>NW_006771143.1:89348-125243 GCF_000442215.2 Lipotes vexillifer
AAAGGTTATCGGAGATTTTCAGCAGGCAATAAACAATGCGAGTCTGGAGTATAGGAGAGAGGTTTGGCTGGAGATATACAGCACATCACTGATGAATATCAACTCATTTTCCCTTAATACAAAAAAGAAGGATGGACACTACTATGGACAGTTTTATAATGTAGGGAAGAGGAATTATTAAAATCTGAGGGCCTCTATTTTTCTCTGTCAAGGCTGAGGCAAAGTTATGTACTAAAAGAGAAAGAGCTTATGCTATTAACCAGCATCAACTAAAGGTTTGCCAAGTGGCACTGGGAGAACAGCTGGACTTGAAAATCCTAAATTTGTAGTAGTTTCAGTTTTGTGGTCATATAATTTTACTTCCACAATGTTCAGTAGCCTATGTGGTAAAGCACGGAAGATATGTCTTGAATCCATTCAGGGTTATGGAATGATTGGTGGGTGTGGAGGAAGGAATTAATGATTCTGGTGACGGTGTCATAGACTTGATGACCATAGAACCCAAACTGAACAAGAGGCATATTTAATAGTGGTGGTGAAAAAATATATATACATAAGCAAGAAATTGATATAATGCTGGGACTCAAAGGAGCTAGATGCCATGTAACAGAAGTTATATTTTACTACAACTAGATCCTTATTCACCCTCTAAAAAGTACAACACTGTATACACAATTTATAGGACATTTAAAGAAGGAAAAAATTTCAGTAAAACTGGCACTTTTAATAGTTGTGAAATTTATTTTACTGCTCAAATTATCTTTGCTTTTTCATTCCAAACTGGTTTCATTTGATTCAAGCCAAAATCCCATGTGATTCTTTCTAACTTTCCCTGGAGTTTTTCAACAGACATAGGCATAATAATATAATTGTGGTCAGTCAGTCCCTTAACAAAGGATAGAATGTCTTCTCATGGCATTCCGAAGAGATGACTTAGTTTAAGCTGGGTAAAGAGCAAGACAAGTAATGGTCTTAGGCATGGAGGCTCTCTTTAAGTAGCTCTCGGCTTATGTTGACATGTTTCAATGAAATAATAATCAATATAGAAGCTTTCCTTTAAGAGTCTTCAAAACTCCAAAATTTAAAAGATAAATCTAGGGCTTCCTTGGTAGCGCAGTGGCTGAGAATCTGCCCGCTAATGCAGGGGACATGGGTTCGACCCCTGGTCTGGAAAGATCCCACATGTTGCGGAGCAACTAGGCCCATGGGCCCCAACTACTGAGCCTGTGCGTCTGGAGCCTGTGCTCCACAACGAGAGAGGCCACGACAGTGAGAGGCCTGTGCACCGCGATGAAGAGTGGCCCCCGCTTGCCACAACTAGAGAAAGCCCTTGCACAGAAACGAAGACCCAACACAGCCAAAAATAAAAATAATTAAAAGAAGGTTCAACATTAAAAAAAAAAAAAAGATAAATCTAGAAATGAGTGAATATCTTTCCTATCATGCTTGTAAAATATCAGGGATTTATAACAGCTGGGTAATGAGAAGAAATTCTCAAATTACATCATGGAGCTCACAGTCTAACAGTAACAGAAACCAGCTCTGGCTAGTTTAAGTCAAAAGGGGACTGTATTTGAAGGAGGTCCAGGGAAATTAGAAACCCAAAGAAGAGGTGAACAACCAGTCTTGGGGAGGGTAGGAACGAGTGTTGGCTGGGGACTAGGAGGCAGGAGTTCATGAGTCTTTGCTTTAGAGAGCCGCCATTGACATGGCTCGGTTCCAGTTCCCCCGAGGCTCTACATCTCTTTGTTCAACATTCCAAATTCTTGGCAGAATGAAACCGGATTGTCAGCCTAAGTTAGATGCTCACCCCTGGATCAAGGGCAGGATGAAGGGTATAATTAAGTTTAGAAATAGACACATGGTTCTGAGAGACCATTCCTATGTCCTGGGGACAGTTCCCAGAGAAAGGGAACTCTTGGACCAAAGAGCCACCAGAGATTTCTACTACCAAGAAAGACGGGCAATAATTCAAGGAACTTCAAAGATGAAGGATAGGAAAGCAAAGAAGAAAATTTTAAAGAAAAACAGATAACAAAGAGCAATGTAAGTATCAGGGAAGAAGATGGTACCTAAGCTGAGATGAGAAGGATATGGGAGAGCTGAGTCCAAGAGGAAAGAGAGCATTCCAGGAAGGACATCAGTGTGTGTGAAGAGTCTGGAAGTTGGAGGGAGCATGACACTTTTACCTGCTGGTGGATGTCAGTATAACCAGAGCACAGGGAAGCAATATGATGTGGGAAAGTTAGATAGTGAAAAGCAATTTGGATCATGTTAAGGATTTTGGACTTGATTCTATAAGCAATGGGGAGCTGTAAGAGTAGCTGACAGGATCAGATACACTTTTTAAAAAGATAACCCTAGCTGCAGCTGATTTAGTTACAACCACCTGTGGGCCACCAGGCACAAAATGATGAAGGGCTTTAGAATCAGATCGTGTGGGGTTACATAATGAATGGACTTGAGGACACGGGGAAGGGGAAGGGAAGCTGGGATGGAGTGAGAGAGTGGCATGGACATACATACACTACCAAATGTAAATTAGATAGCTAGTGGGAAGCAGCCACATAGCACAGGGAGATCAGCTCAGTCCTTTGTGTTCACACAAAGAGGGGTGGGATAGGGGTGGGATAGGGAGGGTGAGAGGGAGATGCAACAGGGAGGGGATATGGGGATATATGTATATGTATAGCTGATTCACTTTGTAAAGAAATTATACTCCAATAAAAATGTTAAAAATAAAAAAGTGTGGGGTTAGAGGCCTGGTGCTGCTGGCTGCTTATATGATGTTAAACAAGATACTTAACCTTCTGAATCTTAATTTTGTCATCTGGAAAATGCAAATACCAACCTCTACCTCACAGGGTTAGAATAACTATTAATAAACATAAAGTTTCCAGAACATATAAGCAATAAGTAGTATTCTCATATTGTCTTTTCTTTTTATTGCCACTTAGTTTTCCCTCATCTTCTGATTTGGCTGACATTTATTGCATACTTACTGTATGTCATGCAAAGCTGAATGCTTTATAAGCATTTTCTCATCTAATCCTCAAAACATCCCTCTAGGCCAAGTATTATTGTTATCCCTTTTTTGAAGATACAGATACTAAAATTTACAGACTTGAACAACCTGCTCAAGATGAGACTTCTAGGAGTAGAACTGTGTGCTCCTTGAGGGCAGAAACAAGTTTCAAATGTCTACCATACAGTCTAGCCTAGTACTATATAGGCAGCGGATAATCATTTTGTATTGTATTAAAGAGTGGATGAAATTCTCACTTAGAATTGCAGACAATGTAAAGAATCCACATAAAAGTCAATAAGAGAGTTAGAGAAATAACTTAAAAAAAATTTTTTATTGGAGTATAGTTGATTTACAATGCTGTATTAGTTTCAGGTATACAGCAAGAAATAACTTTTGAAGTAACTTAATATAAATATATTTTGCTTTATTTTTTTCATTTTGAATATATGGACCAGTGTATCAGTTAGCTGTTCCTGTGTAAGATATCACTCCAAAATTTAGTAACTTAAAACAACAACTGTTTATCATCATTCATGATCCTGTGGGTAGTCTTGGTGGTTCTTCTGGTCAATACCAGCTTGACTGATCTCTGCTGGCCTCTGCCATGCAGTTGTGGTCAGCTGGCAGGTTGGCTGGCAGTTAGATAATCAAGCACAGTGTATTAGTTTCCTTTGCTGCTCTAAATATTGCCACAAACTTAGCAGCTTAAAACAAAACAAATTTACTCTCTTGCAGTTCTGAAGTCAGAAGTTTTGACTGGACTAAAATCAAGGTATCAGCAGGACTGTGTTCCTTCTGGAGGCTTTAGAGGGGAATCTGTTTCCTTGCCTTTTCTAGGTTCTGGAGGCCATCTGCCTTCCTTTTCTCTTGGCCAGCAGAAAAGTATCTTCAGTCTCTCTCTGACTTTCACCCTTGTTCTACTCTCAGTCCCCTCTCTAGCTCTGACCTTCCTGTTTCTCTCCTAGAAGGACCTTTGTGATTACAATGAGCCCACCAGAGATAATTCAGGATAATCTCTTCACTTCAAAATCCTTAATTTAATCACCTCTTCAAAGTCTCTTTTGCCTTGTAAAGCAACATGTCCCGTAGGTTCTGGGGATTAGGATGTGGATATCTTTGTGGGGAGGGGGCTTATTTTGCTTCCCACAGATGGCTTTCCTCACATTTCTGGCAGTTGTCACCCTGTCAGTCAGGATGTCTTGGTTCTCTTCCCCCCCTGCAGGATAGCTCAGGCTCATAATACATGATGGCTCAGGGCTCTAGCTCAGCAAGAGGTCAGGCTCCAACATACAAGCACTTGTCAGGTCTCTGCTAGTATCACATTTGTTTATGTCCCTTTGGCCAAAGCAAGTCACACGGCCTATCCAGATTCAAAAGGTAGAGAAATATACTCCAACTCTTTACTGGGGGGATCTGTGATGTCACATTCAAAAGACTTGGATGCAAAAAGGGGAAGAATTTGTGGCAATTGTTACAATCTACCAAAACTAGCATAATATGTGAGAGAGACCTTCTAAGACAAGTCCATCACTAGTTAGAAAAATCCAAATCTTTGTACAGTTGTTTCCTCTGCCTAGAATGCTCAGAATGCTTTCCTCTCTTCCTGGATAAATGATTTTCCTCCTTGTTATCATAGCTGAGATATAACCTCCTCCAGGAGGCCTTCTCTTTGTGCTCTCATCATACTCAATACTTACCCCTGATACAGCACTTAACACACTGTATTGAAATTACCCATTTATTTTTCTGCCCTTCAACCTAGACTGTAAACTCCTTGAGGACAGCAAATGGGTCTTAGTAGCTCTTGCTTTCCCAGTGACTTAGTAATGTACCTGACTTAGTACTAATGACATGACTTAGTAATGTACTTAGTAATGCATGAAGTAGGTTAATAAGAATTTACTGAAAAAAATGTATGAACAAATAATCTATGAACTCCAGCCTTCAAATACTACTAATGTTTCCTTAAAATATATTTATATTTAATGAATCTTTAATTCTTTATTTTTTTTTCTACTATAGAATCCAGACTTTCATTGATAAACTAAATAGGAAAGAAAGGAATTAGTAGCACTAAATATTGGTTGCAGAAAAAGTTTCCCTTGGAATAAAAAGTTAAATTATGATTTTCAAAGCTTGGTATCACAAATTGATTGTGTGACATTTAGGAAATCCACAGATTCTCACCAAGGGTACTGATTTGCCAAATAAGAGATCTCTGAAGCTGTCTTCAGTTGGATGGTCAGTCAAAATTAGGAACCCAAGGCTAACCTAACTGGAATTCCTTCAAACTAAATACAAAATAAAAACCGAGGTATTTTGGAATATTTCCAGAAAGGTCTTAAGGGGCTGCCTGATTGCTGTTAATACATAAGGCAGAAAGCAAAGATTTCCGAAATTACATGACTCAAGGGCTAAGATTCCAGAGCTGCAGGCACAACGTGAATAAGCAGGCTGCTCCAAATTGCCAGTGGAATTAAGAAATCAACAAGAAGATGGTGAGTTACAAGAAACAGAGCTTGTTTTGGGGAAAAGATATTCTGTATGACTGTAATCAAGAGTGCCAGCTGTAAAATAAGTTAAAGTAAAATGTACAGATGTTTAATATGATGATATAACCAAGAAGAACCCATCCCTACGTTATTCTCCAATGTAATGTTACAATGGACCACACCTGGAATATGTGTGGGTACCCTTTTTTTTTAATCTCAGGTAATGAATATTTTTATAACCTGAGTTATGAAGGACAAAAATGAATAAAAACAACATTGAAGTCCAAAGACAATCAAGTTAATGTTTAAATATCTTGAAAGTGTTTCTATCCCAATGTTAAAACTGTCATTGTTAATACACTGACTTTTTTTTTTTTTTTTTTCCGGTACGCGGGCCTCTCACTGCTGTGGCCTCCCCCGTTGCGGGGCCCCGGCTCGGGACGCGCAGGCTCAGCGGCCATGGCTCACGGGCCCAGCCGCTCGGCGGCATGTGGGATCCTCCCGGACCGGGCACGAACCCGCGTCCCTTGCATCGGCAGGCGGACCCTCAACCACTGCGCCGTCAGGGAAGCCCAATCCACTGAATATTTTACAAAAGCTCAGTTAACCATGCCTTAAAATAGATAACAGTGTAACAACAGTAACAATGAACTCTAGGCTTTTTGAGTTTCTTAATACTAAGTCTCCAAAGAGACTATATCCTAAAAGGCACATTCATGTTTATTTGAAACTCATTCGTGAAATACAACCCATGCAAACTGATACAGCCAATAAATTATCATTAATGTTGAATTCTTATATTTAAAAACCCAAAGACTTAGTTCATTTAATCCCCATAACAACCATGAGAGGTTTATTATTATACTCATTTTTCAAATGCAAAACTCAGAGCACAACATTTAGCTAACTTGTCCAAGGTCATATAATTATCATATGGTATACCTAAATCTAAGCAGGTGATTCCTGAACCTATTTTCCTAACCACAGCACTAACCATATAGTAGAGGTACTATGTCCCTCATCCTAAACTGAATATTTAGCATGGATACACTTGGATGATTTAGAAGCATCCTAATAGCGTCATTTCAACCTAACAAATATTTCTTGAGATTATGTTAAGTATGAAGTTTTTTATTAGCCTTTTCCCTGAAAACTCATGGAAAATGTATATAAAGTGGTGGTTTTCTGGTTTCACAATTTCTCTTAAAATAATTTTACAATTGTCATATTAACCAAAAGAGGCAAGTATAAATCTGAGCCCACAAACTCAGATGTGTAAGAAATATCATTTATTCATTTTCATTATTTTTATTTAAATCCTTGTTTAAGCCTCTCTTGTTTAGCTGTCAAGAGATCCATTCTGTTATTATGGTACTTCCCTCCTCCCGGGTTGTTAGAGGACCAAAGTCTTACATAGTACCAGATTATTGGGGGTGGAAGTGATGGGAGTCCTTTAGTCATTACTCAGAATCTTCCTATTCCATTTCCAAAGCTTCCTGTAAGTCTGATCGCTCTGCTGCTTCTATGGCACATGTGAGGGTATGAGAATAATGAGCAAGGTTGGGAGGCCCCATACCAGGATGATTCTTGCCTGGTGCTTCAATTTTGTAGATTTTGCCATATCTCCAGGACACGGTTATAAAATGGGCAAGCTTCCTCTCTGATCACATACCTTTAGTCATAGGCTTCAGATTTCTCTCCAGCGTAACCAAACTATCTCTTTTCTTCTAGATCTCAAAGGAACATCTTTTTCCCCCCACCTCTCTCAAGGACACCTGGCATGAACTCTTTAAAATTGAATATAGGTGTTTATAAAAGGCTCCTGAATTTGAAGAACTTCCTTACACTTTGAAAAAAATCCATGTGGCAAGAAATTGCTAAAGGTCAAGCTCTTTCCTCAAAAAGTCAGGAGGGAATAAATGTATCTATACAAATTAATATTTCAATGAATTATCCTTCCCTCAAGTTATAATTGAAAGGATGAGGTCACAGAGTTTCCCCACCCTTGGCAGTGGCTCACTAGGAGCGTTCAAACCATTAAAGAAGAGTAGGCAATGTGTCACTCAGCTAGTAAAACACTTTTATATTTTTAAAAATCTGTTCATTTATTTCCAACTGTATAGTGAACACAGTCACTTGGATGATACATGGATCTTCCAACTTAAAATTTCTACTCCTAATTGTATTTGCTAACATTCACTGAGTTTGAGTTTTCACTGTGCCAGGCACAGTGTCAAGTACAAACTATTCATTATCCTCATAATATATCATATAACAGTATTCCCTGAGAGCAGCTGAATTCTCTTTCAAAGACCTAGGAAGCTAAGAGGTCCCATGGAAACTAAAGATGAAGCAAAGTTTATGAAATCCCTTAATGATCAGATCTTCCCCAACTAGAAGTAAAAGAGAAGGCGTGCAAAGAAGACTACTGGCCTGGGCTGCAGATTAATTGGTTTCATGCTATTTTACACCCTAATTGACCATCCAGCCTGGTGGGCCCAAGGAACCACCTGTCACACAAGACTGCTCACTTTGCAGAAATGCTCACTGTAGTCCAAAGATCTCAGGGAGGGATACACAGAGGAGGACAGAAGACAAGCCCCATGCAGGGTTATGAACAAAACCAAATTGTGGATGAGTTCACATAATGGATGAGCCCTCACAGTCATCAACCTTGAGTACAGTGGCAGCTGAAATACAGGAGAGCAGGAGAGAGGAAAACACACCAGTTCAGACTGGCAGCAGTATTGACACAGGACTAACAGAACAGTATTTGGACAGTGGCAGTAGCATGTTATCCCTGAAAATGACAATTAAACAAATAGCCTTAAAATAAAAATTAGGAGAGTGGACTCTGTCAATAAGACATCATTCTCTAATTTTTACTATTTTTCTTTGTACTTTGTTTTCTCCCGAAGTCTTCTATAATGAATATGCATTGCTATTATAATCAGAAAATGAATTTTGTTCATTTTGAATAGCACTCAGGTTTCCAGGCAATCAACTTACCTGCCAACCTCGAAAGGATAAGTAGCTTCATATCTTCCCTATTATTCTGTAAACTGATATTCTAAAATCATCCTGACTTGAAGTACAGAATTAAGAAAAAAGCATCCTAATCTGTAGCATCATGATCCCATGTAATGACTAGGCTTTGATTTTTTCCTAATTTTGGAGGAAAAGGTCATGAAACAGCAACTGGACAGAGAGAAAGTATGGAAGCAAAAGCATTTCTACATCATTCTTGATTGAAAAAGTACTATATTAATGGTTAAAGTGATGATACCATTCTTGAGCAGGTATGGATGGAATAGAGCTACTGTTAATAGCTTCCCTGGAAGCAGTCAAGGCCTATTGTTTGAGACATAATTATTAACCTCACTGTTTAACATAATATTTTCCTTGGCCATGATGCTAATTGAAGAAAGCAGTGGGGTCATTATCTCAAGACACAACTGTGCCGAAATGACAATATGTTTCTGAACCAATGCACAGTACTGACAGACTGAATAAACTGTACAAAAGTTGATTATATAAATGATATTACCATAGTTTTTTTTCCAAACAAAAAGTGTGTTCATCTCACATATTTACTGCCTCAGTGCTGAAATAATTAAAGATCCAAGGTTCTTCAACAAATAAATTATAAGAAAAAGAAAGTGATGGAGAAGATACGTTTAGATTAAAAGAGACTGACAAGGTATATTTAGAAAAAAAGCATGGTCAAAACAAAACAATAGTGACTAGGGATACACATCTGGGTGATGAAACTACAAAAAAAGATAAATTTAAGAAGTGATTATTATAAAATCCAGGAAAGTAGTTACTTTTGAGGGGATAGAAGGGGTTGCAGTTGAGACAAAGAACATAGGAGGGATGTCTGCAATGACTGACAAAATACTTCTTCTTTACCTAAGTGGTGATGTCAAGGATGTTTGTCTTATAATAACTTATTTATCCTTAATGACTAAATTATTTCTTAAAATTAGTACATCTACACCAAAAAACACATATATTTAGTATTAAATCTAGTGTTTTGTAAATTCCAACAGTGGTTCTCAACTAGAACCACTTTTCCCAGCCCTTTTCCCCATCTAGGGAGGGTTAGAAATTTGGGGTAATGGATATATGCCAAAATTAGTAGTCAGAATTCCTATGAGGTCATTTTTAGTGGTCATTGTTACTGGAGCAGAGGGGAAGGGGCATTAGTAACATTATAGGGGCAGGATCCATAAACATGTTGCAGCCCAAAAAAGTCCCATACAATAGGAAACTTATCCCTCCCAGAATGTCAAGAGTGTCATCTATGTGAAATTAAAAGATCAACAATGATCACCTACTGCCCCATTATATCACATCTATTTCATAATGCTTGTTTCTGTCCTTTAAGAATGGAAACACCATGTGTGTGTGTATGTGTGTGTGTAAAAGAATTAGTCTAACCATTTTTAGGCTGAAGAATTCACTTCACAGTTTTACAAATTGTGGTTTGATTGTATATGGGCTTTATGGGCTTTAGAATCAGTCTTGAGCAAGTTACTCAATCCTTGTAGAATTCAGTTTACCCATACACAAAATGAGCATATTATTGATAAATACTATTGATACTATTGAGCATACTATTGATAAATAGCCAACCACCTCAAAACTTACAGCTTAAACCAATCAGCACTTATTATTGCTCAATATTTGGGCTGTGCTGTGCTGTGCTGACCTTAACTAGACTCACTCAGGCTTCTACAATCACCTGGCTGGGGCCGGATAGGTTAGGAAGGCTTTGCTTGGGATATCTTGGCTCTTCTCCAATATATCTCTTTTCTCTCCAGAAAGCTAGGCCAGCCTGTTCACTGGTGGTGGCAGAAGTCCAAGAGACAGAAGAGTAACGTGCAAGCATCTTTTCAAGTCTTTGTGGCAAGTTTGCCTTAGCCTAGTTGGACCAGAGCAAGTCACATGGTCAAACCCTGAGTCAGTGTTGAGAGAAATCATTAAAGGGTATGGATTCAGGGATGCTCTGGTTAGGAATGTGTCCCCCCAAAAAATTCATACCCAAAGATGATGGTATTAAGGTAGGGCCTTTGGAAACCCTCATGAATGGGATTAGTGCCTTATAAATGAGGGTCCAGAGATATCCCCTAGCCCCTTCCACCACATGAGAAGACAGAGAGAAAGTACCAGCTATGAATCAGGAAGAGAGCCCTCAGCAGACAATGTGACCATGTCTGCCAGAGCCTTGATCTCGGACTTCCAATCTCTAGAACTATGAGAAATAAATTTCTGTTGTTTATAAACCTACTCAGTCTGTGGCATTTTGTTAGCAGCCCAAATGGACTAAGAGAAGGGATATGTGAAAAAAATGTACCTATTAATACAATCAACCCACCACACTATATCACAGAGCTGTTTTGAGAATCACACATGCCAATAAATGTAAAATACTTAGTTTAGAGCCTGACATGACACTTACATTAAGTAAGTGCTTAATAACTGTTAGCAATTATGAGTGGTAAGAGGCTACACATAACATTTCAAACTTCCTACCTGGTATAGTTGAATATAACATGTTATGGAATTATGGCAATGTCTGAATTCAAGACTGCTTATTTCTTGAGAAATTTTTTTTAATGGTAGAAACTTTGGAAACTTCACCAAGTTACTGAAAGTTTATTACTTATATCGGGGTTGATTTAGTTTGAACCTCTTAAAAAACTGCAAAACAAACAATGAGGAAAACAGTATGAAGAACATGAGTTTTCCTAGAATCTTATTAACAATGAAATAAGCTCTTAGTAAAAAAAAAATTAGAGTGAAGGTTATTTCTCTCCAATGAAGTTCAACAGACAACCCTGAAAAGAAAGTTCAGAGAAAACTCTGAACTTGAAACCCTGGAAGTTGAAAAGTATGTAGAGGTTTCCGAGCAGAGTTCTCCATTCGGTCATAAAAGCATATTCTCATTTTTAATTAAAAATTATGAAATGACATGATATTACTGGACCTTGAAAAAGCTTTAAGGAAGCAAAAGTTTTCACTGACCCTTCAGAACATGCACTGGCCCTATCCACAGTTCTATTTCCATGACTAAGCAGGAAATGTGCAGACATGTGCACACAGAAGTATATTCAGTTAGGCTGCATTAGCTGAATGTGTCTGCAAAGAGAGAAGTTGGTGATACATGGACACTAGGAATACAATGATCCGCTCAGGTTAAGTGAACACCAAATAATTCCCTTCCCATTAATTATTTTACAAACTTTGCTTTCCATCAAGAAATATACAGGCAGTAAAATAGATTACATTATCACTTTTGTTGTTAAAATAATTGTGTCTTAATAAATTATGACAAATGTTTAAAACAACATAAACGTATTATCTTACAATTCTGGATGTCTGAAGTCCTAAAATGAAGGTGTCGGCAGGACTGCTTTCCTTCTGGAGGCTTAGAAGAGAATGTTTCCTTGCTTTCTCTCAGCTTCTAGATACCACCTGCATTCCTCGGCTCATGGCCCCTTCTTCCATTTTCAAAGCCACTAGCATAGCATTTTCAAATCTCTCTCTCTCTCTCTCTCTCTCTCTCTCTCTCTCTCTCTCTCTCTCTTTCTCTCCCTTTCTCTTTTCCTCTCTCTCCAACTGCTTTTGTGATCACATCTCCTCTCTGACTCTGACCTTCCTCTTATAAGGATCTTTGTGATTATATTGTGCTCAACCAGATAATCCAGGATAATCTCCCCATCTCAGGATATTTAATCACATCTGCAAAGTCTCTTTGAAATGTAAAATAACACATTCACAGTTTCCAAGGATTAGGAAGTAGGTATTTCCGAGGGCCATTATTCTGCCTACCACTCCTGGTTAAGAAGGAGATTAGATATTTTAGATTATACAATCAATAAGCATTTCTTGACTACCAGCTACAAAGGGCTGACATTGCAAATGGGGAAAGTAATATTTGGCCTTTCTAATTTACAAGTTTATTGTAAAGATTAAAATAATATGGAACCCTCTTTACACTCGGCATGCATGTAGAATGAAGAATATGCCTCAATCAAATTCCAAAATATAATTATGCTTGAACTTTCACTTGTCAGGAGTAGCAAGAGGTTTGGTCTTTATTTCTTCAAGGCCTTAACCCTCTCCAAATATTCATTCCAAGGAAGCTCTTGTGCTTAATAGTATCCAGAAAAGAAAAGTATTTACTGTGGTGGAGAGCTACTGAGTAGAAGCTGGGTTTGACTTTGGTCATGGCCAAAGCACAGAAGCTGAGACAAATTTTCTTTTGCTTTCATTTCCATTCTTTGAGGAAGGGCAGATCCACTCCTCAGTGGAATAGTCATTAAAGAGGGCTGGGCCTCCCAAGATCAAAGCAGTTTCACTTCTCTCACTCAACCACTTCCATAGGATATACTGTATCAGGCATGAGGCCTGAGTGAAATTCGGGCAGTGTTGGTCCTAGGCAAAGAGGTTTCCAATCATTTTACCCAGAGATGTAATGGGGAATAAAATCCCCCATATAGATGCTGCCCACTGCTGTCTTCAGGGTTTCTTTATAGAAGTATTATGCTGGGCCTCAGTGTAGGCCTGACCCCCAAGTGTTACGGCCTTGGTCTTCAGATCTTTTGGGTCTTTTGTTCCCCCAGATAGGTCATCCCCAAGAAGTGCTCAATTAAAGCTGATTCCAGTGTTTGCTGCCTCAGACACAGAAAACAGTGCTCACTCTTTTCCTCCTTCTAAGTGTCATCTTTCTTTGAACTTGTGTTAACTTTACTTAATGGCTCTTCTTGCCCTCTCTCGGCAGTGGCGTTGGGTCAGGACCACCGTCGGGTCAGGACCACCCTCAAATAAGCAAGACTCCCCGCTTCTGAATCTCAGGGAGTGGGAGCTGAGGGAAATAAGTTGCTTCTCTCCCATACAACTCTCTGAGCTCTTCATGCAGGCGAACCCACTCCCATTAAAAGTTCTTCATGCTGACAGAAGGTGTGATGAATAAAACAGAAGCTCTCCTTGCAAAGTTTTGTCACTGGAGTGCTCTATCTGGCATATATATTTGCTCACTCAAATATGTACCAAGGCCTTTTCCAGGATGACCTTGCAACTCTACAGAGTGTGGTTGGCAGCTATGTTCTCTGATTGAAAATACAAATTAAAAAGAGAGCTGCAATGAACATTTTGGTACATGACTCTTTTTGAATTTTGGTTTCCTCAGGGTATATGCCCAGTAGTGGGATTGCTGGCTCATATGGTAGTTCTATTTGTAGTTTTTTAAGGAACCTCCATACTGTTCTCCATAGTGGCTGAACCAATTCACATTCCCACCAGCAGTGCAAGAGTGTTCCCTTTTCTCCACACCCTCTCCAGCATTTATTGTTTCTAGATTTTTTGATGATGGCCATTCTGACTGGTGTGAGATGATATCTCATTGTAGTTTTGATTTGCATTTCTCTAATGATTAATGATGTTGAGCATTCTTTCATGTGTTTGTTGGCAGTCTGTATATCTTCTTTGGAGAAATGTCTATTTAGGTCTTCTGCCCATTTTTGGATTGGGTTGTTTATTTTTTTGTTATTGAGCTGCATGAGCTGCCTGTAAATTTTAGAGATTAATCCTTGGGTGGGATAGGGAGGGTGGGAGGGAGGGAGACAAAGAGGGAAGAGACATGGGAACATATGTATATGTATAACTGATTCACTCTGTTATAAAGCAGAAACTAACACACCGTTATAAAGCAATTATACCCCAATAAAGATGTTAAAAAATAAAAAAAGAAAAGAAAAGAAAATACAAATTAATTAAATTCTGGTAGGCTTTCTGGTTTAATGATAATGTACATGAAAGGACTCCACAGATTTCAAACGGCTATTTAAATAGGAATGGTAGAAAATTTTATCTTTTATCAAGGAATGAGGGATGGACATCACAAAAATTAGCCTCTAATCCTTGATGTGCTTATACTTCAATTATAAATAGAAGGCTAATTATTATTAAAGTATTCAAGAAAAATAACAAGACAATATTCAGTCAGAAGAGGGAGACTAACAGAAATTCAGAGAAGTAAAAAATCAGTCAAGGTTGCAGGCCAGAGTGGCCAGAAAAAGCTTCATGAAGAAGAGATTTGAATTTTAATGAGTAGGACTTGTACAAACAGAAAGTATTTTTAAAAACCTTCTAAGTGAGGAGAGATATGAAAATTAAAAATAAACCCAGTGTTGGTTAGGTGAATGAGAACTGTCTTTAATATAGAGATGTGCTTAAGGGAGTAGCGGGAAATGAGGTTTTGGTAAATTTGGAGAAGTTTCTACAGCGTCTTAAAAATTAGCAAAGCATTTAGGGCCAGTTCGGGGGATCCTGGATCCTGCTTCAGGCTTCTGAACAGAGGAGACACCCAAGGACAACACTGTCTTGAGAAAAGTGTAACTATATGATAAGCAGAAAAGATCGGAGGGAAAAAAAGACTACAGACTAGAGCTGTATTAACTAGGACATGATTACAGTTTCTTGGGTGTAAAGGCTGGGAGAGCATCAGTGGCAAAACAAACAAAAACCTGATATGAGATATACTGTGGAGGGTGAAGCAATAAATTTTGTCTTTTTTTTTCAATGCAGTTGATATTGAGAAGAGAGAGAGGGAGAGGAATTTGAAGGAGAAATCAAAGATTACTCTTGTTTTAAAAAACAGACATGGGAGAGATTCAGCAAGAGGCCAGCCAGTTGAGTGGGAAAGGTGAAGGACTTGGTTTGGCCATGATATATTTGCAACTGTGAAGTGACATAACAGGAGTTGGCAATACAGGACTGCAAGCCTATAGAATCAGGGCTGAAGGTAAAGATGAATATGTACAAAAGACCAGCTACAATGGTGACTGAGAATAAGAAGGAAGGGAATCTTCTGATATCCCCTCAGGCCAGAGTGAAAAGACATACATCGGGGCAGGCAGAACTCCCAGATCACCTCTACTGCTCAGACTCTAAGGCTAGTTCATCCTGGGGACCCTTGGTGCTATGAATATACTGTGAATATACTATGCAGACCCACTGACATCACCAAGATTCTAGGGCTTGAGCTAGGTGTCCAGGTCAGCTGCAACGTCAAGTTGAGAGAAATTCTCTCCCTGTATGCTTTAAGAAGAGCAGCAGCCCTGGTTTTCTTAGAATGGAGAATCCCCTGAAAATCAGCCGTATTGCCAAAATAAAGGAGGAAAACAGAATGGCTGACCTTTTTAAAAAAGGAACAGGTTTGGCGAAGCTGAATATTCTTTCAACTGGTGTGGGTAGCCTTATCCTGCAGAACATCTTCAAAAGTTACAACAAACCCACAAGACAGCTGCTTCTCTCCAAAACGGTTAATGGATTTTAGGCTAATGTACAATAATGAGAGAGGGGAGGGACAATTTATAAGTGGAAAATAAGAAGAATATTTGGCTGAACATAGCTAACTGATGCTAGAGCATGCTAAGCAACTCATTCTACAAGTGCCAAAACATGATTTTCTCTTGTTTTTAGGCTTGTTTCATCAGCTGTCATTTGTTAAATACTATTTTGTTTGGAGTGGGGGCAGGGAGGAGAGCTTATGCTTGTGGTCTCTCCAGTTATTTTGTTTCTCTTCTGATTCCTGCACCAGAACGTTAAGTCATATGGCCATGAAAATTCTCCTGGCTGACTGCTGTGTTCTGTGCCCACACACTTCCTTTTCTCTCAATGGCCACATGAAATGTCAATGAGGAGCCTCAACTTATCACTGTTGTTTTGTCATCTTCTACTTGGTAAATTCTTTTTCTCCCTTTGGCTTATAGTCACTTCCCATAAAGAAAGATACTTGTCTTCAAGATTTATGCAAAGTAATCCTCCTATTAAAACCAAATAAAATAAAATAGCACTCACTCACTCAATCTAAATAATGTTTAATTGCTTCAAAAATGCACATGTTGGAAGGTTTATGCCTAAGGTTATGGCAGAAAAAAAAAGAGCTTTAGTTCCCCCAAACTTACATGTGACTGTGGTAAACACTGAAGCAGGGTAAGGAGTGTGCCCACGTTCCATGAGAGAGCATGAACTACTGTTTAGAAAGCAGTATTGAGGGGCTTCCCTGGTGGCGCAGTGGTTGGGAGTCCGCCTGCTGATGCAGGGGACACGGGTTCGTGCCCCGGTTCGGGAGGATCCCACATGCCGCGGAGCGGCTGGGCCCATGGGCCATGGACGCTGAGCCTGTGCGTCCAGAGCCTGTGCTCCGCAACGGGAGAGGCCACAGCAGTGAGAGGCCCGAGTACCGCAAAAAAAAAAAAAAAAAAAAAAAAAAAAAAAAGGAAGCAGTATTGATACAACAACTACCAAACTGATACCTACAACAAGCATGCTCATTGAGGACCAGCTAACTATTCCAGAGGGAGGGAGTGCAGGAGAAAAGGTGGTGGGGGAAAGAGAGAGAGAATGAAAAAGAATAAGAACCAGTGGGAAACCAGACTTGGGTTCCAATCCCAGCTCTAGCGCTTACTAGTTATATAATCTTGGGAAAGTTGTATCTCAGAGTCTCAGATTCCTTACCTGTGAAAAGGGGATAGTGCTGCCTTCTTCATGGATGATTATAAGGAATACAGGAGATCATTTTCTTAAGCACATAATTAGTGGCTGATAAGCATCAGTCATTCATTAGTTACTAATCTAAATGAGAAGACAGGTCGAGATGAGGGTAGAGGAATAATGGAGGGGTACTTAGCATGGTCAGGGAAGGAAAGGGATACCAGCACATATTCTACTTGCTTGAGCTATTTCTCCACAACAATGAAAGGCCCGCGTACCGCAAAAAAAAAAAAAAAAAAAAAAACTAGATGAATGCTACTAATTAATTTCATACAACTATCTATAACTTCAGTAGCCTGTATCACTCAAAACAAAAGTAGAAATATTTCTATTTGATGTTTCCTATCATCTGAGTTTGATTTATAAAAGTGGAGGAGTTAAGAAGTAAGGTTCATACCTTCCCTTTCCCAGTGGTCTCAAACCAAATACAAGTCCCTACCTAAATGCGCCAGCCATGTTTCTCTCCTCTCAACACTTAATATTTTCACAGTGGAGTCATAATTGCGCATGAACTAAGATGTAAAAATCCCATTGTTTCTTGGAGAAAGAATGAGTACTAAAAAAAGTCTACGGTTATTACAGTAACCCTCTGAGTGATAAAAACCAGTTTCCACGGAGACATGACAGATTTTTCACAGAAACAGCAAAAGCTCACAGTTTTTATTTCATACAAGTCATAAACGTGTGACTTTTATTACTCTGGGAGAAGGGGATTGCTGCCTAATGGAACTGTTATTTGAACAATCTGCTTCCCAATATGGAATTACTAAGTCAGTATACTCGGGCTCAGGGATGGTGGGGAAATGAACCAATCCTACCCATGTCAACTAGGAGAACACGTTCTTCTTACTGTTCATGGCAGAATCATTTTGGAACTAAGAACAACCTTGGTCCAGCTCTCTCACTTTGCCAACAAGGGAATTAAGTACAGAGTCTCTCAATCTAGTTTGGTGACTTGTTCAGAACCCACGCAAAAAGGAAATGACATGGCCAAGAGGCAAACATAGGTCTTTTCCATGAGGTCAAAATGACTATTCTATCCCTTAATCCTAACACATTTAGAACTTTGATAAATACTTAATGAATGGGTGAATGAACTCTAACTTTCAAATTAGGTCATTTTCCACTTCATGTGGCTACTGCGCCTCTTCTTTCTTAAGGATAACATTTCCTCTATCCTACCCAACCCTCTAGTAACTGCCCATCCTTCCTCCTTCCCTCTGCACCTAACCCCTTCTTGAAAAAAATCATTTGCACTTATGGTAGATATGCCATGTTCTCTCAATCCCCTATGACACAGGCTTTGTTATGCCCACTATCTGGATTGTCTCTCTTTTTGCTCCACCTCTATTCATCTAGTGAGGAGGGCTTATTAGACTTGGTTTGAGCATCATCTATTCCTGGAAACTTTTCCTAGACTCCCTAATCACCTCCAGGCTGGGATAATGCCCTTCCTATGTGCTCTCATAGCATCCCTGAGTTACTCAGTTACAGTCTGCTGCAGCCTTCTGTTTACTCAACTGCATTCCTCTCTAGACTGTAAGTCCCCTGAGGACAGGAACCAAGTGTTATCTTCCATTGAAGCCCTAATGTCAGTGGAGCCCAGCATACAGTAAGTGCTCAATAAATGTCTGACAAAAGACTAGATGAGGGCTTCTCTGGTGGCACAGTGGTTGAGAGTCCGCCTGCTGATGCAGGGGACACGGGTTCGTGCCCTGGTCCGGGAAGATCCCACATGCCGCGGAGCGGCTGGGCCTGTGAGCCATGGCCGCTGAGCCTGCGCGTCCAGAGCCTGTGCTCTGCAACGGGAGAGGCCACAACAATGAAAGGCCCGCGTACCCAAAAAAAAAAAAAAAAAAAAGACTAGATGAATGCTACTAATTAATTTCATACAACTATCTATAACTTCAGTAGCCTGTATCACTCAAAACAAAAGTAGAAATATTTCTATTTGATGTTTCCTATCATCTGAGTTTGATTTATAAAAGTGGAGGAGTTAAGAAGTAAGGTTCATACCTTCCCTTTCCCAGTGGTCTCAAACCAAATACAAGTCCCTACCTAAATGCGCTGAGTTCTTTCAGCATGCTTTTAAAACCAAGTAGAAAGCAAATGG
Organism: Lipotes vexillifer; assembly: GCF_000442215.2. NCBI lineage: Eukaryota > Metazoa > Chordata > Mammalia > Artiodactyla > Lipotidae > Lipotes > Lipotes vexillifer. Next base: position 108,547 of record NW_006771143.1, read on the forward strand.
GAGGGTTAATCCCACTGTGGTCTAAAATCCTTTGGAAAACTAAAGGTGAGGAAGGTCCCGGCATCCTATTTTTCCCAACTGATTTAACAGGATTAAACCATATCCAAACTGGCAACTCCCTTAAGGTGCCTTTCCTGGTGTGGTATCTGTGACCATGGCTTTGTAACCTAGGAGGCCTAGCTTTTTTCATATGCCACTACCTGTACCTCTAATATCCTCACCAACTCCACTTTGGGACATTTTTATTAAGTATCCATGCTAGTTCTCTAGGACTGCCATAAAAAATACCACAAACAGGGAGGATTAAATAACAGAAAATTTATTGTCTCACGTTCCAAAATCCAAGGCATCAGCAGAACTGGTTACTTGTGAGGGCTGTAAGGGAAAGATCTGCTCCAGGCCTCTCTCCTTGGCTTATAGATGGCTGTCTTCTCCCTATGACTCTCCAAATGGCATTCTCCCTCTATTCATACCTCTATGTCCAAATTTCCCCTTTCTATAAGGATACCAGTCATATTGGAGAAGGGCCCACACTAATGACATCATATTAACTTGATTACTTCTGTAAAGACCCTACCTCCAAATAAAGTCACATTCTGAGGTACTGAGGGGACACAATTCTTCCTGTAACAGTACTCAGTGTCATAGACAAAGGGGTTTTGCTGGGCTGACCGACAATGTCTCATCACTCTACTGAGAATTCAAGGTATCTACACATTTAGTTTGATTTGCTGGTTTTCTTAGACACTATAACCTATTGCCACTACTCTTTCAGCCCAAAGTGCTGGCTAGGGTATGCTCTTCCATGTTCTTAGTTCTCTGGTTCCCTAAGGATCCCACTGCTACTATATTTAATTCAAAGAAAATTTTATCTCACTAGATTAGCTTTCTGATATGGACCCAACAGTGCCCCAAACAAAACCCCTAATTTGTTGAGCATTTAATGTTCTAATAAATGTGCTAAGTTCTTTACTGTCATTATCTGATTTTATCCACAAAAAACCCTATGAGGTAGGTATCATTTTGGAGATAAAGAAATTAGAGTTGAGAGGCTGAAAGATTTTCCAAGGTCACCAGGCATAAACACGGCTGAGGCAGACTTTAAATCCAGGAAGTCTGACTTCAGGTAGAGAATATGCTTAACCAACTTACCAGGCTATACTACTTCCCTGATTATTTTCTTTGATGCTGTAGGAACTAAGCCCAAAGAGGAATTTCTAAGCCAAAAGTGATAGAATCTGGAAATGCCAAGTTCTTTCCCAGGCATTATTCTCCTCATACATGGAAGGTCCTTCACTGTGATAGTCTCTCCCTTTGCCCAACCTCTCCAATAGGCTTGCTAAGAGTAACTAGTCTAATGGATACTACATGGCGGTCTGCTAGTAGAAGCACACCTGTCTGTACGTTCCTAATCAAATTTGGGAAAGTGGAAAGGCTTCTATTACACAAATTCTCCTAAAGACACCCCACTATTCCCATTATGCCAACTTCCCATGGTGAATGCGGAAAGCATTTAGACAAACCTCTTCATCATGCCTGTTGTGCTTAAACATAGTTAGGAGGATAAAAATTCCCAGCTTTTATGGACTGCAATAAATGGTATCTTCAAAAGGTCCTTTTGCTGTGTTTATAACTCTAAATGATGACAAATTGGTTTGAATTAGCTCTACAGTTTTGAAATAGGGGTGTTGCAACTTTGGAGTTTATTGGAGGCAGAAATTTCCACTTTTGACCAGACTGTCTGCTAATGTACCAAGTTATACTGAGCATAACTCAAAAAACAAAACTGCAAAGCATTCTAACGAACCTTTATTTGCATAATTGCTTGTGACCCCAATCAACAGCACCATTCCCCACCCTGTGGGCCTTGATGAAAATTCTGATCTCTCATTTTGGGAATTTGTTTTTCACTTTTTTGCTGTATTCCTATAGTGACCGTATCTCACACGGCTCCTCCCCTTTGAGTGTGAGAAGTCTTTTTCAGTGTACTTCCTTGGGCACAGAAGTGGGAATAAGAGTAACAATTATATTATAGAGTACTTACTGACTAACAGGAACTGTGCTAGGAGTTTTTACTCATTATCCATTAATTCTTTAACAACCATATAAAGTCAGTATTAGCATCCACCCTACTTTACAGGAGTTTTGCCCAAAGCACACAGCTAGGATATGGTGGAGCCAGGATTTGAACTCCATCTGAATTATACTAAATCCCCTGTTTATGGGTTATATTGTATCCCATAAAATTATAGTTCATTCCTCAGATGGCACAGGTGCCCACAGGAGCTGGAAACCATATCTCAACTCAGTATTACTAAGCACTTTGTCTATAGCTGCTGTTACTCAAGGAACCAACAGAAGTATGTGTGGAGAGGGGTTGAGGGAGAAAAATCAGAAGGATCCCTTACCTTCTTTGTAAATTATAGCAGTTTTGGAACTTTCTTATTTTAGCATCCAACATATTGTAATAATGGAGAGTGAAAATGGAATTTGCCCATTTATTATACTGGTTTTACTAAGTGGTAAAAATTTTGAATCATTTTTAGATACTCAAAAGGGAAATGATAGTATTAAAAAGAGAATAAGAGAATTCCCATATTAAATTTTTTTAAAAGTCTCCATACAATAACTTCTAGCCCGTCCAAGATTGCTTAATACCGATTAGTAATGACAATGAAAAATCATTTATGGATTTTTTTGTGAGTGTTCAGAGATACTAATGGGTTTTAGAGTTACTTGGGAATCTTCCTGAGGTCAAAGGAAGAAAATAAAGTATGAAGTGATAATAAAATGTATAAAGCGACTAATGGACAGGTTGTATACATATAATGGTTCCAGCAAAGAAAAAACATTCAATTTTTACAGCATACATTTAAACAAATGGAAATCTCACTGCCATAGCCTCTTGTCTTCACTCAAGAGCTAGTAAGGATGATAACATTGTGTATCACCACTGTCCATATCAGATTCTCAACAATTTCTCAGCCATCAGGTCACTGGCCTCAACCACCTCCATAGCCACTCCTACCCTCAGCTGCCAAAAGTCTTACAAAAAGTAGTGGGAAAATAATGCCACATTTAATGAGGCACCAATAAAATGACTTGATTTTACACAGCACAAATAACTAGCTAACTCAAGTATGGCTTTTACATGGCAAACATTGATGCTGCAAACAGCTCCCCACAACCCATGGAGGGATCAAGTATCTCTCCAAGCTTTTGCTATATGTGTAAGCCAACAAAATGACAATAAATCAAATGAAATAAAAAGGTGTATGATATCATAAAATTTAGAATTGTAGGAGGGAAATTCAGAGTAAAATTTAATTTGAGGATTTCATTTTAAATCACACAATAGCACTCTTGATTTCCCCAATATAGAGACAAACACAAATAATGTTTTATCAAAAATAAATGTATTAGAGATATGTAATAATGGTAATAATGTAGAAAAATGATGTAACAGATATACTAGAATAATGGATGTTATCATTTCAAAAGAATTTTGTCTGGAGTCATCAGTGGAGCTAATGAAGGAGGATGGATGAGATGTTTAATTGTCCAATAAAACCATCTTGATTCTGGCTCACAGTAAAATAGGTCTTAATATCTAAGGTCATGAAGTCAACTGGCTACATTATTGAGTGATTCCATTATACACTGATTATTCTTCTGGGGTTTAGACTGTACATAAAGTTTATATTAAGTATGCTTGACCTACTACGTAACTCTTACATACTATTCCTGTATTTGAAGAATGCATTTGTTTGAAGTAGGATGTAATTGGTATTTTCCAAATATAAAATCTCTCTTTTAGATATATCAGACTTCATAAATACAACATCCCTATAGTAAAATTAAGCTTGTTTCCAGGTTAATATTGAGCAGAGAGTCTTAAAAATGAATAGATTTCCTCATGAGCAAAATAATTCAACAAGAATTACTTTGTATAGTGGGCAACAGACTAAGCACATCGGGAATATTAAGTGATATATAATTGATAAAGTATACCCTACAAACATTCAACTGCTATACCTTATCTTTAAACCTTAAACTGTGATCCTATTTTTAATCTGAAGAATTCACATCTGCAATATATAATTTTATGTTTTGTTTGGAAAAGAAAATTTGAACAGTCCAAAAGAATTTTTAGTACTGAGAAGGGAAGAGTAAAGCTACTTGTGAACTGGAAAGCAATAGAAGAAAACACTTGCAAGGGAATACTGGAAAGAAATATGTTAGTATTTAACCGTGATCTCATCGCATAACTATATAGAGTATCTACCTCATCATATTTTGATTTGTTCTTTATGGTACGAACATAGTTAGGGAAAATTTTTAAAACACAAATGCAGAATTACAAAACTTGGTTCCCTGCTTTCGTGTTTCATTGCTACCTTCTCACATATGTGGTTTTTGTTGCAGTTAACAGTTTTAAATCTGTGTGCTCCCTCTTCCAAATGATTCACAAGTATGTGAGATAAGCTCTAGGCATCCAAGTCAAAGTCACACCACTTGCTGCCCTGTGAGAAACACACATCTAAATTCTTATCTGTCCTCACCTCTCACCCTCCACCTCTCTCCCTCCAGAGTTTTCACTAACAAGAAAGAACATTCTGTGGGAAATGTTTGTAGGAACTCTAAATGCTTTAAAATATACCAAACTAAACAGGATAATTCATGTTAGTGTGGCTCTCTGTCTTTCCAGCATTAGCTGATAAATTATCTTTTTTCTGGTACTTTAAAACATTGTGAAATAAATCTGGATGAGAGTATTTGAGAGATAACCAAAGTAAGGAGGAATAATAAGTAATTTCCTTTAGCATGTTATAGACACACAGTCCCTCCACAATAAGAAATGCTATTTTGGTAATACCTTTGTCTTTACTATGGTTTACAACTCCAGGGTTTTCGAATGCAAATATTCTTTTGAATCTTTTGAATGCCAATTAAGTGCATGTTAGGAGATAGATATTATGAGAGAAATGAAAGATATAAAATAGAGTGCCTTATCTTTAAAATATAAAATATTTAGAATTCAGTTGATGATGCTATATATTTTTTAATAAGATACACAGATTTATAAATACATATGTATAAGTTTTTTGACAGAGGACCACAGAAAGAGTGCTGGAATCCATGAAATTCATATAAGAAAGAAGCAATCACTTTTTTGTGGGCTGGTCCAGAAAGGTTTTACAGAGAGTTGGACCTTGAAGTATGGATAGAATTTTAATAGTTAGGAAAGAGGGGAATAGTGTGAGCAAAGGTCTAAAAGTTAGAAAACCCTAAGCAGATTCTGGAAAAAGTGGAAGTAATTCACAATGTTCACCCAAATTCTGGTGCTTTAACAAAAAGTTAGAACCCTAAGCAGATTCTGGAAAAAGTGGAAGTAATTCACAATGTTCACCCAAATTCTGGTGCTTTAACAAGAGATGGTTTCATTAATTATTCTTCACCTTTCTTCCTGATTAGAGATTTTAGACACTGAGAAGATTATGGTGGTGTTCCCATTCATACACACACATATATATTTAAAATAAAAGGAAGAGAGCCTTTAAAATGAGTCAAAGGAAGTCAAAATTCTGATTTGTTTCATTTTGGAATAATAAAATCTATTGGGTGCAGTGTTGTTGGTTCCCCTACTTTGCTGATGAATTAAGTTTACAAGATTGTGTTTATCCTGCCACTGGGAAATCCAAGACTATGGCTGGCAGAATTAACCTCAAGGAATGCAGTTATATCTCCCAAAGTTTTTAGTTTTTATAGGAGGAAAAGATTAGACTCAGAATTCTTCAACCTCAGCACTATAGATATTGGGGGTCAGGTGATTCTTTGTTGTAAGGGACTGCCCTGTGCTTTGTAGGGTAGTGGGCAGCATCCCTGCGGCCTCTACCTACTAGATGGCAGTAGCAGTTGTAACAACCAAAAATGTGTCCAGATATTGCCAAAAGTCCTCTGGGGGCAAAATCACTCCTTAAGAACCAGTGGTTAGAGGAAGGCATTAAAACTAGTGAATTAACAGGAAAACCCACCAAATTTCCCCAGAAAATTGAGAAATACCTTTCCAAGCTCTATTTGTACTTATATATTAATTGACTATTTAGGAGTGAGAAGACACTTATTGTGTGTATTGTCTGTTACCATCAGTATTGGGCCAAGAGATGAGTAGGTAGATAACTAATTATATACAAGCCGAAAGATTAACACAAATCAGGAAACCATTAATGGCTATTCACAGCCAACATAGAAACATTGTTATCTGCACCTGTGAGAAACATTTGATACAAAACAATGAAGCCATCAGAAAACTATCAGTTTGGGGGATAAGTTGTTTTTTGAAATCTGTGGCTTGCTTGAACTTCAAAAGCCAATAAAGGCAGTAAAACTAGATCCCACTTGGAAAGGTACTTGTTTATTCTGCTTATCTGCAGCCAAAGCTAACAATCTTAATGGTTTTAAACACCTTAATATTTCACAGCATTGGGAAGGCCTAATTTGCAGATAGACATATCTATCTATAAATGAGCACATGTCTTCATGAGAGCCTTGACATACAGTCAAAACTAACTTAAAAGCATTTAGACTTAATTATTTCTAAACAATGAGTCGAGGGCAAACAAAATGGTGAGCTGGTTATCTTTTTTTTTTCTCAGTTAAGATATAAAGTAGAATTTAAAAAAGAAGAAAAGAAAAGGAAAGGAAAGGAAAGGGAAGGGAAGGGAAGTGAAGGGAAGGAAAGGGGAAAAGAAAAGAAAAGAAAAAAGAAGAAAAGAAAACAAAAGTGAAGAAGAGGGTAAGCAAAACAAAATCTCATCACCATAATCTCCCTGCCACTATTCTGAGAACAATTCTGAAAGATATTTTTTATACTCCTAGACTTTTAAGCAACCTGAATGTAGGTACCATGTTACTTTCATCTTTATATTCCCAGCTCATAAAACATGGCTTATATAGTAAGTACTTAATACAGGTTTGTGATGTGAATTAATAAGATGAAAGAAGGAAAAGAATATCAATTAAAAACTCTGAAATATATGAGTATAAAGTTGACTATGAAATCATTTTTAATATGAACTCCCTTGTCACTATTTTTATTCACAGAGGCTCTCAGCCTCTCATTCCAAAATTTTATCCTTTTACATGATCAAATCACACATTACTGAATTATAAAGTACTTATATAATTTCATGGGATTCCCAAAACAATCCTATGAAGTAAATACCATTATTCCTCTCATATAGAAAACACAATATTACAAGCTCAGAAAGGTTAAGTGATGCCCAAGGCAGTAAGTAATAGAGCAGGACTCAACACAAGCTTCAATTCTAAGCCACCCTGAGTATATAGTATCTCAAATGATGTCAGTGGAGAATAACATTTAGCTTGTTGCGGTGTTTCAATTGCTCATAGTTGTTAAAAAAAACATGCACTGGTGTCAGGATCCCAGCCCCACGAATTACGAGTTTCGGATCTTGAGCAACTTCAACTCTCTGAATCTGTCTCTTCATCTGAAGAACTGAGTGATAACATCTACCCCATAGATTTGATATAAAGATTAAATGAGATAATGTGTTTAGCATACTTAGCACTTACCCCCTCAGTAGTAACAATTGCCATATTTCACCCCCAATACAAAGGAATCTATGTCATAGTGGGTACTGTTTATGTGGAGTTCTGAAGGTATCCAGACCATTTATGGCAACACCAGCACTTTCTGGTTTTCAGAACCTCTTGTCACTATGCCCTTTTATAAACTTTTACTCCTTAAAAGTTGAATTCTCTGATTACTCAAAATTTGAATAGATTACATGTTAAGATATATGTGAAGTCCTGGGTCTGGGTAAGTAGAATTTGATGGTGGAACGTAAAAGAAAGTTTTCTAGTTAAAGAATTCACTAGGAAAATTTTTGAAAGTTCAGTTCTACATTTGTAAAATTTAGGAGGCAATATAAGTCTCTTGCATGAATAAAAATAAAGAGTGCTTCTCTGCTTATTTGGGGATTGACACTGTTGTAAATGCTATACATATATTAGCTCATTTCAACCTGACACCAACATACATGAGGTAGGATTTATCATCACCATCCTCATTATATACAGATGGGGGAACAAGTACTGAGAAGTTAAATAACTTGACCAAGTCAACCCAGCTAGTAAGTAACAGAGATGATTTGAATCCAGAGTTGCTGCCAGAGTCCATGCTCATATGCACTGTACTGTACTGCCCCTCTCCAGAGTATACTATCACTAATCAATCACACATTCACAAGGAGTCTACAGAATGGTGCAATCACCCCTGTACATTTCACATCAAGCCTTCTGTCAGTTCACAGAGACGTCTGTAGCAGATGCTGTTGATATCCTGCTCCACACTTTGACTCCCCAGTTCCCTTACAGCTACAGTAAAATTCATGACAAATGGACAACTTCTTACCTGGGTTTCTCTTGACCCTGCCTGTCTAAAGGCTTTTTCAGGGACTATGGAAGCAGGACCTACCAAAGACAGGCACAACCTAGAAGTACAGGAGAATTAAAGACCCTAGGGGCAAACTTCAATTAATGCAAAATAGGAATTAATAAATGCCCAGCTTCCCCATCCCATTCACTTTCTCAAAGGGCACCTAGTGGAACTGAGTCCAGTTGGCCCACAGCAGTAAACTGTTCACTAAAATACCTGGTATTGGCTCTGTCCACCTCCTTGTCTCACTTTCCACACACCCTCACTTATGTTTTCTGGGATCATCTTTTAAATAGGCTACCTGCACCCATGGCCTTTTCTCAAGTTCTGCTTTGGAACAACCCAAATCAAAGTAAATCAGCTGGGCATCCAGAAGTTGCCTGCTGTCTACAATCCCACGATCCCCTTGACCCCAGCTCCATCTACATCAGCTTGCCAAGGACCAGGCTTCATTGGAGGAGCATAGTGGAATAATGATGAGGGGCTTCAGAAGGAGGCTTTGATTCTTTGGATTCTTCAAATTGAAACAAAAACAAACACTTCTTCTTGCTGATAATATTGCTTCAATAGGTTGTAATGCTAACCAAATTTCTTTCTCTCTACTTTTACTAAGGACTTCCTACCAAGAAGAAAGAGTAGCGGTAGAGAAGGGGTAAGAAGAGAAGAAAACACCATACCACCAGACAAGGATTACAAAAATCAAAAAAGTTATTAGTGTATCTAAAAAGATTGCTATGAATGTGCTGTGTGTGTCATTAGGAAGCTGAATGATCCTACAAAGTGATATCCTTCTGAGATATGGGATTCAGTAGAAAGAGTATGCACAAACCTTGAGACATACATACCTGAGTTTGAACTTCAACTTTATCAAAAAGAGTATGAAATTAGGGAAATTAACTTCCTGAAGCCCTATTTTTCATACATATACAATGGTGTGGAAATATTTACCTCTCAAAATTGTTAAAAGATTTAAATGAGATAAGGTATGTAGAACTTGCTGGCAAGTGTTTAATAAAATTGTTTTCCTTTCCCTGTCTACCCATGCCCCATCCCAATCTGCCACCCCACAGAGAAAATACCATGGAAAATTTTCTTAATGATCTTCAATCTTACACATGCAGCGATCTCTGCTGCTCTATTGTATTAACTTCCTGGAAATTCTTCTAAATTTTTATGGTTAAAAAAACTAATTCGGCGAGCCTTTCTTTTGTGGGCATTATGTGCCAGATTCTGCAGGCTAACTAAGGAAAAGTAAAGAATCAGGGAAAGTCAGGAAAGATGAAAATAAACATCAGATACTGAAACTACAGAGCCAAAGATGTGGGAAGTAAATTTAAGACAAGTGAATAATAGCTTCTATTATGTGCCACTGAAACAGCAAGGAAAATAGATAAGCCTCCCTATCCCTATGACAAATGGACTAGTTTTCAACAAACTACTTTTTTTTTAAAAGAAGCAGCAGCAGCAGCAGCAGCAAAAGGCATAGACTTTTTTTTTTAACATCTTTATTGGAGTATAATTGCTTTACAATGGTGTGTTAGTTTCTGCTTTGTACCAAAGTGAATCAGTTATACATATACATATATCTCCATATCTCCCGCCTCTTGCATCTCCCTCCCACCCTCCCTATCCCACCCCTCTAGGTGGTCACAGAGCACCGAGCTGATCTCCCTGTGCTATGCAGCTGCTTCCCACTAGCTAGCTATTTTACATTTGGTAGTGTATATGTGGCCATGTCACTCTCTCACTTCATCCCAGCTTACCCTTCCCCTCCCCGTGTCCTCAAGTCCATTCTCTACGTCTGTGTCTTTATTCCTGTCCTGCCCCTAGGTTCTTCAGAACCATGTTTTGTTTTGTTTTTTAGATTTCATATATATGTGTTAGCATATGGTATTTGTTTTTCTCTTTCTGACTTACTTCATTCTGTATGACAGACTCTAGGTCCATCCACCTCACTACAAATAACTCAATTTTGTTTCTTTAGATGGCTAATATTCCATTGTATATATGTGCCACATCTTTATCCATTCATCTGTCGATGGACACTTAGGTTGCTTCAGCGACAGACTACCTTTTATCTCTGATTCCAGCACAGACTCTTCTACCTTTCACATTTCTCCCATGGAGTTATGTGGCCCCTAATTAAGAGGATCAACAAAAGCAAGTTTTGTACATAAGTGTACTTCATAATGTTTTGAATAACTTTGCAAAATAATCTAACTTTAAATCAGAGGAGCATGCATGTATGTGAATAACTGCTCTTCCAGAACCTGAAACCTCCTTTAACTCTTAGAGCTTAAGCCTTCTCAGGGCAGGACCCACATTTAAGATCTGACTAGAAAGCTGGAGAGGATGCCCACCCACAGTTACATCCATTCCATAGAGACAGAGAAAAAGCACAGGGAGCTGTGGCCTGGGGTCACCCAAGATCCAGCTTGCACTAAAATTTATTACATATATTGCGGTGGCCCATTCACTTCTTTGGTGACTGGAAATTGTGGATGGTGGACAGGTCTCAGCCCTCATGCTGAGTCACAGGATCAATGCAACATCTGTACATGCGTGTGGGATTCAGAGAAGTCCAGAACCTTCAGCAGGCCAATACTCCCATATCTCCAAACTTCAATAACTACTTATTTTTTAAATTACTCTGCTTATTTTTGGAAGGCTTTTTTAATTATTACTCAGAGTTCCTAATTTCTCTTCCTAGTTTCTATTCCTGGGAAGCAGTATTTCATAGAGGTAACAATATTTCTTAACTAGAAATATAACTTCTTGACTTGAATACTTACTCTGCCACTTAATAGCCATATAAGCTCTCTGTGCCTCAATTTCCTCACCAACAGAATTAGGATTGATAATAACACTTATATGATAAAGTTGTTCTTGGGATTAAATAAAGGTTTAAAACTGTGCTGTAGGGCTTCCCTGGTGGCGCAGCGGTTGAGAGTCCGCCTGCTGATGCTGGGGACATGGGTTCGTGCCCCGGTCCAGGAAGATCCCACGTGCCGCAGAGCGGCTGGGCCCGTGAGCCATGGCCGCTGAGCCTGTGCGTCCGGAGCCTGTGCTCCACAATGGGAGAGGCCACAACAGTGAGAGGCCCGTGTACCGCAAAAAAGAAAAAAAAAAAAAAGTGTGCTGTAAGCTATTATGTCTGGTACAAATATATAATAATTTTCTTTCTTAGAAATGAATACTTACAGAAAGGAGACAATGATTTACCAGGTTCTTTGATATGGCCCTGGGCTGCCTATAGCATTATCAACCTTATAAATACTGGACAATGGTGCCAACAATGATGATCCATTATCATGGCTTATATTTTGCTGCCTGGGTGAAACTATTTGGGTGGTTACTAAAACTTCTCTATTATGTCTGTTTTGTCACATTAATCCATCTAAAAATCAAACCAGTGCATAAGGTCACTGAACCATTCTTTTCTATTTCAACAAAAAACAGTAAATGTGTGCTCACTTCAGCAGCACATATACTAAAATTGGAACGATACAGAGAAGATTAGCATGGCCCCTGCGCAAGGATGACACGCAAATTCGTGAAGCGTTCCACATTTTTAACTGACAAAGGATTAATCTACAAAATTTATAAGCAGTTCATGCAGCTCAATAACAAAAAAACAAACAACCCAATCCAAAAATGGGCAGAAGACCTAAATAGACTTTTCTCCAAAAAAGATATACAGACTGCCAACAAACACATGAAAGAATGCTCAACATCATTAATCATTAGAGAAATGCAAATCAAAACTACAATGAGATATCATCTCACACCAGTCAAAATGGCCATCATCAAAAAATCTAGAAACAATAAATGCTGGAGAGGGGGTGGAGAAAAGGGAACACTCTTGCACTGCTGGTGGGAATGTGAATTGGTTCAGCCACTATGGAGAACAGTATGGAGGTTCCTTAAAAAACTACAAATAGAACTACCATATGAGCCAGCAATCCCACTACTGGGCATATACCCTGAGAAAACCATAATTCAAAAAGAGTCATGTACCAAAATGTTCATTGCAGCTCTATTTACAATAGCCCAGAGATGGAAACAACCTAAGTGTCCATCATCGGATGAATGGATAAAGAAGATGTGGCACATATATACAATGGAATATTACACAGCCATAAAAAGAAACGAAATTGAGCTATTTGTAATGAGGTGGATGGACCTAGAGTCTGCCATACAGAGTGAAGTAAGTCAGAAAGAGAAAGACAAATACCGTATGCTAATACATATATATGGAATTTAAGAAAAAAAATGTCATGAAGAACCTAGGGGTAAGACAGGAATAAATACACAGACCTACTAGAGAATGGACTTGAGGATATGGGGAGGGGGAAGAGGAAGCTGGGACAAAGTGAGAGAGTGGCATAGACATATATATACACTACCAAACGTAAAATAGATAGCTAGTGGGAAGCAGCTGCATAGCACAGGGAGATCAGCTCGGTACTTTGTGACCACCTAGAGGAATGGGATAGGGAGGGTGGGAGGGAGGGAGGGAGACGCAAGAGGGAAGAGATATGGGAACATATGTATATGTATAACTGATTCACTTTGTTATAAAGCAGAAACTAACACACCATTGTAAAGCAATTATACTCCAATAAAGATGTAAAAAAAAAAAGTAAATGTAAGTAACTCCTCTCAGAGCTGAGAAGGTGAGTGGCATTTCAATTACCACACTTCCTAGGCTGTCTGCTTCAGTGAATATGTAGTATTTTCAGTGCATTTTCAGCCTGTAGGGACAGGCTTCATGGTAGTGGAAAAGATTCTTTGAGCAACTTCAAACAGAATCAGACCTTTACTGAAGCACTCCAACAAGTACTGATAACCAGTGACAGAACAACCGTGGTACAGTATGAACAGCCATGATACGTTCAAGTTCATGATACGTTCAACCAAAATCCTTTGGTTATTTAGGTCACAGATGATGAAACTTAGGATCAGAGAGACCAAGCTGTAGTGAAACTGACTTCCCATTGACAAAGTTGAGTTTCAAAACCATGATCAAGCAAAGATCTAAAAGGGGAATTATGTCCATAAGAATATATAAAATCTAGCAACTGGTCTAGAGCTCCACCATCAAATCCTTTTCACCTATTACAACTGTTCCAAAGTATTCAAACAATGAAAGGCATCATATATATTATAAACAATATATGACTTACTTTAAAAATACAGACTCTACAGTTGATGAAAGAATCATGGAACATATGAAGGACAAAAGGCACAAGAGACTTTGGGATGTTGCATGTTAGGCAGTGGGGGAGAGTAAAGTGAGTGCCTTCCATCAATTCTGGAAGCTCAAGTACGGAGGACTGAGCTTGCTGTTTGATGCAGGTTCCTCTTTAGCCTTTTTCGAGGCAATAAAGACAGGAATGGAGTGGGCATTCCTTTCACTGCACTATAAATCTTGGCATCACGACACATACAATGATATGCCTGCAGTCTCTCCCAGGAACATGACTGTGAAGTTCACTCATAAAGACTGCATATTCCTGAGACTCTCTCTCCCGCCCCTCCGTACTAATGCTCCCAATACCAGAGCTGGGAGAACCAGGGCAGGAAAGGCTTTAGGAATCAGCAGTGAAATTTTCCTTGTAATTAAGGGAGTCCTGAGGCTGAATTATCAAGCAAGTAAAATTTTTCTTTTACACCTTTTCATTCTCTCCCTGAGGCTTTGGCTCCCCACCTCCTCCTCCTCCCTCCCTCCAGCGCTCCTTGTATCCATTTTCATGAGATCATCTAAGAAAATTAAATTCCTGCTAAATTATTATGCCCCTTAGGATACCTGCTTTTTAAGTGATGACTCCCTATAAAACCAAGAGGTCATCAAAAGCCAACCAGCTGAATTCTAGGCAATCTAATAAATGGATAGCAGGTCCCTTTCACACAGTATCGGGTAGGGGGCTTTCCTACACTCCCTAATCAAAATCACATGTGGAAGCAGCTGCTTCTATGTTGTCTTCCCCATTTGCAGGACGCATTTTAAAACAAAAAGGACCTCAATAATATCAATATTAGCACTGAATCCATCAAAATTAAAGGACATACTGAAGATAATCCATAGGCCCTGGTGCCATTTATGCTCTGAACTAGTTAAGCCACATGAGACCAAAGGGCCAGACTAAAGAAACAAGAAAATAAACCTCACCTTCATCTGCTCCTTCCTATCTCAGGTCCTTTACATATGCCTGCCTTTGCCTGGAATGCTCTTCTAAAGGTTCCCTATTAGTCACTACATTTGCCTGATTGATTGCTTCTTTCCTTTCAGTGCTCAGGTGATAGTGAATCAGGGAAGAGTTCCCAGATGCCCAGAAGAGATCATCTCCTCCTTCTACTCTAAATCACTCTATTCTATCACTCTATATAAATATATATAGTCAGATGGATTTACAATAGTCATTTGAGGGGAATCATTAACTCAGGACCCAAATTCACTCTTATATACCAAGTCCCAGGATTACTGAGGAGCTTTCCTTCTCCTTAGGGTCACCTGCAAAATGCTGACAGCCTGGTTGCTACTAAAGCTCTGTTCTGCATTTCTAACAAAAACCTCCATAATTATACAACTCATATATCAGCAGGAGCCATGTGAATTCTACTAAAACTTTGGCACCTAGTTTACTAGCACTCAGGTGTTAGGTAAATTTGATACCTCCTCTCTCTTTCTTACAAGAATTTTTATAATTGGACTTTCTAGCTCATTATTTTTGGCATCTCTGGACCTATTCTTCCTTCTTTCCTCTTGCCTTCTTATCTTTGCAAATTGCATTCCTATTTACTTTTAATCTCTGGCCATTATTAGTGGACTTTATCCAGAAAATATTCTTAAAATCAAACTAAGATAATGCCAAGTGCACTTGGTATATACTCAGGGGTATGGAGACCAAGGAAAATAAGAGGGCAATATTGATTTGGGTTTAGTGAAAATGAGAAAAGACTTTGTTTTGGGCTTAAGCATTAAAGAGAAAGAGAGGAAAATAATGGGTAGCAGTATTGCAATATGTTGGACAGAAATTGTTTTATAAGTAATACCCATTTAAGATATTTAAAAATTATTTTTTAAAACTAACAGTCTGTAACATTGTATAATTCATTATTTAGTTTCCTTTATTAATAAGGAATTCATTTTAATTAATTAATTAATTTATTTTTGGCTGTGTTGGGTCTTTGTTGTTGCGCGTGGGCTTTCTCTAGTTGTGGTGGGCGGGGGCTACTCTTTGTTGTGGTGCGCGGGCTTCTCACTGTGGTGGATTCTCTTGTGGAGCACAGGCTGTAGGCACACAGGCTTCAGTAGTTGTGGCACTTGGGCTCAGTAGTTGTGGCTCATGGGCTCTAGAGCACAGTCTCGGTAGTTGTGGTGTGTGGGCTCAGTAGTTGTGGCTCGCGGGCTCTAGAGCACAGTCTCAGTAGTTGCGGTGTGTGGGCTCAGTAGCTGTGGCACACGGGCTTAGTTGCTCCGCAGCATGTGGGATCTTCCCGGACCAGGGCTTGAACCCATGTCCCCTGTGTTGGCAGGCGGATTCTTAACCACTGCGCCACAAGGTAAACCCTCATTTCAATTTATTTACATGAAAAGGAAATGCCCAAATGTAAATAAGCCTTACCAAAAAGTTAGTTCTCCCCAATCTTCTCATAAATTACTTACTTATTGTGTGTCAGGTTCCCAAATGCTCAGTGTACAGTATTACAAGGAAGTCGGTACTTTTACTACCCCATTAGAAGATGAAGTAAACAGGCTAAGATGAGGCAGTTTCCTTGAAGGTACATTCAAGGGACTTGAATTCAGGTAATCTGCTCCATAGTAAGCACTCTTCATTATGACATCATCCTGTCCCATTTGATGTAAGGTCTGGAGGATAATCTGGCCAAGTATAGAAGCCAGTGAGTGTGGGTTTGGACTTTCAAAGTGAACTCAGACCTTTTGGCATTTGCATTCTCTATGTGGTAGACAAAATGAAAACTTCTATTTGAGAAGGGAGAAAGAACGTGGTCTAAATGACTTCAAAGTCATGAACATCAAATAGTTTTTACCAAAAAACAGTACAATCACTGAAGTGTATCTGAATCAAAAAATACATGGATTTGACAGCAATCTGATTCAAAAAACACCAAGAGCCATTTCACGGTTATCATGGTTCCAAGTTAAATAGAAAGCTGTGTCTTGCCTTCTTCTCCCCATTAATTAATTCCTGATTGGGCATTCCTGCTCTTT
>NW_006771143.1:125253-135095 GCF_000442215.2 Lipotes vexillifer
CACTTTGGGGAGCTTCATCGTTCAGGAAATGATGTTGGCAAAACTGAGGGTTTTGGCAGGGTGGGTAGCTTTAGGGCAGGCCTGGCTGGTGCTGTCTCCTCATACGGCCCAAATCTTCATCAGCAACAACTATAGGCACTTTTAGCCTGGATGTTTCACAATGGGTATTTTTTTCCATGTCCTTCAAAGTCTGTGGATGGAGGGATGGGCAAGTAATTGTGCCTACAACTTGGTAGTGTGGGCAGCTAAGATCAAAGCAAGGGAAACTGTACAAATTGTCCACTTGAATACTAAAGAAGCCAAGCCAATTCAACCAAGTATTGCTTCTTTTGCTCTGAATTCCTTATTCTTCTGATCCAAAAGTTTATATTCTAAATGGCTGGTTAGCAAAGCGGCAGAAGTGGCACGCAGTCAAGATTTTGAGATTGCTGCCAGAAAACCTGACTTAAAAAAAAAAAGAAGAAGGAGACCTGGACTTTTTTATTTTGCTGCCAATGAAGATAATAAGCTGGCATAATTCAAATAATCATGTCAGGCAAATCTAAGCTGTAATGATTTACAGAAGAGCACTGAGTTAGAAAATAGTATCAGCTTGAAGAAGAAATGAACTAGAGCCAGGATGCAGCTGGAGCATGCAAATCTCACAGAACCCATTTGTTATCTAAAAAGTGAAAGAGTCGGACTATCTTCTCCACTGTGCCTTCCCATTGTAACATTCCATGACCCTATTTTATGTTAAAGGCATACATGGAGCTGGACAGATCACTTTATCTTGAGTAGCAGCTTTCAGTAATGAATCATAGATAGCATCCACCAATTATTAGACAATTCTTGTTAGAATTAACTCTAATCTTGTAGAACATTCCAGAGCCTAATGCTGAGAGTGAGATAAAATGGGATTGACCTAGCTCTAACATTGGTTAGCTATGTGAAATTGGGCGAGCCAACTAGCTTCATTTCCTCATCTGGAAAATGAGACTAATCCTTATACTTCTAATATTTGATTCCCAAATATTCACTATTCATTATTCTTGTGACCCTTTGTAAAATTTTGTTAAATATTTCAAAATTATTTTAATATTTCTTGAGCTAGAATAATGTTAAGTAGGTCCAGTATCTTTAACATCCAGGAAGCTATGAAATATGGACTGTATCTTTAATCCCATTTTCTTTAACACAGAAATAGTAT
This sequence comes from Lipotes vexillifer, assembly GCF_000442215.2. Lineage (NCBI taxonomy): Eukaryota > Metazoa > Chordata > Mammalia > Artiodactyla > Lipotidae > Lipotes > Lipotes vexillifer. Next base: position 126,443 of record NW_006771143.1, read on the forward strand.
GGACTTAAATATTCTAAGATTCAGTGCCCAGGAAATAATACCTACCAGTCACGAACAAATATTTGAAGACACGTCTTTCTGGTAATAGATGACAGAAAAATTTGGTCATACTGGTTACTTGGCACTGCTAATTAATTAGAAGGCAGAAGAGATCAAAGATGTTGCCGAGGAAGAATGAAATCAGGCAACTACATACACAAGAACCCTCACATGGCCAAACTCTGTTGCCTGTTCTTATTTGAGTATTGAGTCTCATTCCAACAGGAGCACTATCTATTCATTTGAAGCATCAGCATGTTTCCTATGAGCCCAGCTGCATCTTAGTAACCTGGAAAATAAACACCCCTTGGCTCTATAATCTGAAATATCAACTATAATTTACTAGTGACTGAACAGTCATTATGTTGAAGAGGTCAGGACCACTTTGTTATTCCCAAATATTCTACATGACTTGTTTGCATCTTCTTGGGTTCCCTAACTTAGGAAATTTAGTGATTCTCATTTATTTTTCTTAATGTTCTCGCTTAGTTATTAAGTTTATTTAAAGCCCTAGGTCCTTGGAAATGGAAATGAAAGATTTCACTAACCACAGATATATACACTCTACTTTAATCCACGGATTTCAAATAACTTTCCAATGTGATCAAATTCTCATTTACTTCATGTTTAAATGAAAATACTCCATATTTTATGTGCTGAAAAGAACCTAAAAATTGAGGCAAATATTGACTAGTTTGGACAATAATTGTTCAGGGACTAAGTGATTTACATAATCCCCATGTATATTGTAATATAATTTAAGGACGGGGTCAGGTTTTTCACATTTTATCTAGCCTTCTCCATCCTCCAACAACCATCGATCCAAACATCCCTACAACACAAATATTGCACACTACTAGCTCCATAAGTACTACAGAGTGAATAAGTAAATGGGCACTTTTTTTCTACTTCATTTAGAGTGGAAACATTTTGTGTTGGTTTTACCTTTGCTCAAACCCTTTAATGTCATCCCATACTACTCAGAGAAGCCAAAGTCTTCTTTAAACCCCCTTCCTATTTACATTCTCTCACTTCTTTGTTTTCTACTCTCCTGGACCATTCCATTCCAGCTACACCAGCCATGCTTCCACTTCAAGGTCTTTGCAATTGCCGTTCCCTTAGTATGGAAGCTTTCCTTGTAGGGTATTCCAGTGACTGTTTCCTGTTCCCTTGCCTCCTTCAAGTTTCACTCAAATATCACCTTCTAAACAAGAACTTTTCTCTCCATTCTTCCTAAACTTTCAACCCCCGCCCCACTTTTTTTTCTCCTTGACACTTATCACTACTTGATATACAAGCTATTTTATTTATTTCTTTTTAATAGAATGTGTCCCCCAACTAGAATGTAAAATTCGTGAAGGCATGGATTTGTGTTTTTATTTTTTAAAGAACTTATCTGTCCATTTAATAAATATTTATTAAACAAACAGATGCATTTCTGGAAATTCATAATTGTAGTCTAAAAATAACATCTACTCAAACTGGTACTGATTAGGTGATATAACTGTCCTTGTCTTCATGTGTCTTGAGGTAGAATTTCCTTAGTGCTTCTTCCCAACAGCAACCTCAAGTTTTCTCTTCTTCTAAATGCATGTTTGTACTACTTGGATAATCTTCATTAGAATCAACTTGGATCCTTGATGAAAATGAAGATTCCTGACCCTTGATTCAGTCAAAACCTCTGGGCCTGGGAGGAGGCCTTTGCAACCTGTATTTTTAATAATCTCTCCAGGTGATAATTATTCATACTTAAGTGTGACGGCCATTGACAGAAATATTTTGTGTACCATTTATTTCTTAATGTCTTTCTTCTGTTGTACTAAGGTATACATATCCATATCTATCTAATCACCAGAGACCATATCCACGTGGTTCTCCTTAAATTGTGCTGGGTACAGGGACATAGACGCTTAACTAATTATTTGATGGCTTTTGATGAGAAGAGGATGGCAGAATGATAAGGACCATTACAATGAAATTTAGTTTAAACCTAACACACTTCTTTTTACTAAGTAGGATTTGGAAACTAAACTAGTTTCAGATTTCTTGTTTGAATGATAATGGCATATTTTCTTTTCACATATGTCATGTCAAAATTTTTGAACAGTTTCAGCTGAACAAGTCAGCTGCTTCTCTTATGAAGTAATCTATTCTAGATAAAATCTTCAGTTGGCATTCAGAAATCAAATCTTACAACTACATCTTAACATCACTCAATCCACTGAAATATATTGAGAAACATCAGCATTGCTTACTTGCTTTCTCAGAAACATTCATCTATATAGCTGTTTGCCTCCAATGATGAGGCAAAGTAGAAAACCACAGACTTTTCAAAAACTTTTATAAAACCTGGCTGAAAGCTGACCTGAGATTTGTACAGTGAGTGTGATGTTTTACAAGGCAAGAGGGAAATAAAACTTGTTTGTTTGTTTATCTAACCAGCACACACATTTTTCAAACAATGTGGGTTTGGCATCACCCACAATGCATCTGGCCAAACACTTTTTCCCCTTAATTTTTATAACCAAAGAAATTTTCAGGGAAATTTAATCCACATGTTTCTGATTCATTCCATATCCAGTAATTTTTCAGTAAAGGGTATTTAATTTCAAGAATTTTGGAAAAGATTCTATTATCAGCAGTTCCTAAGACTGCAGGTAAGTCAGTATAAATAATAGGGAAGCTCAAGTGGGTAGTTCTCTACGTAGCCTATATCAGCAAACTCACTCAAATCCTAAAACACATAAATATAAACAGACACACAGGACTGTAAACCTAAAAATCAGAAATTAAGATCTCATTCCATTCAATTTAACCAAAATTCATCTTTTATCCTGCATGGTACACAAAGCATTTTAAACATAGTACATATTTAAAACATATTTTTAAAATAATAAAGTTAATAAATAAATATAATTTTTTCTTGCTTGTTTTATATGTTAATCTGAAGAACCAAAAAGAATACTGTAAGATTGGAATTGATGACACTTGAGACTGGAGAGCTAAGCTGGAAAAGCCATGAATGCCTTTTTTATAAGTTAGACTTCAAACTAAATTCCAGCCCATTTACAGAGAAAATACCATGGCCATGCCATTACTACACTTGACACAGCAAGAGCTGCTGTGATAAAAGTAGTGATTACTACATTCAGCCTAATCAAAGAACAGAGTCTACCATACCACTAACAGCACATCATTTTCTAGTCATGAGTTAGGTCACAGTACCTCAGAGCAGAACCTAATTGTGCAGATCCTCTTAATAAAATTTTGGTCTATATGTTTGTTTTTTATTGATTGGTTGACCTAAAATAGCATTCATTTGACATTCTAAATTTTGACTTTTCAATTCATATATTATACATTTTACTCAAATGCATTTCCACAATAAAACCACTGAATTTACTCTGCAGAGTCGGATAACTCCCATCCTGCATGTGCTCCTGCAATGTTACCTTGTCACATTCCCATCAGGAACTGCAGTTCATTTCTCCAACCCTCTTGAATCTGGAAGGCCTTGTGACTGCTTTGACCAATAGAAGAATAGGGCTAAAGTGTCACTGTGCCAGTTCTAGGCACATCTCTTAAGTGGCCTGACAGCTTCTGACTTCTTCCTCTTGGAAACCAACCATGATGCAAGAAGTGTGATTACCTCGGAACAACAGTGCCTTGAGAAGCCCAAGCCACATGGAGAGGCCTTGGAGGATGAGACACCATGCAGAGAGAGCCAGGGCAAGGAACACCAAGGTACCTAACAGTATGTGAATGAAGAAGTCGTCATGGAAGTAGGTTTCCAGTCCCAGCTTTCCCACCTGACATCAGAGGGATGCGAACAAACCACTAGCCAAACCATTCCAACTTCTTTACGCCCCAAACCATGAGTAAAATAAAATGGTTGTTTTAAGCACAGAATTTTGGAGCTGTTTGTTATGAAGCAATAGACAACTGACACACAGACTATTAGGGAGTTTCCTTCTCACTACCCAAACCTGTACTAATATGTGAAAAGAAAGGTCTAAAGGATCTAGAAAACAAATCAGTACCCTCAAGAATTATGCAATGCAGTGAGTGGCAAAAAGTATATTATTACAGGAGAATGACTAGCAAAGAAACCATTGAGAACTACAAATAATAAATTATTAATGGTAATAAACAGGATTATCTGGAATCACAGAGAAAATTAGTGTTCTGACTGAAAGATAGCAGCCAAAGATAGCAGCAGACAATGAGTTAGGATTGTTAGAAAGAAGGAGGAAGGCCTTTTTTAAGAAAAATAATCTGAGCCAAAGTGATTAGGAGAAAGTAAGCTGAAAGAAAGAGAAAGAGAGGGAGAAAGAAAAAGAAAGAGAAGAAAGAAAGAAAGAAAGAAAGAAAGAAAGAAAGAAAGGAAGGAAGGAAGGAAGGAGGGAAGGAAGGAAGGAAGGAAGGAAGGAAGAAAGAAAGAAAGAAAGAAAGAGAGAGAGAGAAAGAAAGAAAAAGAAAGAAAGAAAGAAAGAAAAAGGGAGGGAGGGAAGGAGGAAGGAAGGAAAGATGGAAGGAAGGAAGGAAGGAAGGAAGGAAGGGAGGGAGGGAGGGAGGGAGGGAGGAAGACACAAATGAAAAGTCTAAAGAAAAGAAAAAAGGAGATTAAAGATATTGTAGGAAACCTGTCTTGGCTGGAATAAAGGGCTGCCTGGGGTTGGGAAAGTGTATTCTGAGACAAAAACTTGTATTTGAGGTAAAGGAATAAACACAAATACTTGCACAAATATATATGTACAGTGAGCTCTAATGCAATGAGCTAGAAAAACCACACAGAGGCTTGTTATAAACTTTAAGGCATCACACCACTAATTTGGATGTGGGTTTGATTTCAAATACATAGAATAAATACATACTGGGTGTCACACTCAATTTTACCCAAACAATACACATTTGCATACACTACCACTGAGAGTGCCAACTGAGCCAGATGTCACTGATTAGCAACCAGCCCTTGTCCCACTGAACGAGGTTCCTAGATCTGGCTGTCCTTGGAAATCTAAGAATCAGATTAGCATATCTGGTAGGCTCCCTTGTCCTGCTGATACTCTCAAGTTGCTTTTTAGTTGAACGGATGTTGAAAAATGGGAAACTTCTGCAGTGTCACTGGACTTATTTGGCTCTAAAATGGACCTTAGGAATTATCTAGTTCAACTGCCTTCGGCAAGCCAAAAAAGTCATACTCAGATTCTGCCTGCTTAGCAGCAGAGTCAGGATTTGAACTCAGACTCCTACTAGTACAACACTCTTCCTCAGAAAAATCCTGATATCCACCATGAGGATTCTATCAACATGTCTAGGAGGAGGCATAGAATAGTGAAAAGAACGTTAGTGTGGAGTTCAAATACCTGGGTTAAATTCTGCTACTCTGATATTGAGAAAGTAAGTTACTTTCTCTAAGGATAGTATTCTCTTCTAAGAATGGGTGTTCATGTGTTCAGTCACAAGCACAGAATATATACCAGGCACTGTTCTAGGGGCTTTCAGAAATATAATACGATAATAATAAAGAGTGACATGATTTGACTTCCATGTTAAAGCATTACTCTGGTTGTTGTGTTGAAAGTAGCTTGTAAAGGGGGCAAGGGTGGCAGCAGGGAGACAAGGGCTATTGCAATTATCCAGTGGGAGATAAGTGTGGCTTGGACCAGGGTGGTGATAGACGAAAGTGGTTAAATTCTGGATATATTTTGAATGTAAAGCCAAAAGGTTTCCTGATGAATTAAATATAATAAGGAGTAAAGGGACTCCTAACTTTGGGATGTGAGCAACTGGAAAGATGCAATTATCAACTAAGATAAGGAAGGTTCTGGATGAAAGAGGTGTGGGAGCAAGATCGGGAGATCATTTTTGACACTTTGAAATTAGAATGTCTAAAAGACAGCCAGGTGTGGAGGCGGTGAGTAGAAAATTGGGTATACAAATTTAGAGTTTTATCTGGCTGAAGATGTTAATGTGGGAGTTGTCAGCATATAGATGGCAGAATCTATTTGTTTGCTGAAATTATGTTGTGTAGCATCTCCAGAGGGAGATAAAAGCCTTGTTAAAATATTTTCTGAGGAGTACAAATGACCTGATTTTATTCCATTTTGGATTCAAGAATCCTGCTTTAAGAGAGGGAAGTATCCTTCAGTTTTTTACTTAATGAATGGTAACAATAACAACAAAAAATAATTTTAAATGACTAAAAGCACATTATATATTGAATATTACATACATTTTACTACAATGTTGACTCAAACATAGATTTCAAAGCTAATTTTACATTATTTACAGTGGGTTTCTGATGTCAGTTTCTAGTTTCTCCTTACAACATTTGTGAAAACTTTTATCTAGTTATGTCTAAGAAGGTAGATTACAATGTGTATTTCTCCTTGTTTTAGTTTCTGAAAACCTGCTTCTTTATCTCCTCAATCTTCTTTTCCCTACTAATATGCACTTGGAATTGTCATATCATGGCCTTTGAAATTCAGATACATCTTAGGTTTTGTCTGGGCTCTGGACCCAAGTTCAGTCTTACATGCTAAGTCCCAGGATTACGAGGAGCTTTCCTTCTCTTTAGGGTCCTCTGCAAAATGCTGACAGCCTGGCTGCTGCTAAACCTCTGTTCTACATTTCTATAATCTTGGCACTCCTCTGGTGTCCTCCACTTCTCTGTTTTTAATCAATTATCTGATGATTTAGTTTTTTATTTCCTGCCTCCTTCCACAAAGATTTTAAGGTTGATTTCAATCATTCATACAATTTGAAAGGATATCATATAACTGTATGCTACAGAACAGAGATTTCTCAATGGCATGCCATGAATGGTTTTCTGGTGTGCAAACATGCTGAACTCTGGGCCCTCAGGGAAGCCAGGGGTAGTTGGATGACCCAACTCAAGGCTGGCTACTTCTGGCCATTTGCAGCCTCCTCTCTTTTCCTCAGCATGCCATACAAATTTTAGCATTTGCTATCTGTGTACGATCTGACAAAGGTTTAGACAGATAGTACCTTAAGAGTTGCTAGAAACAACAAGATTCCTAGTGATGAAAGCAAATAAGGACCCAGAATAAGATTTTTTTTAAAAAGATTTGTTATAATGGAGGAATCATAATTTTCTCTGTGATACCTGAGAATAATTTTTCTTGTGCTCTCCTTTATGGAGTGTATAATGTCTTTAGCAATGCACCTACAGTAGACATATGATGAATTTAGTGAAACACTCATCAATAAAATCAGTTTTATAATGACACCAAACAATATAGTGTTAGTGCTCTTCTTGGTGTTATTGCTTGATCTAAGAGGAAAATGTGGCATATCTTGAAGACTTCGTGTCCTTTGGCTAAATTTTCATAAATATTATCACAAAGGAATTTTTTTGAATAATAGTTGGTCATCAAAAAGTTCAAAGAACATTCCCCAGAGGAAGTGTTCAGTGAAAATATTCTGTTACATATTTAACAACCAACTAGGCAGAAAGTAAGATTAACATTTTCTTATGAAAAATCTAATCAAGACACGTATCTGAATGATGGGCCACTTGACTTGGATGGCCAAGAGTTTACTTACATGCAATGCCAACATTTTCCCCTGATAGCAGGCCTGGTTGCAAGCCACAGATGGATGAATGGCCAATAAAAGCCTCAAACCTCTAGATCTATATGGCATACCATAAGAATTTTAGCTTGGAAATTTCTAGGTGGGAATTGCCAATCATCTCCCAAAACAACAGAGTCAATTCTAATGATTCATTATAAAGATGGTATCTAATTTTGGAAAATACAGTATATGCACGTAGTTTGTGAGATAAGGTTTCTGTACCCCAAGGGTAAATAAATGACTTAACTTGCTGTACTGAACTACTGGATATAAACTAATTAAATATCACTTGACATCTCTTAGTCTAGATGATTTGGATATAAGAATGCTGAACTTAAACTATCCTTTCTGGCAATAATATACAGCAAGACTAACTGAATATGGGGGATACTTCTAGGACACAATACTAAAATCCAACCATCAGTAACTGGTCAAAACAACTAGTCTTGCTGAGGGCTTATAATGTGCCAAGCTCTGTTGTGATTGCTTTACATATTTTAACTCATTCCTCACAACTCTTTGAGGTAAATACATTACTATACCCATGTTACACATAAGGAAACTCAAGTATTATGAGATTATTTCACTTGCTTAAGGTCACATCATTAAAAAGCACAGGAACTGGATTCCAACCATTGCAGTCTGTCTTTAGAGCTCATATTTTCATTATTCTCTTACACTTCCTCTCAGTATAGAGAATTATCTTTCTATTCTCATTACTAGGAAACACTTGTCCATCTCATCTAAGCAGTATCATCTCATTAACCTACAATTTCAAAGGCAGAAAGAGTAAAAACAAACAAACAAAAAAAACCCCACTAAAAATTACCATTATTTCTACCATCTCTGTAGTCTACACTTATGTTTTCTGCAAACTACAGTGGTTTTGTCATTTTTTGGATTTTTCTTGTTGTTGTTTTGTTTTGTTTGACAAAGAAGTGCAACTTCCTAATTGAAATCTAACCTATTTAGCCTTTTTCCTAACTGGGCAAAAACCTGAATACCAGGGCATTCC
>NW_006771143.1:135105-139820 GCF_000442215.2 Lipotes vexillifer
ATTAAATTTTCTCTGAATGAAGAAATTCCAGGTAATTAATGTTTTATCAAATTTCATGCTCAAAATTATGCAAGCTATACTTTAAAAAATAAATTCTGCAAGAAAGCTTTTAGTAAACCTAGGTAATGCTTCGGAAACATTCTTTGGTGGCTTAGGTTTTTGAAGATCCTTCTCACATTTGATAAAAAGCAAAAGACTGTCCTTGAATTTACCACTCCTGCTTCTAAATGAAGTCTTGGTTTTCTAAAAATTACACTTAGAATTAAGCACTTTAAGTAGGACACTATTACACAAGATATCTTATCACAGGTTGATGTGGAATTCTGTCCCCTGCCCAGTCGTTTCCATTCTTTCTATCAGAAAAGAGATAACAACGGAGGTGAAAGAGAAATCACTAATAAGTGGCACTGAAAAATGGTTTCTTGACATGGCAGGAACGTTTTGTTGACTGTGCAGAAACATCTAGGAGAGATTCATCTTCTATATGTGGAAACTATTTCCTAATCCATAGAAGAATCATGTCATAGTACAAACATGTTTTTGTTTTTTTTTACATTTTAAAATTTTTATTTTTTTTTTAAGTCTTTATTGAATTTGTTACAATATTGCTTCTGTTTTATGTTTTGGTTTTGGGATCTTAGCTCCCTGACCAGAGATAGAACCTGTAGCCCCTGCATTGGAAGGCAAAGTCTTAACCACTGGACGGCCAGGGAAGTCCCACAAACACGTTTTTATGAGAGCCTTTACAACACTGAATTATTATATTTACTGTACTTTCCTTTTGTCAGAGCCCTTTTTCTAGTATGTGGTTTTTTTTCTTTTGACTCCTTTTCCAGCTCTGCATTTCTCTGTTAAGTTTTTATAAAAAGAGAGAGGGATGAGCATGGACGTGACTCTCACCTGCAAATAATAGACTGGCAAAGATACAGGGTGAAAAAAAAAGAAGTATCAGAGAAATTATCACAGAAGCTCACTTGCTATCATGAAAAGTGAGGCTAGACCCAGTCTCAGATGAAAAGGAACTGGAGAGCTGAAAATTTCATTAAGTGGTAGCAATTTTATTTACTAGGATAGAGGACAACTAACCAATTCACAAATTAAAAGTTTTATTTCTTTCATATTAATTTAATACAATACCTGCTTCCTCAATTTTCACCCTGTTTCAGGCAATTTTATTAGGTCCCAGGGATAAAATCATCCATTGAAATTGGGTTCTGCCCTCAAATTGTTCTCAGTTTAGTGGGCAAGTATACATGTATAAATGGATTTTAATTTCACAGTCATAGACTCAGTTGTGCAAAACTGGATCCAGTTCAGCAGTACAAAGCTTAATCTTGCCCACTTGAGACATTTCTATTTTAGAACTTAGTATTGTTGTTGTTAACAAGTCGTTTAATTCAGGAATCTTACTCTCTGCTTATCCTTCCCTTTTTCTTGGGTGGTGACTGGTTTTGAAGAAGGCTCAGAACACCTTGGTATCCTAAAAGTTGGGGGGTTCGGGGGGCAGAGGGAGTGGCCCATGTTCAGTCCATAGTAATCACCTGACCTCTCTGTGGAGATTTAATGTTTCCTGCTTGATCTTGGCCACTGGCCCCTGGACCCACTGTTTCTGAAAGCTGCTGATACTTATGGGCCTGCATGGCATCCAGTATTCAGGGCCACAGAGTCTATGTTCTACAAGGCCTCTTCTGGACCATTTGCCACTCTTCCCTCTCATGACCATGGGAAAATGTTGAATGTTGTCCCATTTCACTAGAGTTCAGGGGCTAAAAACAGGTCTTATTTCTGACATCCCCCGCCTTTTTGCTTTACTGTTCCAACCTCTGCTCTATCCTGGATATGGGATCTCTGAAAGGTAGACAGCATTTCCTGTGGTCATCCTGTAGAGCAAGACACAAATCTCTGCTTTTGGGTCCCCAAAGCCTACCTATAGTTTCTCTCCTAACTCAGATTTGGATAGAGAGAGTCATGTGATCCCCTCACCTTCTCCCAAACCTCCATTTTTTTTTTTTTTTTAGAAAAGGGTTAATAAAACTTTCCCCGCTTTTTGTGTGTGTGTGTGTGTGAGCGAAAGTTGAACGTGAGTCTGTTGGAAATAGAGGCAGATACAGCTCAGTCTCTTGTAGTCCGCTGTTTCCCCGTTAGAGAGAGTAGAGCGAGCGCTAGCTAATGTCGCCGGCCATACTGTGGGAGCCCCAAACCTCCATTTTTATGTCTCCCTTTCTTGTGTAGTTTCTCTCCCTTGCCTCTCTGCACGGTGGGAAAATCATTTTATATCAACAGGCATTTACCCACAATTTGGTAAATGATATAAAAGGCTGAAACCTTCAAAAGTCTTTTGAAACTCAAAGCAGAGCAATGACTCTTTCTTTCTCTCTTCATTTCTACAGTAACATCTAATCCTGAGGACAATGCAGGCAGAAAGTCCTCACTGATGGGGCCATTAGAATTAAAAATATATGGTAAAGAATCTAACCAGTACTGTTGTATGTATACAATGAGTCTGCCTCTCTGCTAAGTCACCAGCTACATTTGATGCAAGATTTATCTTCTTCCAGCTAATATATGCTATCAGTCATATAAAGATCAAAAGGATTGTTTATACATGTAATAGGGGGTTACAAAGGGACTCCTCCTCTCTTGGTTTTGGTTAGGCCACCTACTCACATTCCAGAGTAAGTTGCTACACTACACTAAAGACTTGTATAGTGGTAGAAAACCACTTTGTGACATTCCCATTAACCTCCACCCCATAAAATAGGCTGAGGAATCTAGGACAAGTTAGTAGAAAATTATAGTCATTCTTTGGAGAGAACTGTTAATGTGCTATGAGACCCACCAGGTGTGAAGCTAATCCAGAAAGACTCAAGAATACTTGAATAGTTTAGGGAATATGGTAGACTGTGGTATGACTCAAACCCAAGAGATTTAAAGGGCAAGAAGCAGCAGTGTAGAGGGCTATGCTTTGGGAAAGCAAGTGATATTCCTGTGGACTATATGTATATGTGAAGAGAAAGAGAGGAAGAGGGTGAGGGAGAATGAGAGAGAGAGAGAGAGAGAGAGATAAAGAAAATGCCCTGACCTACAATAATCTTAAATGAATTTTGCCCCCAAAAGCCACTGGGACACGTGTTGGAAGCCCAACACTGAGAGTTTATGTGGAGGTGTTGCATCATCAGTGTCATGGAACTGTTGGTGAGTATCTGAAAACCCTACAAATAAGAAAGGTCAGTTTAGTTTTAAATATTTGTTAAGTCTAGGGCCAATGTTAACTCACAACAGTGCCAGCCAATTTAATACTTTTCCTGACCCTTAGCTCTTCTCCACATTCCAACTCTACCCTTCAGTCCTGAAGAAGTCAAAGGTGTCTAGTGAGTGGAGGAAAAAAAAGAAGTGCCAGTAGGTAAATTAGAGAAAATGACAACTCTGTTTCCTTGCTCCTATAGGACCCTGGTCTGGATCAGCCCCAGGGGAAAAGATTCAACTCTAAAATAAGGCTGAAGTTCTAATTATTATGTGGGGACATATATGATAATTCTTGAATTGAAATGATTTGACATAATAAAATGACTGGAGGACTATTTTTTAATCTAAGAGGAACCAGATAACAAAGGAGGCCTGCCCAAGATTTGATTGCAAGACAAGGAAAGAATTTGCCACTCTGAGTGTGTCTGTTTGGCATTAAGTGGTAAGAAGAAAAAGATATTTTACACCTGTATCCTATAATCTCACTTGTCTTAAATACTGAGATACAAAACACACAGCCCTACCCTTCAACAAACACACAGAGAAAGGAATGCAAAGGGGACAAAAAAAATTTCCAAACTACTCTATTTTTACTTTAAAACATTTCCCCCCTAAAATTCCTGTAAAAATTACTCCCAAAATTTGAAGGGAAAAAGCATGTCTAGAAACAGAAAAAAGAATCTCTTATTTTTAAAAACATAAAATGGTTCTGGTTCCAGGACAGCACACTCTATCCTGTCTCTTCCACTGAATGCAGCTATAAAACCTGGACAGCACACTTGGAGCAACTATTTGAGAACTCGGAAAAGAATACAGGAGTTTGGGGGAAAACATCAGAATTCAAAGTATCATGAAACTAGTGGTGAGTTCACAATATTATTTTCTTCTGCTATCACCTTGCTTGGACACATGGCAGTTACCTTGCCTGGAAGTAGCATTAGAGTGGAAAGAGAAAGCTAGAAAAGAAGCCCTCTAGTTCTGTACCAAGAAGCAGGAAAGGGGTTCCCTAACACTCAGAATAGGGAAGACTTCCTCATAAGACTGGAAACAAGACAAGGATGTCAACTCTCCCCACTCCTATTCAACATCACACTGGAAGTCCTAGCTAGTACAATAAGGTAAGACTATGTAAAAACATACAGATTGGAAAGTAAAAAAAAAGCATCCCTATTTACTGACAACATGTTTTTCTACATAGAAAATCCTAAGAAGTCTACCAAAAAAAAAAAACAACTTCTTGAACTTTTGAGTTTAGCAAGTTCACAGCATAAAAAGTCAACATATCGGGCTTCCCTGGTGGCGCAGTGCTTGAGAGTCCGCCTGCCGGTGCAGGAGACGCGGGTTCGTGCCCCGTTTCGGGAGGATCCCACGTGCCGCGGAGCGGCTGGGCCCGTGAGCCATGGCCGCTGGGCCTGCGCGTCCGGAGCCTGTGCTCCGCAAATGGGAGAGGCCACAACAGTGAGAGGCCC
>NW_006771143.1:139853-150064 GCF_000442215.2 Lipotes vexillifer
AAGAAAAAAAAAAAAAAAAAAAAAAAAGTCAACATATCAATGGTATTCCAATATAGTGTACAAGAAATAAACAACTGGAAACCAAAATTAAAACACAAGATCATTTACAATAGCTCCGCAAAATGAAATACTTCGGTATAAATTTAACAAAATATACAAGATGTTTTCCAAAACTACAAACACTGATTAAAGAAATAAAAAATAATTAAAAAAATAAATGACTAAAGACCTAATAAATAGAGATTCCATATTCATGGATTATAGGACTCAACAATAGTAAAGGTGTTAATTGTTCCTAAATTGATCTACAGATTTAGTGCAATTCTAATTAAATCCCAGCAATTTTCTGTAGCTATAGACAAATTTATTTTAAAACTTATATTTAAACAAAGAACTGAAATATTAATAAAATGAAAGTTATCTCACCACTCAATCTTAAAATTTCTATAAAGCTACCGTAATCAAGACAGTGTGGTACTGATAACAAGATAGATACATATGTCAATGTACAGAAGGAAGTCCAGAAATAGACCTTCACAAATACAACCAGTTGATTTTTGCAAAGATGCAATTTCAATAAGTGGGTTAGGAAATTTGGAAATACATATGCAAAAATAAAAATGAACTTTGCCCTAAACTTCACTCCTTATACAAAACTTACCTCTAAATGGATCATTGATATGAATGTAAAACATAAAACTATAAATGTCCTAGACAAAAACAGACAAGAAAGTCTTTTTGATCTTGGGTTAAACAGAGTTCTTAGATTTAACACCAAAAGCCCAGTTCATAAAATAAAAATTAATAAATTGGCCTTTATCAATATTAAAAACTTTTGCTCTGAAGACACTCTTAAGAAAGTGAAAAGAGAAACTACAGACTGGAGAAAACATTTAAAATATTTGTAAATCACATATTTAACAAATGACTTGTATCCAGAATATATAAAGAACTCTCAAGTATCGAAAAATCAAATAGCTCAATTTGAAAAATATGCAAAAGATTTGAACAAAAACTTCACCAAAGAGAATATAAGGAAGGCAAATAAGCATATAAAAATATGTTTAACATCATTAGCCATTAAGGAAATGTGAATTAAAATCAAAATGAGATACCATTACATACCTATTTGAATGACTAAAATTAGAAATATGGATATATATACAAAGTGCTGCCCAGATTACAGGACAGATGGACTCACACATAGGAATGTAAATAACACACACTTACTACATGACCCAGCAAACCCACTCCTCACTATTTATCCTAGTGAAATGAAATTTATATTAACACAAAAGGCTATATATTAATGTTTATAGCAAATTAATAACTGCCAAAAACTGGAAGGAAATTAAGTGTCCTTCAATGGATAAACATCCTATGGCACATCCATACAACGGAATACTACTCAGTAATAAAAAGAAATAAACTACTGCTACCTACAACTTGAATGAATCTCAGAGGCATTACACTAAGTGAAAGGAGACAATCTGAAAAGGTAGCAATATTATATGATTCCATTTATAAGACATTCTTGAAAAGATAAAACTATAATGATAGAGAACAGATCAGTGGCTGCCAGGAGCTAGGGATGATATGAAAGTGACTATGGGGGGATATAGTACAAAGGAGTTTGGGGGACAATGGCACAATTCTGTATCCTGATTGTGGTGGTGGTTATAGAAATTTATGCATATATTAAAATTCACAGAATTGCTCACCAAAAGGTCAATTTTACTTTGTTAATTCAAAAATTAAAATAAAATAGATGGGGGTGCAGTGGGAGGAACTAGTTGGGAAACTTCTTGTTCACTCCCTTTACTTTCTCGTAATAGACAATAGTTTGCCAACAGCTTCTAGCCAGGCTAGATTGTCCTACCAGACATGCATTAAATTGTCTAGCCGTGATGTGTCTCTTAATCACACAGGAACATTACTGAAGGTGTTCTCCAAGAATTACAAAAGAACTTCCAAAACATTTGCCAGAATAAGAACTGCCAAAAAAAAAAAAAAAAAAAACCACTCAGGGAAGCCAGGTTCTGTTACTCTTGGCAAGCTTCATTGTCAAACCAAACCCCCTTACAAGACAGCATTTACGTGGGATTGGGACGATTTCCCTTCCTACCAAGGGACTGGGACACTTACCTATTGCTGATTTAAATACGTCAAACTGAACATTGTTTCTGTTGGGAAATAAAGACTTCAATTTATTGCTCAATTCTGATTTCAAAGTTAACTTCACCATTATAAAGATCATAAAACTGAGCCTCTTTTAAGATACATCATGATCACATAAAGGGCAAATTTCGGGGGAGGAATGCTCAGAAAACCTATATTTTGGTCATGTATATGGGTTGGTGATACTATATCATTTCTTTGCTAAAATAATACATAAAGTTTCAACAAAAATATAAATATATATGTTAATTTGTTCTTAAAATGAAAATACTCAACAATCCTAGGAAAAATTTGTTGTTTAGTAAAGTAAAAATAATGAAAGAACAAGACTATTTCTCCAACGGCTGGTAGAAACGCACACCCTCACAAAAGCTGGGTCTTTAGGAGTGGTTTGGCATTAAGAAAAAATGTCAATGAGTAGGTCAAAGAGTGGAGGACCTCATGCAGCCCACGTGGTTCCTTCTAATTACAAATGTAGTCTCATTTCAGTAACTATTCATAGTCAAATTTGTATCCACTAAAGCAACTAAAACACTCCAGATTTGAGCCTCCTCTTTTGCTTTGCTAATAAAGATACAACAAAAGTGAACACACATTCTTATAACAACGGTCACGCATGACAGAATATTCAACCCCTTCCCGCACCTCCCACCCCTTATTTTACAACTGATGCGTTTCAGCAGGGTGATGTCTGAGGACATGACACTTATACTGAGCAGGTATTTGGATACCTGTTCAAGGCTTAGCAGTCTCAACAAATGCTGTTTTGTAAAAGTGCTGCCTGGGTGGTTTGAAAGAATGAATCAAAAGTAACTATTTGTGAACATAAATATTAATATGCTTAGAAAAAGAATATGGAAAATGAGCTTGGATTTTTAAACGTGAGATATAATCAGCTAAAGAATAAAAATAGCATGTATAATGCTTAAACATTTGTCTATTCAATAACAAAAAATGGAAAAATTGGAATAAAATTTGAAATTAAAGAAAGTATTTGTGTATGTATGTGTGCGCTTATTTATCTACGAATGTAAAGCTCTCTCCCTACCGGTATGGGGGATGGGCAAAGGAGGGGATTGCTACTCTCCTCCTTAACAGGAAGCTCCAGAACCTGCATGGCCATTTATATCCATGCCTTCTAGAGAAAGGGAAGCAGTTAATCCCAAAGTTTTACAGTTGAGCTCTCCTAACCTGTGAAAATTCACTGCCAGCACCTCACACATGGGGCAATCTTTCTTCCCCCAAACACATCTCTTCTCTCCTGATCCCTGATCTATCCACAGTTTTTTTAGATTAGCATGTTATTAATTAGATTAAAAAACAATATAACAATAATATAACCAGCAAAATACTTAATAAAGTTGGTTAACAAAGTCCAAAATTAACAGCAACCAGCATAAGATGCTGGTAAATGTCCTTCTCTCTCCCACATCCCATGTTCCAAGTTTTGTAATGGTGAAGTCAGGGAAAGGGGAGATTCTTTCCCTTTGGGAGATTTACTTGTATTCTCAGGTCCTTTCCATGCAGGCTTTATGTATGCCTTATGCACTTAAAATAACAATCCCCATTTTCTGCACACCAGCTTGTACCAAGTACTTTAGATGTATGACTTTGATCCTTAGTACAGCCCTTAGGCATAGCTTTCATTAACCCTCTTTCATGAATAAATAAATTGAGGCCCAGGGAGGCTGCATAACTGATCACGGTATGTCTAACCACCCACAGGGATTCTGGCTGAGGTGTGTGTGACGCCACACTGCTTGAAGTCCATGGGACTCCTATAGACAAGGAGACAATAGATCCTGGTTTGCTCTGGACAGTCCACATGTATGTCTGTTCTCCAAGCATCCCATCTGATATGGGATTTTTCCCCCGTCCTTTTTCACATTCAAAAGCATCCCAGTTTTATCATAAAAGATAGGATGGCCCTGCCTTTGGAACACTGACTGATATCACAAAGGAGAACGATGTGTGTCTTAGTTTCTTTCTCTCTCTCTGCAACGTTGCCCTTGATTGATTTTCTTTTTGTTCTCAGATGAGACCTATAGCCTTTCTTGGGGCTTCCCTTCCAAGTGGGTCCTCTGACAGCTTCTCTCTGTTAGAATTTTATAATCAATTTGAGATATGCCCACCAAGGGACCCGACTGTAAGAGAGTGATTTATTGGGTATGGAAAAAAAAAAAAAGGATAGTTAATGAGAGCTTCCAAAATCATGTCCCCACTGGTTTATTTTGACAGGAATTAAGAAGGAAAACTGGACTAACATTTACAGAGTGCCCATAATGCAACAAGTACTATGGCAAGACTTTTACATGAGCAAATTTCTCCTTTTGCCAGTGAGAAAACTGAGATTCAAAAAGATTAAGTAACCTTTCCAGGGCCTGAATAAGGATCTTAAACTTAATGGGTCTGACTCCCATGTCTTACTTTCCTTTCAACATGCTGCCTCCTAAATAAATGTAAATATAACACATTCATACATTAGTATAAAAATGCTGCTGACTGGATTAAGTAAGACCTACATATTCTATACTTAAAGAATCTGTATTTTTCCAAAGCATTTTGACCTATATGCTGATTTCTATGTCACAAAGCCATGTGTTGACATGAGATGAACTTGTGGTACCCAGACCTATATTTATTCCTCCTTTTGCTTCCTATAAAGAATTACCAGTGATGTATGTGCCTTTGTGATCAGCTTTGGTTGTTTTGGTTTGGGGTGAGAGTTCTTTCATTGTTAGAGACAATTCTATGAATTGGTATGTTTTTAAAATGAAGTTATAAAGAATGAACAAAGTAAAGCTTCCCTTTAAAATATAACAACACCAATATTTACTTACCACCTACTTATAATCAAACATGTAGGTTATTTAAAATCAGTTCTTGAATGGTTTCTTTCACATATACATTCTACCTGAAAAGTCCATGAAAGAACTTTTAGTTTGCTGTATATACTAAAATAACCTACAAAAGGCACTGAGCTGAAGTAGAGAATTACAAGCCAGAAAAGTCATATTTCTGTCAATTGTCCAGATTGCTCAGTGCCAGCTCAAATGTAGCCTGGGCTACTTTTCTTCACAGTTTACTGTCACCAGCCTTGAGGCTGACTGGGGACCCCTGCCAGAAACAAAAGGTTTTTTTTTTTCTTCTTATATTGTGTTTGAGAACACAACTCCCATGTGAATTTGCTGGTAGCCCTCAATACAACCCTCTTCATTCTTCCCAACCCTCCATATACACAAAGGTTATTTTTCATAGTCCCTGTGGCACTTTTGTGAATCTGGGGACACTCCAAGTAGTGACGCAGAATGTTTCAACAGCCAAAATCAGGGCATCGAGCATCTCTGGCCCAGATGCAGTGACAGCCTGCCGTTAGACAGGTTACCTCTTTTGCCCCCAGACAAACAAAAAGGAAACATAAAAATTTCACATCAGAACTTATGACCAAGGAAAATTGTGAAGTAGATCAAGTCTCCCCCTGTAACTCCTTCAACAGCAGAATTCCAATCTCCTTGACCTCAGGATGGAAATAGAACTTTGGAAAGAGTTTGATATAGTAGGAAGAATACTGGTCAGGAGACTAGGCTCTGTTGCTAGTTCTGCCACCACCTTGCCCTGTGACCTTGGGGAAACCACTGTGACTCTCAGATGTTCAGCAGTTTCATTTGTCAAAGTAAGATGGACTCAATGTTTTCTGAGTTTCCTCTAGCTCAAGAATTAGAGAATTTTCTAGTTTGTGATTAACCAGTGCTTGCTAATGTACCAATGAGATAGGAATAAGTATGGTGTAGCTTTCATTACTATTTCCCACTTCTAATGACCTCTTTCCCACCATTGATCACATGTGAACACCAAGCACAGCTATTTGTTGTGTCTGTCGCCCATGAAATGGAAAGCTCCTGGAGGACAATGTGTGCCTTATCCATTTCTACATTCCCTTTGGATCAGGCATGATGTCTGACACATAGCAGGTACTCAGCAAAAGGGGCACACCTATATCTTGGCTAGCCAGTGGCTGTAACTGAAGAGCATTTAAGAAGGTAAGATGGCCCCACAGGATCAAGATGGTGGAGTAGGAAGATCCTGAGCACATCTTCTCCCAGGAACATGCCAAAACTACAACTACATATAGAACAACTCTCTGAGAATGACCTGAAGACTAGCAGAACAGCTCCTCTACAATTAAGTCTGGATTTTAAAACCACACTGAGATGGGTAGCAGGGTCAGAGAAGTGATCTAGACTGGACCCACACCCACAGCATAGTGACCCACAAACAGGGAGGGATATCACAAACTTAAAGGTCCTCCCTAAGAAGCAAAGTGTTCTGCCTCATACTGGGCACCCCATCCCTAGGTCTGGTACCAGGAAGACGAGGCCCATAACTGACTTTGAAACCAGCAGGGCTTAAGTCCCAAAGAGATGTAGGAAACCAAGATTCTGCTCTTAAAGGGGTCGAATGCAAACTCACTTGCTCCAAGTTCTAGTATAGAAGCAGCAGACTGAATAGCACCTGACACTCTAGCCATCCTGCCAAGACTGCATCAGCAGCCCCCCGGCCCACACCTGGGTCTGGCTCCAGCAAATCCACCAAGGCAGCAGCCCCGTCACACTGTAGAAAATCCCCAGCCCATGACAAGCTACAGCTCCAGCCCACCCACAAAGATGCAGTCCCTGCTGTGCCCTGGCCTGTGCTCACTTCAGCCCTCCCACTAAAGTACATACAGTCTGCATATGAATGTGCCTATACAAAGCCATACCTTCAAGACCAGTAGAGATAACTGTATTACCCAACTCATTGAAACAAACAGAAAAATCAAACAACATAAGAAGACAAAGAAGTTAGTTTCAAATGAAAGAGCAAGATAAAACCTAAGAAAAAATCCTAATGAAATGGAGATAAGTAATATACCCAATAAAGAGTTCAAAGTTACGGTCCTAAAGATGCACACTAAACTCAGCAAAAGAGAAAGACAGTGAGAACTTCAACAGATTTAGAAAATATAAAAAAAGAACCAATCAGAGTAGAAGAATAGAATAACTGAAATGAGAAATACATTAGAGGGAGTCAACAGCAGATTAGATGATACTGCAGAATGTATAAGTGATCTGGAAGACAGAATAGTGGAAATGACCCAATCAGAAGAGCATAAAGAAAAAAATACTTTTAAAAAATGAGGATAGTTTAAGGGACCTCTGGAACAACACCAAGTATAGTAACATTTGCATTATAGGGGTCCCAGAAGGAGAAGAGAGAGAGAAAGGGCCAGAAAATGCATTTGATGAAATAATGGCTGAAAACCTCCCTAACCTGGGAAAGGAAAGAGATATCCAGGTCCAGGATATCCAGGTCCAAAAGTTAAAAATAAAGAAAGAAATTTTAAAGGCAGCAAGAGAAAAACAAGTCACATGCAAGGGAATCCCCATAAGGCTATCAGCTGACTTTTTGGCAGAAACTTTGCAGGCCAGAAGGGAGTGGCATGATATATTTAAAGTGCTGAAAGGAAAAAGTCTACAACCAAGGATACTCTACCAAGAAGTTTATCATTCAGAATTGAAGGAGAGATAAAGAGTTTCCCAGACAAGCAAAAACTAAGAGTTCATCACCACTAAACCAGACTTACAAGAAATGTTAAAGGGTCTTCATTTAAAAAAAAGAAAATGACATAACTGGAAATAAGAAATATATGGGTAAAAAATAAAGACCTCAGTGGTAAAGTCAAATGTATATAGAGGCAGTGGATCAACCACTTAAAAAGCTAGTATGGAAAAAAAAGTTTAAAGGACAAAACACATAAAACCAACTACAACTACAATAGATAGTTAAGGGATACACAAAATAAAAATATGTAAAATATGCTGTCAAAAACATAAAACGTTGACCAGGGAAGAAGGGGGGAGGGATAAATTGGGAGATTGGGATTGACATATACACACTACCATATATAAAATAGATAACTATTCAATAATAAGGACCTACTGTATAGCCCAGAGAACTCTACGCAGTACTCTGTAATAACCTATATGGGAAAAGAATCTAAAAAAGAGTGGATATATGTATATGTATAACTGATTCACTTTGTTGTACACCTGAAACTAACACAACATTGTAAATCAACTATACATCAATAAAAATTTATAAAACATTGAAGGGGAGGATTTTAAAAATGTAGAGCTTTTAGAACGTGTTTGAACTTAAGTGACCAACAACTTAAAACAAATCACTATGTATAATTCATCATATATGAACATGAAAACCACAAACCAAAAACCTACATGAGACACACAAAAAATAAAGACAAAGGAAACCAAACACAACACTAAAGGAAATCATCAAATAACAAGGGAATAGACTAAAAGAAGAAAGGAACAGGCAAGAACTGGGAAAAAAAAACCCTGAAAACAATTAACAAAATGGCAATAAGTACATCCCTATCAATAATCACTTTAAATGTAAATGGATGAAATGCTCCAATCAAAAGACAAAGAGTGGCTGAATGGATAAAAAACCAAGATGTATATTAATATATATGCTGCCTACAAGAGACTCACTTCAGAGCTAAAGACACGCAATGACTGAAAGTGAAAAGACAGAAAAATATATTTATGCCAATGGAAACAAACAAACAAAAAAGCTCAGGTAGCAATACTTGTATTAGAAAAAATAGACTTAAAACAAAGGCTATTAACAACAACAAAAAAGGGCATTATATAACGATAAAGGGGTCAATCCAGGAAGACAATAAAATATTTGTAAATATATATGCACCCAACGTAGACGCACCTAAATATATAAAGCAAATATAAATAGACATAAAGGGAGAAGTTGATGGTGATACAATAATAATACGGGACTTTAATACCCCCCCCCACTTACATCAATGGACAGATCATCTAGAAAGAAAATCGATAAGGAAACAGTGGCTTTAAATGACACATTAAAGCAGATGAACCTCATAGATATCTACAGAACAGTCCAATCAAAAACAGCAGAATACACATTTTTTTTCAAGTGCACATGGAACATTCTCCAGGATAGACCACATGCTAAATCATAAAACAAGTCTCAATAAATTTAAGAAGACTGAAATCATAGCAAGCATCTTTACCAAGCACAATGTATAAAACTAGAAATCAATTCTAGGAAGAAAAATTTTAGGAAAAAACGCTAACACATGGAGTGTAAACAACATCCATACCATCCAACAATTCCACTTTTGGATATTTATCCAAAGAAAATGAAAACACTAATTTGAAAAGATAGCCCTCCAGGAATTCCCTGGAGGCCCAGTGGTTAAGACTCTGTGCTTTCACTGCCAAGGGCCTGGGTGCAATCAGTGGTCAGGGAACTAAGATCCCACAAGCCAGGCAGCACAGCCAAAAAAGAAAAAAAAAAGAAAAGATATATGCACTCTGATATTCACTGCAACATTATTTACAATAGCCAAGATATGGAAGCAACCTAAGTGTCCATCAATAGATGAATAGATAAAGAAAGTAAAGAAGATTGTGTGTGTGTGTGTGTGTATGTACATGTGTGTGTGCACACATGTGTGTGTGTGGAATGGAATATTACTCAGCCACAAAAAGGAATGAAATCTTGCCATTTTCAACAACATGGATGGACCTACAGGGTACTATGTTTAGTGAAATAAGTCAGAAAGAGAAAGACACATACTGTATATTTTCACTTACATGTGGAATATGAAAAACGAAACAAGTGAATAGATACAACAAAAGAGAAACAGACTCATGGATACAGAGAACAAACTAATGGTTGCCAAAGGGGAGGGGGATGGGAGGATGAGTGAAATAATTGAAGGTGATTAAGAGGTACAAACTACCAGTTAGAAAATAAGTAAGTCATGGTGATGCAATGTACAGCAGAGAAAATAGCCAATAATATTGTAATAACTTTGTATGGTGTGTAATATATAAAAATATCAAATCACTATATCATATACCTGAAACTAAAATTGTAAGTCAACTTATACTTCAATAAAGTACAGGATGGCACAGCTGATTGTCAGCAGG
>NW_006771143.1:150074-171619 GCF_000442215.2 Lipotes vexillifer
AGTTACTACAGAATAGGAAGTACCCTGAATTGCCTTTCAAATCTTATCCCAGTGCCACCTTCTGTACCATTTTAAGGACAACTTTTATTCATCACATAACAGTCTAATCAATGTAGTCATAGGCTGTTTGTTTTATTTTTAATTTACCCAACACACTGTGTGTGTGTGTGTGTGTGTGTGTGTGTGTGTGTGTGTGTGTCCCTATGGAGAGAGATAATGCACTTTCCATAATCTGTTAACATTTCAACTTGGTAATACTTTTCTTGCTGAGTTATTCATATAGGTTTCACCCCCACAGAATTAAAACTGGTGACAGATCTTATTCTCAATTCCCTAGCTCTTCACTACTACCCACGACTACAGTTATCAAATGAGCCCATTAATTAATTTGTTAATAAACAATGGAAGAATTCAAATTCCAAAGAATAAAACTTCAGAAAGTGAGGGAAAATGTTGAATCAATAACATGGGTGGGTCACTAAATAATATTCTGTTCAAATTTGATTATAACTGCCCAAACTTCTTATGAGTAAACTGTGACAGTCAACATACCAGATTCCCCAAATTAAGCATACTTCTCTATAATTAAATATCACAGCTTCATTGTTCCGATAACAAAATTGAAATATTTTCCACCATCATAATATCCTTAGCAGATAATGTCATTGGAATAGAATGATGTTACCACATGATAATAGGCTCTCAACGCCAAAGTCAAGTTATACTGTTTATTTTCAAAGCAGATCATTACACTGACTTTTTTTTCCATTACCAAGATTGATGCAGCTTTAAAGGTGACCAACAAAAATTTCAAAAAAGAAAAAAATATGACCTAACAGTGAGGTTATGTGCTGAATAATTCAAATACTGAGGGAGATGCCACATATAGCAGCATAGAATCCATTTAAAAATTAACCTTTGCCAAACCTTCAGCAGCAGTTTACTCTGAAAAATGAGAGCAGCTGTCAGAGGCCCCAGAGTGCCTCAAAACACAATAAAACTTTGTGTTAACATGGTCCATTTCTCGATAACTATGGAATTATGGAATAGAACACCTGCCAACAGAAGAACCTGGTGTGCAGCTAACAGACATGAGCCAGCTCATCTTGAAAAGCAGCCTGAAGAAAGGTTGTGCTACAAATACCAGGCCCTGCAAACAGGCTCTCACCACAAACCAAAGAAAAACCTTCCCACACGCCTCTGAGACCATAGCCATTTCAGTCACTTGGAGATACAACCCTATCGGTGAGGTCATCTTCAAATACTAGAGACAAACAATGACTACCTTTCTCTGAGACTCAAAGCACCTACACAAAGGCCTTTCAGCTGCAACATGCTCAGTACAAATGACTGCATTATCACATTTCATCTCTCCCCTCCGGAAGAAGGCAGAGGGACAGGGGTACTATCTCTAAAATAAAAAAAGCTAGGTGATTCAACTTTCAAAATCAGATATGGCATTGGAAAGATATACCAAGTTCCATATACTTTTCATTTTAAAAAATATGAGTAAGGCAATCATAAGTAAGGCACCGTGCTAAGGGCTGCTGGAGGTAGAAAAAGAAAAAAACAAAAAAAGTCTACTCTACTCAGATCAAGCTGCCTGCTCACTGGTATTTATTTTCTCTGCATGAAATCATTTGAACTGGGTGGGTTCCAGTTGTAAGTACTTTGCACAGTCAGTGCTTACTGCTTGCATGAGATGTGTGACATGCACAATATTTTTGATGATGATGTTAATTGGTGTTGAAAATAACTTATTTATAATCCTAGAGAATTATGCATGTGTTAGGGATGCCTGAGGCTGCAAGGGCCTGAGTTAAATATTAAAGATTAAAAAGGACAGACTTCTCGACTGGACAGTCCAATAGGCTGACACTAACTGATTATTTGCAAGGATGGTGGCCATAGTATCTGAGAGGAAGTGTTAGTAAAAGAGAAAAAATTTTAATGATAGCTCACTCATGAGAGAAAGCACAGTAATCCAGAGCTCCTCAAACATACTCCAAGAAAGTATTTCTCAATGTCACATATTATCCTAGGAAAGATCTTGCCCAGGCAGGGCTAACCAAGAGCTCTCCAGCCCTGGTTGATGTAGCAGTCCCACAAAATCCATAGCCATGCCCCCAAGCATGCTTGTTCTACATCTGATTTTTCTGTAATGCCCTGTCTCAGTCTCTTGCTCCCAGTCTTTGTGCTAGTTTCTTAGCACCCTGTACATCTTCTTAGTAGCACTTACCACATTTGTTATAGGTTTAATGTCTGTCTCTCTCATTAGACATTAAACACTGTGGTCTAGAAATTAGCATCTGATTGTTTGCTACTGTATTCCCAGTACTTAGCACAGTCCCTGGCACACAGTAGGTACCTACTAAATATATGTTGACTGTCTTGATCCCCACAGGCTCTGGAACCTGTTTTTGATCAAAGGGGAAACTGAATTCTGGCTTAAAACTCATGGGACTCATAAATAAGTCAAATTTGCTACCAAGGCCAGCTTTTATTGTGTGCTAGCTTGTACTAATTCAGCATCTGACTTACTGCTCAGAAAAAAGCCCTGATCCTAAACCCCAGTTTTGGTTCTCTAGGGCTGCGGCCATGACTTGCTTTTGCCAGTTCTCTCATGGTGTGGGAGGAAAGTTGACTGCTTGTTGACAACCTTCCTTGGTGGCTAATATTACCTAGTCTCCACCCCTACACTCTACCTATCTTTTAGACCTCTCAGAGGCTTTCTCTTGAACTTCCCTAATGCTGTTTTTTTTTATCCATCTTTATTGGAGTATAATTTCTTTACAATGTTGGGTTAGTCTCTGCTGTACAACAAAGTAAATCAGCTAAATGTATACATATATCCCGATATCCCTACCTTTTTGAGCCTCCCTCCCACCGTCCCTATCCCACCCCTCTAGGTCATCACAAAGCATCGAGCTGATGTCCCTGTGCTATGCAGCAGCTTCCCACTAGCTATCTATTTTACATTTGGTAGTGTATATATGTCAATGCCACTCTCTCACTTTGTCCCAGCTTCCCTTTCCCCTCGTATGTCCTCAAGTCCATTCTCTACATCTGCATCTTTATTCCTGCCATGCCACTAGGTTCATAAGTACTGTTTTTTTAGATTCCATATGTATGCATTAGCATACAGTATTTGTTTTTCGCTTTCTGACTAACTTCACTTTGTATGACAGACTCTAAGTCTATCCACCTCATTAAAATAACTCAATTTTGTTCCTTTCCTTTTTATGGCCGAGTAATATTCCATTGTACATATGTGCCACATCTTCTTTATCCATTTATCTTTTGGTGCACATTTAGGTTGTTTCCATGTCCTGATATTGTAAATAGTGCTGCAATGAACATTATGGTACATGTATTTTTTTTGAATTATGGTTTTCTCAGGGTAAGCACCCAGTAGTGGGATTGCTGGGTCATATGGTAATTCTATTTTTAGTTTTTCAAGGAACCTCCATACTGTTCTCCATAG
Source organism: Lipotes vexillifer (assembly GCF_000442215.2). NCBI lineage: Eukaryota > Metazoa > Chordata > Mammalia > Artiodactyla > Lipotidae > Lipotes > Lipotes vexillifer. The sequence goes on from NW_006771143.1 coordinate 153,559, forward strand.
TGGCTGGATCACTTTACACTCCCACCAACAGTGCTGGAGGGTTCCCGTTTCTCAACACCCTCTCCAGCATTTATTGTTTCTAGATTTTTTTAATGATGGCCATTCTGACTGGTGTGAGGTGATACCTCATTGTGGTTTTGATTTGCATTTCCCTAATAATTAGTGATGTTGAACATCTTTTCATGTGTTTGTGGGCAATCTGTATGTCTACTTGGAGAAATGTCTATTTAGGTCTTCTGCCCATTTTTGGATTGGGTTGTTTTTTTGATATTGAGCTGCATGAGCTGCTTGTATATTTTAGAGATTAATCATTTGTCAGTTGCCTCGTTTGCAAATATTTTTCTCCCATTCTGAGGGTTGTATTTTCGTCTTGTTTATGGTTTCCTCTGCTGTGCAAAAGCTTTTAAGTTTCATTAGGTCCCATTTTTGTTTTCATTTTCATTACTCTAGGAAGTGGGTCAAGAAGGATCTTGTTGTGATTTATGTCATAGAGTGTTCTGCCTACGTTTTCCTCTAAGAGTTTTATAGTGTCTGGCCTTACATTTAGGTCTTTAGTCCATTTTATTTTTGTGTATGGTGTTAGGAAGTGTTCTAATTTCATTCTTTTACACGCAGCTGTCCAGTTTTCCCAGCACCACTTATTGAAGAGGCTGCCTTTTGCCATTGTATATTCTTGCCTCCTTTGTCAAAGATGAGGTGAGCATATGTGTATGGGTTTATCTCTGTGCTCTCTATCCTGTTGCATTGATCTATATTTCTGTTTTTGTGCCAGTACCATACTGTCTTGATTACTGTAGCTTTGTAGTACAGTCTGAAGTCAGGGAGCCTGATTCTTCCAGCTCCGTTTTTCTTTCTCAAGATTGTTTGGCTATTCGGCATCTTTTGTTTTCGTTTTTTGTTTTTGTTTTTGTTTTTACATCTTTATTAAAGTATAATTGCTTTACAATGGTGTGTTAGTTTCTGCTTTATAACAAAGTGTATCAGTTATACATATACATATGTTCCCATATCTCTTCCCTCTTGCATCTCCCTCCCTCCCACCCTCCCTATCCCACCCCTCCAGGCAGTCACAAAGCACCGAGCTGATCTCCCTGTGCTATACGGCTGCTTCCCACTAGCTATCTATCTTACATTCGGTAGTGTATATATGTCCATGCCTCTCTCTCGCTTTGTCACAGCTTACCCTTCCCCCTCCACATATTCTCAAGTCCATTCTCTAGTAGGTTTGTGTCTTTATTCCTGTCTTAACACTAGGTTCTTCATGACATTTTTATTTTCTTAAATTCCATATATATGTGTTAGCATACGGTATTTGTCTTTCTCTTTCTGACTTACTTCACTCTGTATGACAGACTCTAGGTCCATCCACCTCATTACAAATAGCTCAACTTCATTTCTTTTTATGGCTGAGTAATATTCCATTGTATACATGTGCCACATCTTCTTTATCCATTCATCTGATAATGGGCACTTAGGTTCTTTCCATCTCCGGGCTATTGTAAATAGAGCTACAATGAACATTTTGGTGCATGACTCTTTTTGAATTATGGTTTTCTCAGGGTATATGCCCAGTAGTGGGATTGCTGGCTCATATGGTAGTTCTATTTGTAGCTTTTTAAGGAACCTCCATACTGTTCTCCACAGTGGCTGTAGCAATTCACATTCCCACCAGCAGTACAAGAGTGTTCCCTTTTCTCCACCCCCCCTCCAGCATTTATTTTTTCTAGATTTTTTGATGATGGCCATTCTGACTGGTGTGAGATGATATCTCATTGTAGTTTTGATTTGCATTTCTCTAATGATTAATGATGTTGAGCACTCTTTCACGTGTTTGTTGGCAGTCTGTATATCTTCTTTGGAGAAATGTCTATTTAGGTCTTCTGCCCATTTTTGGATTGGGTTGTTTATTTTTTTGTTATTGAGCTGCATGAGCTGCCTGTAAATTTTAGAGATTAATCCTTTGTCAGTTGATTCATTTGCAAATATTTTCTCCCATTCTGAGGGTTGTCTTTTGGTCTTGTTTATGGTTTCCTTTGCTGTGCAAAAGCTTTGAAGTTTCATTAGGTCCCATTTGTTTATTTTTGTTTTTATTTCCATTACTCTAGGAGATGGGTCAAGAAGGATCTTGCTGTGATTTATGTCATAGAGTGTTCTGCCTATGTTTTCCTCTAAGAGTTTGATAGTTTCTGGCCTTACATTTAGGTCTTTAATCCATTTTGAGCTTATTTTTGTGTATGGTGTTAGGGAGTGATCTAATCTCATACTTTTACATGTACCTATCCAATTTTCCCAGCACCACTTATTGAAGAGGCTGTCCTTTCTCCACTGTACGTTCCTGCCACCTTTATCAAAGATAAGGTGTCCATATGTGCGTGGGTTTATCTCTGGGCTTTCTATCCTATTCCATTGATCTATCTTTCTGTTTTTGTGCCAGTACCATACTGTCTTGATTACTGTAGCTTTGTAGTATAGTCTGAAGTCAGGCAGCCTGATTCCTCCAGCTCCATTTTTTGTTCTCAAGATTGCTTTGGCTATTCGGGGTCTTTTGTGTTTCCATACAAATTGTGAAATTTTTTGTTCTAGTTCTGTGAAAAATGCCAGTGGTAGTTTGATAGGGATTGCATTGAATCTATAGATTGCTTTGGGAAGTAGAGTCATTTTCACAATGTTGATTCTTCCAATCCAAGAACATGGTATATCTCTCCATCTGTTTGTATCATCTTTAATTTCTTTCATCAGTGTCTTATAATTTTCTGCATACAGGTCTTTTGTCTCCTTAGGTAGGTTTATTCCTAGATATTTTATTCTTTTTGTTGCAATGGTAAATGGGAGTGTTTTCTTGATTTCACTTTCAGATTTTTCATCATTAGTATATAGGAATGCCAGAGATTTCTGTGCATTAATTTTGTATCCTGCTACTTTACCAAATTCATTGATTAGCTCTAGTAGTTTTCTGGTAGCATCTTTAGGATTCTCTTTGTATAGTATCATGTCATCTGCAAACAGTGACAGCTTTACTTCTTCTTTTCCGATTTGGATTCCTTTTATTTCCTTTTCTTCTCTGATTGTGGCTAAAACTTCCAAAACTATGCTGAATAATAAGAGTGGTGAGAGTGGACAACCTTGTCTTGTTCCTGATCTTAGTGGAAATGCTTTCAGTTTTCCACCATTGAGAATGATGTTGGCTGTGGGTTTGTCATATATGGCCTTTATTGTGTTGAGTTAGGTTCCCTCCATGCCTACTTTCTGCAGGGTTTTTATCATAAATGGGTGTTGAATTTTGTCGAAAGCTTTCTCTGCATCTATTGAGATGATCATATGGTTTTTCTCCTTCAATTTGTTAATATGGTTTATCACATTGATTGATTTGTGTATATTGAAGAATCCTTGCATTCCTGGAATAAACCCCACTTGATCATGGTGTATGATCCTTTTAATGTGCTGTTGGATTCTGTTTGCTAGTATTTTGTTGAGGATTTTTGCATCTATATTCATGAGTGATATTGGCCTGTAGTTTTCTTTCTTTGTGACATCCTTGTCTGGTTTTGGTATCAGGGTGATTGTAGCCTTGTACAATGAGTTTGGGAGTGTTCCTCCCTCTGCTATATTTTGGAAGAGTTTGAGAAGGATAGGTGTTAGCTCTTCTCTAAGTGTTTGATAGAATTTGCCTGTGAAGCCATCTGGCCCTGGGCTTTTGTTTGTTGGAAGATTGTTAATCACAGTTTCATTTCAGTGCTTGTGATTGGTCTGTTCATATTTTTTATTTCTTCCTGGTTCAGTCTTGGAAGATTTTACTTTTCTAAGAATTTGTCCATTTTTTCCAGGTTGTCCATTTTATTGGCATAGAGTTGCTTGTAGTAGTTTCTCATGATTCTTTGTATTTTTTGTGGTGTCAGTTGTTACTTCTCTTTCATTTCTAATTCTGTTGATTTGAGTCTTCTCCCATTTTTTCCTGATGATTCTGGCTAATGGTTTATCAATTTTATTTATCTTTGCAAAGAACCAGCTTTTAGTTTTATTGACCTTTGCTATTGTTTCCTTCATTTCTTTTGCATTTATTTCTGAACTGATCTTTATGATTTCTTTCCTACTGCTAACTTTGAAGGTTTCTTGTTCTTCTTTCTCTAATTGCTTTAGGTGTAAGGTTAGGTTGTTTATTTGAGATGTTTCTTATTTCTTGAGTTAGTACTGTATTGTTATAAACTTCCCTCTTCGAACTGCTTTTGCTGTATCCCATAGCTTTTGGGTCATAGTGTTTTCCTTGTCATTTGTTTCTAGGTATTTTCTGATTTCCTCTTTGATTTCTTCAGTGATCTCTTGGTTGTTTAGTAGCATATTGTTTAGCCTCCATGTTATTTGTATTTTTTACAGTTTTTTCCCTGTAACTGATATCTAGTCTCATAGCACTGTGGTGAGAAAAGATGCATGAAAATTTTCAATTTTCTTAAATTTACCGAGGCTTGATTTGTGACTGAAGAAGTGACCTATCCTAGAGAATGTTCCATGTGCACTTGAGAAGAAAGTGTATTCTTTTGTTTTTGCATGGAATGTCCTATAAATATCAATTAAGTCCATCTTGTTTAATTGTCATTTAAAGCTTGTGTTTCCTTATTTATTTTCATTTTGGATGATCTGTCCATTGGTGTAAGTGTGGTGTTAAAGTCCCTTACTATGACTGTGTTACTCTCCATTTCCCCTTTTATTCCTGTTAGCATTTGCCTTATCTACTGAGATGCTCCTATGCTGGGTGCATAGATATTTGTTATATCTTCTTCTTGGATTGATCTTTTGATCATTATATAGTGTCCTTCCTTGTCTCTTGTAATAGTCTTTATTTTAAAGTCGATTTTATCTGATATGAGTATTGCTATTCCAGCTCATTTGATTTCCATTTGCATGGAATATGTTTTTCCATCCCCTCACTTTCAGTCTGTATGTGTCCCTAGGTCTGAAATGGGTCTCTTGTAGATAGCATATATATGGGTCTTGTTTTTGTATCCATTCAGCCAGTCTATGTCTTTTGGTTGGGGCATTTAATCCATTTACATTTAAGGCAATTATCGATATGTTTGTTCCTATTACCATTTTCTTAATTGTTTTGGGTTTGTTTGTGTAGGTCTTTTCCTTGTCTTGTGTTTCCTGCCTAGAGAAGTTCCTTTAGCATTTGTTGTAAAGCTGGTTTGGTGGTGCTGAATTCTCTTAGCTTTTGCTTGTCTGTAAAGGTTTTAATTTCTCCATCGAATCTGAATGAGATCCCTGCTGGGTAGAGTAATCTTGGTTGTAGGTTTTTCCCTTTCATCACTTTAAATATGTCCTGCCACTCCCTTTGGGCTTGCAGAGTTTCTGCTGAAAGTTCAGCTATTGACCTTATAGGGATTCCCTTGTATGTTATTTGTTGCTTTTCCCATGCTGCTTTTACTATTTTTTCTTTTGTTAGTTTGATTAATATATGTATCAGTGTGTTTCTCCTTGATTTTATCCTGTTTCCTAAAGCTGTTTATATGGACATCTTTTCTGTTGCTTACCATCAAATTGTAATTCAAGTTACTTTAGCCTTGGGCAGTGATACTACTGTGTCAAATATATTAAAATTCTTCTATGGCCCTTGTTAGATATAATTAATATAACATTTTGCTGTAACATTTTTGAAAGAGCTTTATAATTTTGTTTTAGACATTATGTGGTACACATAAATTCTCTGTAGTCAAACTCATCTTGAGAATTTTGGCAAGGTAAAAAAATTCAATCTCCAAATTGTTTCCAAATAAAATCAATTTTTAATTAAGAAGACATTTAACAAGTAATAGAATAAATGATGTTATACTTTGTACAAATTGAATTAAAAGTTTATTTTAATTTTGCTGTTGTTTTTTCATATTTTAAGCCAACATTTATTTTTCAGCCCTCAAATATTTTTATGGGCCCCTGAAAATGTCATAGTCCCTAGGCAATATTTACCATGCCAAAGGTACAAGGGTGCCTTGTCCTAAGAAAGCTTCTATTCCTCATTTTCATGAACTAGTGCAGAGGCCTGGCCCTTGAAACCTGCTAAGACCTACACAGTTGAACTCTTTAATGGGCAGCTATGTCATGGGCAACAAACTCCAATAAACTCTTAGGTTAGTGAAATCTCCAGTATTTCCCTACCATTGTTAAACACTGCATAGTTTTCATAAAGACTTGGGAACCTAAATGATGATTTTCTCTGAAGGCTTGTCTCTGCCTATAAAAGCCCCACTTATACACCATGTTGTCAAACAAGTGATTCCTGAGGCTGTATCACATACGTCTAGAACTCCTCCCCCAGACAGCTGGTTAAAACCCAGAAATAGGTTTCTTTTGCCTCACATAGGACACATTCCATTCCCCAAACCAGCTTTAGTGCCAAGTTTGATCAAGTCACTTTCAAAAGTACTCTCAGAAGGGTATCTAGTTCTTCTTCCCAGAATTGCTGCTCTCTCCCAACCTCCTTGGAGTGGGGTTGACTGAGTGACTTTTTCATTCATTCAATAAATAGTTATTGAACATTTACTATGCACAAATGAGTGAGTGGACAATAAAGATGTGAGTTAGAGTCTGAGAGGTGCTGTGACCCACTAGGGGTCCCGCAGTCACTCAGTAATGCAAGCCTCCAAGAGGCTCAGACAAAGCACTGTCTCCTGCATAACACAGAGCCCAGGGCAGACTTTCTCCTGGTAACCAGGCAGACACACAAGGACAAACATGCCATAACAACTGCAATTGGATTTGGGTCACAAAATAGATACTTCTGATTATAATATTAATTTACTTCAAATTACATATGCATCTCTGAAGTGTTACTAAATAATATGTTTTACAGATATTGTTGATAGGAAAACATCACTAAATCATGAAATTCTCTTTTTTCCCCTGGTAAATAAATGAGTTCTCTAGTACCCTATGATTAGTGGGATTTGGTTATGACCAAACTGTCAACAGTTTGGAAGCACTTACTTAATCATGTTAGCAAGGGACAGGTAAATATGTAAACTTAAGTGAGTCTGTAATGTTTGCTGTTCTTTGGGCTTTATTTCTACCCACTGTGTTATACCTGACAAACAGAGGTTACTTCATTTTGTTTCAATACATGATATACTGTTAATGAGTCTTTCTAATCCAGTTAAGTCTTCTAAATATCTGAACATTGTTGATTATAGTTTATTTTAACTCTCTGGGAAATTGCTCCTCCATTCTTCCAAGGAGCCATCTGCTCATTTGCAGATTTATCAGTGAAACACAAGTGAACTGAATTGGCCCACCAAAGGCTCACAGTTCCTTTGGACCAGACTGCTGGATTTCCATGTGGCTGACTGCCATCTTCTTTGGGCAGGTGACTGATCAATAAGAGCAATTTTCTGAGTCTGAGAAACACAGAGGTTGAGAGTCTGGCATCTGCAGACTAGCTCAATTCAAATCCTGGATCTACTATTTACTATTTGTGAGACATTGGAATATTACTTAACCTCTCTCTGCCTCTCATCCTCATCTATAAAATAGGCCTGTAATAGAATGAGCCATAGGGTTGATTGTGGCTCGTGGGCTCTAGAGTGGAGGCTCAGTAGTTGTGGTGCATGGGCTTAGTTGCTCCAAAGCATGTGGGATCTTCCCAGACCAGGGCTTGAACCCGTGTCCCCTGTGTTGGCAGGCAGATTCTTAACCACTGCGCCACCAGGGAAGCCCAAGGATGAGCAAATTTGTAGAGCAATGGTAGTTAGTCTATTTCTATAACTAAGGCATTTGAGGTGCACATATGATGAAATATTACTAGTGAAATATTACTAGTCTAAGAGAAATGAAATAAGGTGTGGAAAGAGAGAGAGTGGGATGTCATCACCATTTAGGTGACAACGAAAGCACTGTTAATGGGCAAGATTATCCAAGGAAGGGAGCTAGAGGAAGGAGAGCAGTAAACAAAGGAAAGAAGCCTAAGCAACACCAACATTAAGGGCAGGGAGAGGGGACTTCCCTGGTGGCACAGTGGTTAAGAATCCACCTGTCATTGCAGGGGACACAGGTTCAAGCCCTGGTCCGGGGAGATCCCACATGCCGCAGAGCAACTAAGACCATGAGCCACAACTACTGAGCCTGCGTGCCACAACTACCGAAGCCCACGCACCTAGAGCCCGTGCTCCGCAACAAGAGAAGCCACCGCAATGAGAAGCCCACACACCACAACGAAAAGTAGCCCGAGCTTGCTGCAACTAGAGAAAGCCTGCGTGCAGCAACAAAGACCCAATGAGGCCAAAAATAAAGTATAAATAAATAAATAAATAAATTTATTTTAAAAAAAGAGCAGGGAGAGGAAGGGAACTGGGAAAGGAAATAGAACTGTAGGAGAAGCAGGAAGAACACCAGGAAAATTTAACATATCTATTCCTCCCCAACTATGGTATGTATAAACAAACACAAGTTAAGAAAAATAATTGAGACATTATTTCCCTTATTTAATCATCCCCACCTAACTGAAGATTTTTTCCCGAGTTTTGAAACAGTGTACCACTCACTGGATTAGGAAAAGCAGCGAAAACTGGTTGTACTTATTTCTCTGTTTTCTGAGTCATCAGCACCAATTCCCTCTCCGGTTTTCCACAGTAAAGGGGTTTCCAAACTGTTGCCCTCTCCTGTGAATGTCCGATACATGGATATGTGAGCTGAGGCCCTGGCGGCTAGAGATCCTTTCTGCATCTTACTTTTTCTCCTACACACAGCCTTGATTAAACACTTTTTTTGCCTCCTAGTAAGGAAATCGGTTCTTGAAAATGAAATGCAAACTCTAGATTTAAATTAACTAGTGATTGCCATGCCAATGGGTGAATTGTGCCTTTTTGATAAATGAGATTCTGAAAGAAAAATGAAGGTAATGAGGGTGGCAGCCAGGGCAAACTATCCTTGCTTATATTACCCTCTGCCACAATTTTACACTGTTCACATCAGGAGGAAGAAAAAAACTTTGGAAGGATTATATTTGGTAATCCTTCTTCATTAGCAAAAGTTAAATCAATAAGGGCATCTGCGTCATTGATTCAGTTCCAGGATATTTAGTTTTCCTCACTTTCAAATCCTTGGTTTCACCACCCCAACACCCACCCCTGCCCCCTCCCCACACACACAGAACCTGTAACTGCCTACATTTCCTCTCCTCCTTTCCTGCTTGAATTTTTAGCACCAGCACAAACCATTATATATTTCACTCATGTATAAGTTTAGAATCTAGCTTCCACCACAGGAATGCAAAGTCCATGAAGGTTGGGATTTTCTTCTACTCTATGTACAGCTTAATTCTCAGTATCCAGAATAATTATTGACACAGAATATATGCTTAATAAATGTGTTCAATAAATGAATTAATGTTGCCATATCACTATCAGATTTATCTCTTCTGTTATTATAGAATGCCTTAATAATAAAAATAATTTAGGATATAAAGTATCATAAATAATAACAATGACATTAACAAATGTGAGAGGCATATGTAGTACAAGTACTTCTAGTAATGTTCCTATATAGCTATGTAGCCTTGAATGTATCATTATATATTCTTCATTATATTCACCTATAAAAGAAGAGGGTGAGGTTAGATTCCTTATTGCTCCAGAATCTAATGGTTCTAGATTTAGGTTAAGTCAATGAAATCAAAGAAGAGAAGGGAAAGGTCAATATCTAAGAGAGCTTTTTATAATGGAATTGTGACCTAAAAAGTGGGATGGGTAAGGGCTAATAGTGAGGACAGGGTGAGGGTAAGTAGAGAAAGTTGGCAGTCAACTCTAGTAAGAGTAGGTCCAAGCAGGACAGAAAATGTGAGTTCAAGAAGAGACAGTTCAGGACTTCCCTGGTGGCGCAGTGGTTAAGAATCCACCTGCCAATGCAGGGGACATGGTTCAAGCCTTGGTCCGGGAAGATCCCACATGCCGCGGAGCAACTAAGCCCGTGCGCCACACTACGGAGCCTGCGCTCTAGAGCCCTTGTGCCACAACTACTGAAGCCTGTGCGCCTAGAGCCCACACAACAAGAGAAGCCACCGCAATGAGAAGCCCGCACACTACAACAAAGAGTAGCCCCCGTGCACCAAAACTAGAGAAAGCAGTGAAGACCTGATGCAACCAAATAAATAAATAAATAAATAAGAGACAGTTCATGAGGTATTGCATATAGATTTATATTTATATATATTGATAATATGTATATATATAATTATATATATTATTATATATGTAATTAGAGAGAAAGAACTATGCCGGAACAAAGATTCTGTTGGAATTGGTATGGCCACCAACCACTGAGCACCCTGCTTCATGGCTGAGTCCATACTGCTGATTAGCTTCTTTGGTTCTCAACTATGGAGGTAGATGAGCTGACAGTATGACCCAGATATATTCTTATACTTAACTGAAAAGTCCAAAGGGAATTCTAAGTGGGCCCTTCTGGAAAATCTTAGGAAATGGTTCATCTATTCCAAGGCCTTTCCCCTCTGTCTTGCCTCTGCTCACCACCACAAATAAAATAATGTTTTTCTGAATACTTACATTGTTTACTTAGAGTTTGGCAAGGCCCTAACCTCAAACTGATATGCCGTCAAAACATAGAAATTGGAGGGATTTTTCCTAGAGAAATTCAACTTTCTCAATAAGCACACATTTGTGCAACATTAAAAATGCCTTTAAATAAATATTTAGTTTCATTTTTACTATTCTTAAAAAAAACTCTCAACTAACACCATGACATCCTTAAAATTTTACTACAGAAAAAAATCACTAACATCCAATATAATCAAATAAAACATACCCATTCCCCTAGCTTGTATAGCTATCCACAGTTCCTGTAAGTTTCCTAATTAAAACCAAAAAGGAAATAAACTCACTAAATCCCACTGGAATCCACTAACACAGCTGTAAATTTAAAAAATACAAAACAATGTTATGAGGCATCTTTTTTGAATAAGTGTCTGCGTACTTTCCCTTGTTTATTTAAACTATAATTGCTGTGTTGAAATATTACTAAGAAAATAAACATACCCTTAATTGAAAAGAGTAAAAACAATAATTTTAAGTGACCCAATTAGCTCTACCAATACATTCAGCTACTGCTTTTTAGCCGGTACCAGTAGGAAACTATGACCTCCTGGATTTCAAATGATACACAACCTGAATGCGCTTATACAATAATGCTGCCTACTGTTTCCTTCCAAATGAAACATTATCTTTATTCATTTTGTCTAAAACAAAATGTTGCATACCATCTCAATTTTTTTCACTTGATTTCTAGTAATATTTGAAAGAGTATTCCAGGCATGTTTTAGGGGGCAGGAGTAGAAGGTAGACCTACTGGTTTTATTTCCATGAGAACTTTTTGGACCTTATGGTAAAAAACATGGCTGGGCCTCTTGGCACTGAGGAGTAGCCTCAGAACAGCCTGAGAATAATGGCTCCTGCTTAGCCTCCCAGGCAGTGTACTACATTGAAAGGAATTTATTTGAAAGGAAAGAGAGTAAAGGCACTTCCTTGGTCCATTAGCTAGGGTGTTTGTGAAGGTGAATGGTTTTGAGTACAGTACAGTATGGTATCACTGAAATTGTAGTTTGTCCAAGATGTACAAAGAATGGGCCGTGGAAGGGAGAGGAGGAACGGTAATTAAGATTTATCAAATGAAAACACACTTTACTAGACGTGCTGTAGAGTACATAGAACACACTGCTACTCTAATAAAGAATTTTATTCAGAGACAAAGAGAGTAATTTTTGCCCCACTGTTTCCCCTCACCTACCATCACCACCAGTGGAGGACAAGTCATGGTTTCTAAGCATTTCACAAGTGAGCCAATTCTTCCTTCCATAAAAGTGGCATATTATGCAGATATAAGACAGATCAAAGGAAACTTACTGTATTAGTTTCCTAGGACCACCACAACAAAATACCACAAATTGAGAAGCCTAAAACAGCGATTTATCCTTTCAAAGTTCTGGAGACTAGAATTCCAAAATCCAGGTTGGCAGGTCTTTCCTTTTGGAGCTCTGAGTGAGAATCTATTACATGCTGCTCTCCTAGCTTCTCGTGGTTGCCATTAGACCTTGGCATCCTTGGGTTGTAGACACATCACTTCAATCTCTGCCTCCACTTCAATCTCTGCTTACCATTTTCACATGGTATTCTCCCCCTGTGTGTCTCCTCTCCGTCTATGTAGAAATTTTTCTCTTATAAGGATCCATCATAGGATTAGGGCCCACCCTAAATCAACTTGACCTCATTTTAACTTGATCACATCTGCACAGATCCTATCTTCAAATAAAGTCACATTCACAGGTACCGCGGGTTAGGAATTCAACATATCATTTTTTCGGGGGTGGGGGGTGTCACAACTGAACCTACAACAGTTACTGTGGTTAAAAGGTTGTCTCAAGGAGGAGCAGGGTCCCACCCATTAGGTATCTGACATCCCTGAGGTGCATACTGAAGCATTTTCAAGGAATCCTAAAGTTCTGCAGAAAAGTTTGAAAGGAGAGAAACATTAGAGTAATTATAACTATGTATATTAATAGCAGGAACATCTCCAGGCAACCTCCAGAGTAGCTGTGACTATAAAAAATAATAGCATTAGGTCCAGAAAATGATGATTATAGACTCAGTAATTAAGGAGGGGATTTAGTAGGTCTGGGATGAGGCATGAGATCTTCCATTTCTAACAAGTTCCTTTAATGCTGCTGATACTACCAGACCTTATTAGGGTCAGGCTTTGAATAACATATGTTTAGGGGAAGATGACTGCCCAGTATGAAGAAAACCAATAAGAAGGAGGTTGGCACACACTCTGATATTATCCAAGGCTTGTTGGAGCCATAGGGACATGCGTGTGCACACACATACACAAACACACACACACTTAATTGATATCACAGTTGCTGAACTAAAGAGTTACTGAACTGCTCTCTCATCATTACCACCTTCCTTTCATAGAAAGGCAGGAAAATGCTAAAAAGGGATTTTATGTTTGCTGTTGTTCTTTTTTTTTTTTTCTTTAATGTGAAAGGTGGATGGGAGGGAAGGATATTAAGTAAACATTGCTAACACTGGGAAAAATCCACTGAATTAAGGGAAAAAGTACCAAAGTTAATTAGCAAACCTCTGGCCTAAGGAACCCAGAAGAGGGCAGAAATGGCCCAGACCTGGAGGCTATGTGGCCACTCACAGGGGAGTATTTGCCACTTTGCTGCATTCCCTAGACTGTCACCTGAAGGAGGCCCTTCGAGGAATGAGGGAGAAAGTCAGATAAGACCTGGTTAAAGAGAAGGCGTGTTCCCAGCTATGAGGACAAAATGACAGTCCCACACAAGAGAGAGGAGGAGGTGGCTTCAGTGAGAAATTCTCAGAATGCCTTCCCCAAGGGAGATTGAAAGTGAACCCAAAATGTCCCATAATACCAGTAGTCCTTCATGAACCTGACAGCAAAATGACCTCAGGTTGGGTTTCTCCTGCTTACATGCAAGCATTAATGAGTCATGCAAAGTTTCAACCTTTAGTATCACTGGTTCCCCAGAAAGAAGTTAAATTCCTGGGAATCCCTTGAACAGTTCATAAAGAATGAATTGCTGGCTCTGGATCCAACCAGTATAAGTAAGACGTCCTAGAATCTGATCATCTGTTTGAATTTTCGCAAAAGCATTTCCCACATTTGGTGATTTTACTAGTTACTCTCCATCAAGTTACCCATACTAAAAGTGACTGTGTTTCATCTATGTGGTAATTACTCACAATACAAAATGGTGATAAAGACATGGCAATAATTTGAACATTTGCCCTAACTTTTTCTATAATTGATTCACATTAAATTTTCTGTTTTTGTTTTATATAGGAATAAAAGGTCTGAAGATAGGCCAAAGATGACAAGAAGTAACCTGTATATGGTTTGTGATCTACCTAAATATATTTACAAATATAAAATTATACAGTATATATTTATATACTTATAAAATATAAAAGTATAAGTAAAATATGTTATGATCCAAATGCACTGATTTTCTCTCTTTTAAAAATTTATTCCTGTGGACCCCAGTCACTGTCGTGAATATATGAACCCAAACAAATTTTTCCTCTTAAATATTGTGGATGAAGTTTTTTTTTTTTTTTTTTGCGTTATGCGGGCCTCTCACTGTTGTGGCCTCTCCCATTATGAAGTTTTTAAAGTCTCTGGCATTTCTTATTTTTACTCTCATTAAATTATTTGACAGGGGCTTCCCTGGTGGCGCAGTGGTTGAGAGTCCGCCTGCCGATGCAGGGGACATGGATTTGTGCCCCGGTCCGGGAAAATCCCACATGCCGTGGAGCGGCTGGGCCCGTGAGCCATGGCCGCTGAGCCTGCATGTCCGGACCCTGTGCTCCGCAACGGGAGAGGCCACAACAGTGAGAGGTCCGTGTACCGCAAAAAAAAAAAAAAAAAAAAAAAATTATCTGACATATTTATTTGACTTTTAAAATTATAGACAAGTATCTGTATTTATCTAACTACTAAGAAAACGAATGCTTAACATTAAGTTTCCTACACTACAAGTAAATAAAGACACTGGTGTCCATAAATAAAGAGATAAAAGAAATTTTGGCAAAAATCTCAAAAGAACATATGTTTTGGTCTTTTAAACTAGCCCTTAATTATTTTAAAAAATAATTCATTTTTAGAAAAGACAGAGAAAATACAATTTCATGTTTGGGCAAAAAAATCATAATAAACCTGGGACATTTTGTTACCAAAATACAAGATGCATTCAAAGATACCTGATAGTAATATACAAAATGATTTAAAAGTTCAACCTGCAGAGAAAACCACAAGTGAACAAGTAGTGACAACTTGAATATAAAAAAAAAGATTACACATCACTATAACTAGATCATTTATTCATTCATTCAACAAATGTTGAGTGTATACTGTGTCCCAGGCACTGCTTTATGCTGAAGATAAAACATAAATAAAACAGATGAAAATCTGTGGTGGGTGAAGCTTACTTTTATTTTTTTTAATTAATTTAATTTATTTTATTTTTGGCTGTGTTGGGTCTTCATTGCTGCATGCGGGCTTATTCTAGTTCCTGTGAGCAGGGGCTACTCTTCCTTGTGAAGCTTATTTCTAGTCGTAGGAGACAGAAAATAAATACATAAACACATGAATAGATAATATATCAGGTTCTGACATGAAGAGCACAGGACAAAAAAACGAGTGACAGTGAGGGATGCTCTTTTATACCAAACTGTCAGGGAGGGCTTCTCTGAAGAGGTGGCACTGTAGTCACTTAAAGGGTAAAGGATTGCACTATAAATATCTGGAAGGAGCTTGACCCATGCAGAGGAGCCTGAAAGGTAAATCTCCAAGATGGGAGGATGTTGGACAAGTTGGAGGAACATAGCTACTGTGGCTGCAGAAGAGAGGGAGGGAGAGATATGAAATGAACTCAAAGAGGTAGAGAGGGTCAGAACATGTGATGCCTGATAGGCCAAGGAAGGGATTTTGGAATTTCCTCTGAAAGGGTTAGAGGGTTTAACCAAAGGACTGACAAGTTCTGCCTCATGTTTTAGAAGGATCACTCTAGCTGCTGTGTTGAGAGCAGCAGGGAAACCAGTCACGACACTATCAGTACAGTTTAAGGCTAAGGTGGAAGTGGTAAAACTGGTAAGGAGTGACTGGATTTAGGATATATTTTGCAAGTAGAGTTGACATAATTTGCTGAAAAATTGCTATAAGAGATGACTTCATTAGATGTTCATGTGGTAAAATATATATAACTATATATAGTTCTTTAGGTTGAATCACTGAATCATTTAAAATTACCATCTTTATATATCAAAAAGAAGTCAAGTTTCAGAAATTTTATATGGTTCTACCAAAAAAATATATTCAGGAGTAATTACCATACAGCTGCTATTTAAAATGATAGGACTTAATGACATTGTATAGGAAGTAGAGTAAATAGAGAATAATTACAAGAACTGAGCTCCAGGATACTACAACATTTATAAGTCAGGAAGATGAGGAGGAAGCAACAAATGAAGGAGTATCTAAGAATGTAGGAGGAAAATAGGAAGAAAATTATCTCTTGGAAATCAATTGAAGACAGCATTCCGAGAAGGAGGGGGTTATTCAACTTTGTCAAATTCTTTAGGTAGGTTAAGTGACATGAAGACTCAGAAATGACAACACAAGTGAAACCAGTTATGTCTACAAAAGGCTATTTACCAATATTGTTGTAATATATTTCAAATTGAATGACAAGGAAAGGACTAAATGTCAAAATTTGAGACAAAGGTTAAACTGCACTTAGAAGAATATTTAGAGCTTTGAGTAAATCTATTTAAAATATGAAAGATATTAAAAAAAAACTGAGGTAATCATCCAACCATAAATTAGAAAGATGGTAACATAATAAACCAGAGGGAAATGAAGGAGAAAAACAAGGATAAGGCCAGAAATTAATTACATATAGCTTATTTATAATAAAGATGGTTAATAAAGCCAAAAGACAACTCCTTGAATAGACGAATAAAACAGAAGAGTCCCTGGAAATACTGCGTTTAAAATTGTAAAAAAAGATAGCCTCATTCACCAAGGGCAGACAGCAGAAACAAGAAGGACTACAATCCTGCAGCCTGCAGAATGAAAACCACATTCACAGACAGTCAGACAAAATGAAAAGGCAGAAGGCTATGAACCAGATGAAGGAACAAGATAAAACCCCAGAAAAACAATTAAATGAGGTGGAGATAGGCAGCCTTCCAGAAAAAGAATTCAGAATAATGATAGTGAAGATGATCCAGGAATCAGAAAAAGAATGGAGACAAAGATGGAGGAGATGCAAGAAATATTTAACAAACATCTAGAAGAATTAAAGAACAAACACCTAGAAGACTTAAAGAACAAACAGAACCATATGACCCAGCAATCCCACTAGTGGGCATATACCCTGAGAAAACCATAATTCGAAAAGAGTCCTGTACCAAAATGTTCATTGCAGCTCTATTTACAATAGCCTGGAGATGGAAACAACCTAAGTGCCCATTATCGGGTGAATGGATAATGAAGATGTGGCACATATATACAATGGAATATTACTCAGCCATAAAATGAAATGAAATTGAGCTATATGTAATGAGGTGGATAGACCTAGAGTCTGTCATACAGAGTGAAGTAAGTCAGAAAGAGAAAGACAAATACCATATGCTAACACATATATATGGAATTTAAGAAAAAAAATGTCATGAAGAACCTAGGGGTAAGACAGGAATAAAGACACAGACCTACTGGAGAACGGACTTGAGGATACGGGGAGGGGGAAGGGTGAGGTGTGACAAAGCAAGAGAGTGGCATGGACATATATACACTACCAAACGTAAGGTAGATAGCTAGTGGGAAGCAGCCGCATAGCACAGGGATATCAGCTCGGTGCTTTGTGACCGCCTGGAGGGGTGGGATAGGGAGGGTGGGAGGGAGGGAGATGCAAGAGGGAAGAGATATGGGAACATATGTATATGTATAACTGATTCACTTTGTTATAAAGCAGAAACTAACACACCATTGTAAAGCAATTATACCCCAATAAAGATGTTAAAAAAAAAAAAGAACAAACAGAGATGAACCATACAATAACTAAAATGAAAAATATACTAGAAGGAATCAATAGCAGAATATCTGACCCAGAAGAACGGATAAGTGACCTGGAAGACAGAATGGTGGAATTCACTTCCACAGAACAGAATAAAGAGAAAAGAATGAAGAGAAATGAAGAAAGCCTAAGGCACTTCTGGGACAACATTAAATACACAAACATTCTCATTATAGAGGTCCCAGAAGGAGAAGAGAGAGAAAGGACCTGAGAAAATATTTGAAGTGATTATAGTCAATAACTTCCCTAACATGGGAAAGGAAATAGCCAACCAAGAGGCAGGATAAACCCGAGGAGAAACACGCCGAGACACATAGTAATCAAATTGACAAAAATCAAAGACAAAGAAAAATTATTAAAAGCAACAAGGGAGGGCTTCCCTGGTGGCACAGTGGTTGAGAGTCC
>NW_006771143.1:171672-185384 GCF_000442215.2 Lipotes vexillifer
GGCTGGGCCAGTGAGCCATGGCTGCTGAGCCTGCGCGGCTGGAGGCTGTGCTCCGCAACAGGAGAGGCCACAACAGTGGGAGGCCCGCGTACTGCAAAAAAAAAAAAAAAAAAGCAACAAGGGAAAAATAACACATACAGGGTCTCCAATAAGATTGATGGCTGATTTCTCAGCGGAAACTATACAAGCCAGAAGGGAGTGGCAAGATATATTTAAAGTGATGAAAGCGAAGAACCTACAACCAAGATTACTCTACCTGCAAGGATGTCATTCAGATTCAGCGGAGAAATCAAACGCTTTAGAGATAAGCAAAAGCTAAGAGAATTCAGCACCACCAAACCAGCTCTACAACAAATGCTAAAGGAACTTCTCTAAGCAGGAAATACAGGAGAAGAAAGGGACCTATAAAAACAAACCTAAAACAATTAAGAAAATGGTCATAGGAACATACATATCGATAATTACCTTAAATGTGAATGGATTAAATGCTCCAACCAAAAGACACAGACTGGCTGAATGGATACAAAAACAAGACCCATATATATGCTGTCTATAAGAAACCCACTTCAGACCTAGGGACACATACAGCCTGAAAGTGAGGGGATGGAAAAGCATATTCCATGCAAATGGAAATAAAATGAGCTGGAATAGCAATACTCATATCAGGTAAAATCAACTTTAAAATAAAGACTATTATAAGAGACAAGGAAGGTCACTACATAATGATTAAGGGATCAACCCAAGAGGAAGATATAACAATTATAAATATATATGCACCCAACATAGGAGCACCTCAATACATAAGGCAAATTCTAACAGCTATAAAAGACGAAATCAACAATAACACAATAATAGTGGGGGACTTTAAAACCTCACTTACCCCAATGGACAGATCATACAGACAGAAAATTAATATGGAAACACAAGCTTTAAATGACACAATAGACCAGATAGATTTAATTGATATTTATAGGACATTCCATCCCAAAACAGCAGATTACACATTCTTCTCAAGTGCACATGGAACATTCTCCAGCATAGATTACATCTTGGGTCATAAATCAAGCCTCGGTAAATTTAAGAAAATTGAAATCATATCAAGCATCTTTTCTGACGACATGCTATGAGATTAGAAATAAATTACCGGGGAAAAAACGTAAAACACACAGACACATGGAGGCTAAACAATACGTTACTAGATAACCAAGAGATCACTGAAGAAATCAAAGAGGAAATCAAAAAATACCTAGAGACAAATGACATTGAAACACGACGATCCAAAACCTATGGGACACAGAAAAAGCAGTTCTAAGATGGAAGTTTATAGCAATACAATCCTACCTCAAGAAACAAGAAAAATCTCAAATAAACAATCTAACCTTACACCTAAAGGAACTAGAGAACAAAGAACAAACAAAACACAAAGTTAGCAGAAGGAAAGAAATCATAAAGATCAGAGTAGAAATAAATGAAATAGAAACAAAGAAAACAATAGCAAAGATCAATAAAACTAAAAGCTGGTTCTTGGAGAAGATAAACAAAATTGATAAACCTTTAGTCAGACTCATCAAGAAAAAGAGGGAGAGGACTCAAATCAATAAAATTAGAAATGAAAAAGAAGTTACAATGGACACTACAGAAATACAAAGCATCATAAGAGACTACTACAAACAACTCCATGCCAATAAAATGGACAATTTGGAGGAAATGGACAAATTCTTAGAAAGGTATAACCTTCCAAGACTGAACCAGGAAGACATAGAAAATATGAACAGACCAATCACAAGTAATGAAATTGAAACTGTGATTAAAAATCTTCCAACAGGGCCTCCCTGGTGGCGCAGTGGTTGAGAGTCCGCCTGCCGATGCAGGGGATACGGGTTCGTGCCCCGGTCCGGGAGGATCCCACATGCCGCGGAGCGGCTGGGCCCGTGAGCCATGGGCGCTGAGCTTGCGCATCCGGCAACGGGAAAGGCCACGACAGTGAGAGGCCCACATATCGCAAAAAAAATAAATAAATAAATAAAAAATCTTCCAACAAACTGAAGTCTAGGACCAGATGGCTTCACAGTTGAATTCTATTAAACATTCAGAGAAGAGCTAACATGTATCCTTCTCAAACTCTTCCAAAAAATTTCACAGGAAAGAACACTCCCAAACTCATTCTACGAGGCCACCATCACCCTGATAGCAAAACCAGACAAGGTACTACAGAAAAAGAAAATTACAGACCAATATAACTGATGAATATAGATGCAAAAATCCTCAACAAAGTACTAGCAAACAGAATCCAACAACACATTAAAAGGATCATACACCATGATCAAGTAGGATTTATCCCAAGGATGCAAGGATTCTTCAATATATGCAAATCAATCGATGTGATACACTATATAAACAAACTGAAGAATAAAAACCATATGATGATCTCAATAGATGCAGAAAATGCTTTTGACAAAATTCAACACCCAATTATGATAAAAATTTTCCAGAAAGTGGGCATAGAGGGAACTGCCTCAACATAATAAAGGCCATATACAACAAACCCACAGCAAACATCATTCTCAATGGTGAAAAACTGAAAGCATTTCCTCTAAGATCAGGAACAAGACAAGGATGTCCACTCTCGCCACTATTATTCAACATAGTTTTGGAAGTCCTAGCCATGGCAATCAGAGAAGAAAAAGAAATAAAAGGAATACAAATTGGAAAAGAAGAAGTAAAGCTGTCACTGTTTGCAGATGACATGATACTATACATAGAGAATCCTAAATATGCCACCAGAAAACCTCTAGAGCTAATCAATGAATTTGGTAAAGTTGCAGGATACAAAATTAATGCACAGAAATCTCTTGTATTCCTATACTCTAACAACAAAAGATCAGAAAGAGAAATTAAGGAAACAATCCCATTCACCATTGCAACAAAAAGAATAGAATACCTAGGAATAAATGTACCTAAGGAGACAAAAGACCTGTATGCAGAAAACCATAAGACACTGATGAAAGAAATCAAAGATGACACAAACAGATGGAGAGACATACCATGTTCTTGGATTGGAAGAATCAATATTGTAAAAATGACTATACTACCCAAAACAATCTACAGATTCAATGCAATCCCTATCAAACTACCAATGGCATTTTTTACAGAACTAAAACAAAAAATCTAAAAATTTGTATGGAGACACAAAAGACCCCGAATAGCCAAAGCAATCTTGAGAAAATAAAAAGGAGCTGGAGGCATCAGATTCCTTGACTTCAGACTGTACTACAAAGCTATGGTAATCAAGACAATATGGTACTGGCACAAAAGCAGAAATATAGGTCAGTGGAACAGGAGAGAAAGCCCAGAGATAAACCCACACACCTATGGTCAACTAATCTATGACAAAGGAGGCAAGGATATACAGTGGAGAAAAGAAGTCTCTTCAATAAGTGGTGCTGGGACAACTGGACAGCTACATGTAAAAGAATGACATTAGAACACTCCCTAACACCATACACAAAAATATGCTCAAAATGGATTAAAGACCTAAATGTAAGACCGGACACTATAAAACTCTTACAGGAAAACATAGGAAGAACACTCTTTGACATAAATCACAGCAAGATCTTTTTGATCCACCTCCTAGAGTAATGGAAATAAACACAAAAATAAACAAATGGGACCTCATTAAACCTAAAAGCTTTTGCAGAGCACAGGAAACTATAAACAACACAAAAAGACAACACTCAGAATGGGATAAAATATTTGCAAATGAATCAATGTACAAAGGATTAATCTCCAAAATATGTAAACAGCTCATGCAGCTCAATATTAAAAAAACAAACAACCCAATCCCAAAATGGGCAGAAGATCTAAATAGACATTTCTCCAAAGAAGACATACCAATTGCCAACAAACAGATAAAAGGATGCTCAACATCACTAATCATTAGAGAAATGAAAATCAAAACTACAATGAGGTATCACTTTACACCAGTTAGAATGGGCATCATCAGAAAATCTACAGACATCAAATGCTGGAGAGGGTGTGGAGAAAAGGGAACCCTCTTGCACTGTTGGTGGAAATGTAAATTGATACAGCCACTATGGAGAATAGCATGGAGGTTCCTTAAAAAACTGAAAATAGAATTACCATATGACCCAGTAATCCCACTACTGGGCATATACCCTGAGAAAACCATAATTCAAAAAGACATATGCACCCCAATGTTTACTGCAGCACTATTTACAATAGCCAGGTCATGGAAGCAACCTAAATGCCCATCGACAGATGAATGGATAAAGAAGATGTGGTACATATATACAATGGAATATTACTCAACCATAAAAAGGAACGAAATTGGGTCATTTGTAGAGACGTGGATGGACCTAGGGATTGTCATACAGAGTGAAGTAAGTCAGAAAGAGAAAAACAAATATCGTATTAACACACATATGTGGAATCTAGGAAAATGGTACAGATGAACCAGTTTGCAGGGCAGAAATTGAGACATGGATGTAGAGAAAAAATGTATGGACAGCAAAGGGGGAAAGCAGGGGTGGTGGTGGGAAGAACTGGGAGATTGGGATTGACATATATACAGTAATATATATAAAATAGATAACTAATAAGCACCTGCTGTATAAAAATAAATAAATAAAAATAAAATTCAAAATAATCTCACCCCCCAAAAAATAGTAATAAGCTATAGATGTAATAGAGACTTTTAAAATAATAGACTATTAACAACTATATGCCAAGACATTTGAAAACCTAGCTTAAATGGATACATTTCTGGAAAAATGTAAGATTCCAAGATAAACCCAAGAAGAAATATAATACTTGAACAGATGAATCACCATTGAAGACTGGATATCAGAATCAAGAACACCACCCTCCAAAAATGACCAAACTTTGGTCCTACATGGTTTTTGCAGTTGAGTGCTACCAAGCATTTAAGAACAGATCATCCCTTTCTCATACAAGTTGTTTCAGAAAAACAGAAGAAAGGAGAAAGCTGCCCAATTCATTTTATGAATCTAATGTAACCTTGAGTTCAGAAATGGATGAACAGGGAATTCCCTGGCAGTCCAGTGGTTAGGACTCCGCACTTTCACTGCCAAGGGGTCTGGGTTTGATCCCTTGTTGGGGAACTAAAACCCCACAAGCTGTGTTAAAAAACAAAAACAAAAAACAAAGATGAACAAAGCATGGAAAAAAGTATAGATATGTTTAATTTATGAACATTTTATATATGCTAAAATACCTAAATAATCAGACAACTGAAAATATCAATTTATTTAAAAATTAATATATCATGATTCAATGTTCAATTGTTATTAAAACAATCGAAGATAGTTCAATATCAGAAAACTTATTAATGTAATTTACAACATTAACAAACTAAAAGAAAAAAATCACATGGTCTTCTCAGTAAATGAAGAAAAACTATATTTAATAAAAGTCAACACATATTTATGATGAAAGTCCCAGAAAACAAAGAGTAAAAGAATTTTCTTGACTTAATAAAGATTATCTATTGAAAACCCACAGTTAAGTACATTCCCTTTAAGAACTGGAAGAAAATAAAAACTTGTATTTTCTCTATTACTATTCAGCATAGTAATACTGAACATCCTAACTAATGCAGCAAGAATGGGTTATGATAATTGCAAGGGAAGGTGCAAGACATTACTTCCTGATGGTATAGTCATTAAAACAAAAGAAAACAAACAACTGGAACTAGTAAAAGAATTCATCAAGTTTGTAAATATACTATCATGTTACAGAAATCAAAAGCTATAAAGCGAGGGTAATTTAGTGAAGAATGGACAAGCCATTATGAAAGAAATGTTCAATCACTTTTTATTTTTATTGGAGTATAATTGCTTTACAATGTTGTGTTAGTTTCCGTTGTATTCAAGCACTTTTAACTAATAAAAGAGGACCTGAATAAACATGCCATGTTTAAATTCAATGTAATACAACAGCAACAACACAAGTCTGCAGAATTTTTTAGAGGAACTTCACAAACATTTTAATGTTTACATGGAACAATAAAATCTCCAAATAGCCATGATTCATTCTACTAGGTATTGAGACATACTAGAAAGCCATAGCAATAAGAGTAGCAGAACTGGTCTAAAACAGACAAAAAGAAAAACTAATGCAGCAGAATAAATGGTCCAGAAGCAATCTTATGGATCATCTTTATATAGGATATATAAAGTACAAATCCAACTTTTCCCTTACCATATAGAGTGCTAGATTTCTCAAAAACATCTACAAAAAACACTTGGCCTTTTTCTACAAACTTGTATTGTTGTAAGGGAATTACTGGAATCCCCAATAGGGATTTATTGGAAAAATAAAAGATTTTCATGTTTACACCCAACTCAATACACTGGTTATACTCATTACAATGAAAACTAGGAAGACCTTGCATCTGGCAGTTTGAGAATAATAAACATGACAGTAAAGCCAATGACACTCAAAGCTCAAACCAAGATGCCTCAGAAAAGAACAGTGTGGAATTTGCAAGAGAATTCAAATAGGGGCACGATGCATAAAAAAGGAAATGATTGATTTCATGCTCTCAACATTAGTGAAAAGATCTTCTAAAATATTTTCTCTTAACATTATTTTGAGGCTATATAGCTTCTTCAACATTACAGAGAGCACTGAAGTTCATGATAGAGGTGTTCTTTCATAACTAAGGAATGTGGGACTTTTGATGAGAAAAGGTTATATGTCTTGTTATAATAGAGCCTTTGGACGGACTTAAAAAGCCTTTGGAGGGACTTCCCCTTCCAAAAAGATGGAGTTGACATAACATTCCCTATTTTTCCATCTAAGTACAAATAAAAACCTTGGGCATTATATGTAAAACAAACATAAGAAGACTCTGAAAGATGGAGAGAAGATGGCAGACTAAGAGGAGACCCAAGAATCAATATGATGGTGAGTACCCTGGGTTTGCTTTTTGTCTCATATACCCCAGACTTTGAGCAAAAAGTCTTTGGGCTGATAACCCAGAAATACCAATGGGCACAAATAAAGAACAAAAGGCCTGCTCTCTTTAGCCAAAGGACAAGGAGAGGGAAGTTTAGCACCTCCCACTGAAAAAAACAAAGGCCCAATGGGGAATCCAGACTTGACAGACTGTAATGAGGTACCTCAACTCTACCACCGAAGTGCAGTCAGAAAAGGCTTAGTAGAGGGCTGGGATTTCCATCCCCGTAGGTGGTAATAAAGTTCCCAATTTCTCACAGTGTTAGTGGAGACCACATAGGGAGCTAGATTTCCACCTCTACCCAGCAGTAAGGAAGTACCCCTCTCTCTCCCCATTGGAGTAACATCAGAGGAGGCCTAGTAGAGAGTCAAGATTTTAACTGCTACCCAGTAATAAAGAGGTAAATTCCATGCTACGGTGTTAGTAGAGGCTTGGTGTCAAGCTAAAACCCCAACTAGCAGTCACAAAAAGAATACCGCTAAGGTGACAAGAGAGGCCAAGTGGAGAGTCTGTAGTTCTACTCCCACCTGACAGTGATAAAATAGTACTCCTCCTTCCTCTGTCATAGGAAGCCAGCTAAAAGAGAAGGTTTAGGGTTTCCCTGGTGGCGCAGTGGTTGAGAGTCCACCTGCCAATGCAGGGGACATGGGTTCGTGCCCCGGTCCAGGAAGATCCCACATGCCGCGGAGTGGCTAGGCTCGTGAGCCATGGCTGCTGAGCCTGCACGTCCAGAGCCTTGCACGTCTTGTGCTCCACAACGGGAGAGGCCACAGCAGTGAGAGGCCCTCGTACCACCAAAAAAAAAAAAAAAAAAAGAGAAGGTTTAACCTAAAGGGGAAAAATTTTGAAAGAAAATAGATACATGTATATGTAAAATAAATAAATAAATATAAGATCCAAGTTCTCATAACATAATATTCAAAATGTCCAGATTTCAATCAAAAATGCATACCAAGAACCAGGAAGATTTCAAACCAAATGAAGAAAGACAATCAATAAGTGCCAACACTGAGATGAAAGAGATATCAGAATTATCTAACAAAGATTATAAAGTAACCACCATGAAAATGCTTCAATAAGCAATTACAACCATATTTGGAAAAAAATTTTAAAAAGTAGAATCTTAGGCTTCCCTGGTGGTGCAGTGGTTGAGAATCTGCCTGCCCATGCAGGGGACATGGGTTTGAGCCCTGGTCTGGGAAGATCCCACATGCCACTGAGCAACTAGGCCCATGAGTCACAACTACTGAGCCTGCGCGTCTGGAGCCTGTGCCCCGCAACAAGAGAGGCCGTGACAGTGAAAGTCCCATGCGCCGTGATGAAGAGTGGCCCCCGCTTGCCGCAACCAGAGAAAGCCCTCACACAGGAATGAAGACCCAGCACAGCCAAAATAAATAAATAAAGATAGATAAATAAATTTTTAAAAATAAATAAATAAATAAAAATAAAAAATAGAATCTTAGCAAAGAAACAGAGGTATAAAGAACTACCAAGTGTAAATTTTAGAACTGAAAAATATAAGAACTGTAATTTTTAAAAAACTCAATAACAGAAGCATGGAAGTGACAGAGGAAAGAATCAGCCAACTAGATGATCAAACAATAAAAATTATCCAATATGAACAACAAAAAGAAATAGAGTAAAAAAAAAAAAGCCTCAGGGACATGTGGGACTATAACAAATGATCTAATATTCATGTCACTGGAGTTCCAGAAGGGAAGGCGAGAGAAGACAGGAATAGAGAAGTACTGAAAGAAATAACGGCTGAAAACTTTTCAAGTTTAGCAGAAGACAAAAACTGACAGATTCAAGAGGCTACGTGAACACCAAACAAAGAAATCCACACCAAGATTCATCATAGTGAAACTATGAAAGTGAAACTTAAAAGCAGAGAGAGGGAGAGAGGAAAAATGAATAGGGAAAAAATTCAAATAGCAGACTTCTCATCAGAAAACATGGAGGCCAGAGGAAGTGGAACAATATTTTTCAAGTGCTGAAAGAACTGTCAATCCAGAATCCTACACCCAGTGAAAATATCCTTCAGGAATGAAGGGAAATCAGGCATTCTCAGATGAAAGAAATCTAAGAGAATTGGTTACTGGAAGGCTTACCCTAAAAGAATAGCTAAAAATAGTACTCTAAACAGAAAGAAAAAGGGTTTTTTTTTTTTTAATCAAGAAGGAAGAAAGAATATGGTAAGCAAAAATATGGGTAAATACAATAGGTCTTCCTTCTCCTCTTGAGTTTTCTGAATTGTCTTTGAGAGTTGAAGCAAAAATAACACTGTCTGACGTAGTTCTAAATGTATGTAGAGGAAACATTTAAGATAATGGAGGAGAGTAAAGGGACACAAAGGGAAGGAACGTTTTTATACTTCACTCTCACAGGTCAAACGATGACATCAGTAGACTGTTAAGTTAGGTAAATGTAATACCTACAAAGCCACTAAGAAATGTTATACAAAGACATATTCAGAAACACAAGAGATGCATCAAAATGGAATCCTAAAAAACACTCAATCCTCGAGTACCCACAGAAGGTAGGAAAAGAGAAACACAGAGATAAATACAGAGACAACAAAAACAAAATGATATTGTTTTCATACCCATGAGAGTAATTGATGGGGGCATCCACCTCTCCCATAGATTTTGGATCTGACCTCTAAGATCAATTTCAAGTTATGTGACATTACACTCCCAGTGGTTGTGCACTATAACATCAGACTGCTACATAAAGGCAGGGATTTGGGCCAGCTTCTGGGCATTAAACACAACTCACTAAGGCCAGCTTCGTTCATCCTGGACTTCCTCCTGCATATTTAGCACGGGAAGACAAAACTGCGCTGAACCAAGGTTCCTCTGCCCTCAAACAATTCATTATCCCTTGGACACATCCTGGAAGGTACTTTGTCCTGGATCTGTTTCACAGTCTGGGGAGGGTCTGAAAAGTATCTCTTTTTCTCAAACTGTATAGCTGTGAAGGAGTAGACATACACTGATTACAGATAACATACTAAGTCCATGCTGTGAAATACCTACAATAATAAGAAATCAGATCAACCATGCAGGAAAACCCAGAGTTTTAAGTATGGTGTTTCTAGAATCCAAATTCTCAAAATGGTTCAGTATTTTCATTAAAAAAAAAACTGAAATAAAAAATGCTTTTAGAATTTAGATACTGCAAAATTGATCTGGTTGACAGAAAACATGAGTGAAATAACCCCTAGTGACATTCATGCCGTTCCCTGGGATTTGCAGTGATGACAGGCACAAATGCTTGGTTTTGCTGAGGAAGTTGGTAGATGGAATTTGGCAGGTTTACAGAGCACTTAACTATATAGATAATAGCCCAGGGCCCCTCTAAATCATAAAAACATGTTCAGAATCATAATCTCAGCTTGGGTGGTCTAGTAAGATTATCACATCATTATTTCTTAAGACTCCTTAAAACTAGTGGCTACTTACTCTCTTGGTCACCTATGATTTTGAGTATCTTGATAACTGGTTATTTATATCACTTATAGGTTATTAACATCACTATGATGGAACTTGAATTCTGTTCTTCAAAGATGTCATACTGACTTTAAGCAGATATTTGCAATGTCAGACTGAAATTCACATACTTTGCCTCTACAGTCCAAAGATATTGACAGGAGATTTGAAGTTAGGTTAAGAACACTTTAAACTGACTTTTTATAATCAGGCACACCAAGTGTACAATTTGATCCCAATTTTTTAAAATCTAAAGTTTTTCTGTTTTTTTCTACAGTTATATTGAAACTAATTACAACTACGCAGTATGGATATATTAAAAATAAAAACGTGAGGTGAGTGGAGCTTGGGAACAGACATTTCCTTCCATCTAGTTGAGCTCCCAGACTCTTAATTCTCAGTATGATTTTTCAGGTAGGACCTAGAGATCAGAAGCTAGACCTAAGATCTCAAAATGGGCTGTGATGCAGGACTAAATATTTCTAGTGTTTTACAGAAAGACAACTTTTAAAAAATGAAAGAACCCTGTTTCCCAAATGGCAAGTCAAAAATATTTGGGTTTCTTCTAAGGAATTTTAGGTGTTTCCATGCCCTACTTTTACTCCCTCTTCTTTGCCTCCCTTTTCTTTCACTTTTATCTAGGAAGGGGGTGGCAGAAATGTTAATTCTTTGGTAGACTGAGGAGAGTAGAATTCATGGACATGCATATGCCCACATAACCAACATATACAGATCCAGAGCTCCCACCCCTTGCACACCTGCTTTGTCTACTTATTTCCTTCTCTCCCTACTCCTCCAATATCATCCAAGGAAAAAGTGATGTGACTGGATTGTTGAGAAAAGCATTCATTATGGAAGAAATGTTCCACTCCTCACGGCTACTGGTCATGACAGAGAAGACATAATCTGTTAGGACATAATCTGCATGACTTCACATTGTCCAGGACAGAATGGCATGGATAACAGCTGTTTGTTACAGATGAAGACAAGGCTCCCAGGATTTGAGGGATAACAGATACTAGAGAGGATACAATGTTTTAATATAACTGTGGTAGTTTATCTTCTTAGACTCCCATAAATTTTTGTGAGAGATGCAAGGAAAGATTGAATTTCCTGTCTATACTCTGTTTATTGAAACTCCAACCTTGCCCTTGGGGTGGAGGGAAAGGTTATATATAAGATACTGAGTGAAAGTCAATGGAGGTAACTGTGAAAGAGATGAGGAAATGCCAAAGCTCCAGAGAGTTTTGTTATGTCCGAGAGACATTTTAAATATATAATTTAATATAATGTAAACAAAATTAAACTTTTTAGATGTTTTTATTCACTGAAGCTTTATCTATCTCTATGCTGGAATCTTGAATCCTCATGAGTACCTAGTTTATTCCAATTGATTGAGAGGTAGAGAAGAATTTATGGATTTCTAGGTACTTTTCTTATTTAGACTCTGTGTCATTAGAGAGTACCTTATTGCTTTTTTCCAGAATTCATATTCAGGAAGCAACCTGACATTTAGCTAATATGCCTCAAGAGTTTCCATGGAGGTATGGCTCAATACTCTGTGTCAAAATTCCGTTTTTCAGCAGTCTTTCTCATCTGCTTCCAATAGTATACAGTGTTTTCAGATGGCAAGCTCTACTCTGATGTGGCATCAGGCAGTCCATCACTTCTTTCTTTACATTCTTCCTGTAATGTAATAGTTAACAATTCTTGGTAAAGCAAATTTGTTTCTCCTATCAGGTACTGAATACAGGAAATGGGAAAACTCAAATTAAAAATGAACATCCTGAAGTCAGTAAGAGAGTTCAAGAAATTTAGTTTTAGATTCACATTAGGAAGAGAGTCAGCACCCACCTGATACCAGTGACTAGAAATATTAGATTGTACTATAGGTTTTTTTTTTTTTAAAAAAAAGGAAACAATTTATCCAGAGGTTATTTTTTAATGTATGGTTTAAAGTAAGAACTTAACTTTATTTTTCTGCTTCAAATGAGCCAATGTAGCTCTGAGACAGCTGTGTAGTATAGTGGCTAAGATCATGGACACTGAATCCAAACTGCCTGGGTTGGAATCTCTGTTTGGGAACTGTCAAGTTATCTAGTCTCTCTGTGCTTGTGCCTCAATTTTCTCATCTGTAAAGCACAACTATTGCCTACTTCATATGGTTATGAGATTGAGTGTGTATGCCAACATTTGGAGCAGGGCTGGAACATAGTATGTGTCTAATAAATATTGATTGTTGTTCTTCTTCTTACTATATGTCAATATTACTTTTTAAATAATCCATTATTTCATAACTAATTTATGTAGCTAATCTATCCTTATCAGTTTCCCTGTGTACATAGGAATGGTTTTGGAATCTCTATTCTATTATAACAGTTTATTTGTCTGTTCCTGGGCCAGTGCTAGAGTAATTTAATTATTACATATTTGTAATAAACCTTTATAACTTATGGGTAAGTCTCTCATCTTCGCTTTACTTTTACAAAAACATAATGCTGAATGAAAAGAGTAGCAATGTGTCAAATAAGACCATTTCTGTAAATTAAAAGCACATACGTAATACTTAATATTGCCTATGGACACATATTTGCAAATATATATATATGATTGCTTGAAAGGACTCACATTAAATACGTTAAGAATAGGGACTTCCCTGATGGCCCAGTGGTTAAGACTCTATGCTCCCAATGCAGGGCGACTGGGTTTGATCCCTTGTCAAGGAACTAGATACCTCATGCGGCAACTAAGAGCCCACATGCCACAACTAAAGATCCCTCATGTCACAACTAAAGATCCTGCACGTGGCAATGAAGATCCCATGTACCGCAACTAAGACCTGGCACAGCCAAATAAGTAAATAAAATAAAGTATATATTTTTCTAAAATAAATTTAAAAATACATAAGAATAGGTGTCTACAGGAGGGAAAATGGATTTGGAAATGGGCAATACAGCGAATAATAAAATTAGATGAAAAAATTAAATATAAAAGGGAAGTTGAGCATGGATCAATGATGACACTTGACTATATACTGAGAATCACAACAAACCAATTCTATGAATGTAAGATCAAAAAACCTGAAAGGGAACAAGCGAGAAAGGAAGGAAAGAATAAGTGAAAAAAGAAATGAATAGCTATATTGAAGGCTCTGAATAATGCCAAGAAGCCAAAAAAAAAAAAAAAAAAAAAAAAAAAAAAAAAAAAAAAAAAAACAAGAG
>NW_006771143.1:185420-185937 GCF_000442215.2 Lipotes vexillifer
CAAAAAAGCCAAAAAAAAAAAAAGAAAGAAAAGAAAGAAAGAAAAGAAAACATGAGCTTCAGCTCTCAACCAGAGAGTGGGTTCTGTTAAGTAAACTTAAAGTATCTAATAGAACTGTCCACAGAAGATCTAAAGAAGAACTGTTGGAAACTTAGGCACATACATCTCCTACCCCCTACTATAGCTAGCTTGCCAACTCTGAAAATATGTAGGTCTTCTGCCTAGGGAAACCTTTTGAGACTCTTTCAACTGTTTTTTTTTAATGGATAAATAATACATGTAGTACTGTACTTCAGACAATGATTCAGGTTTGCTGAATCACAGTGATTTTCTAATTTCAGTCATCAGTAGCATTGTTTAGTGGAATATGCACTAATGTGACTGATGTTTTCCCAGGAGGATGTTGTCCAACCCTATGGAAGCTCCCCTGAATCCTTCCTACTCTTGAAAAGAAAATCTGGTTGACTAAATTGTCTTATTTCCCTACAGTCAGGTTGATGCTGATAACCGGTAAAAT
>NW_006771143.1:185947-190615 GCF_000442215.2 Lipotes vexillifer
AGGAAAAATATTTATGCAACTGTGGTTAAGCTTTTGGAAAACACACATATGTGCAGAGAAAAAAAAAGGGGGCTGGGTGAAAGTACACTTGGCTAGAGGGATAGGAAGAAGTTAAGCTGGCTTTGTTAGGAGTCATGAAGAGACAAAATGCAGAGACTGGTCATGGCTTAATGTGATGCAGTCCTGAGAAATTAAAAGTTTTCAAGCCAGTAAGAGTGGCAGTCTCCCAAATGAGGAGCATTCATGTGACCTTGTCTGGCCTTTGTGAGACCTACAATGATTATCTCTAAATGAGCAAGACTGAATAAAAGCCACAAAATATTCTTGCCTGTCCTGACCCATGTCATGTCCATACAGTAGGAACTCACAAGATTGAAGAATCTGTATTGTCTCTTTTGATACGACACAATGCATTGGAAACCTTTCATTCACCAACATTTACTTCAAGGTCCAGTTCCAAAGCCAGGGACTTGACTTATAGACTCTGTATCCTCCTCTCCTTCACTCCGCATGCACACAAACACTCAAATGGAAAAAATTAAGGTTATATGAGGCAGTGTGTGCCCTAGATCTCAAGTGTCAGGTGTCCTATGGCTTTTAAAGGAACTGATAAGGACTGGGAAAGAGAGGACCTAAAATATTTTGAGAGAGTCTCTCAACTTTGCCATTTCCCAAGCTCCACATTATCTCAGTGGATCCTTACAACCACAACAACCCTGTATACTATGTGTCATCATTATTACCCCATCGTAGCATATGAGGAACCAAAGCTCAGAGAGGAAATGCTCACAATCAGAAAGCAAGTAGCCAGGCCCAGCACTTCCACCCTCTTTCTGGTTTCATATGCTGTGCTATTTCTGCTGTAAAATGCAAAAAAAGATTCAATGGAGCAGCAGACACAAAAGTAAAATCCCTTCTCCAGAAGAAGTAAATTGAAATTATAGATTTCAAGTTAATAATCTCTGGCTATTCCCTTTTTGATGGGTCACCAAATGACACAAGTGTTCCTTGGGCATTAGTGATCCTGAATTGGTATTTTGTTCACCAATAAAATGAGAAGTTTTTGCAGAAAATGTTTAAAGTTTTTCTAGATCTAACCCAATTTGTTGTGTTTCCTTCCCAAAGGACACCCTCTTTCCCATTCTCAATTAAGACTTATGCATTGTGGCTGCTGAATAATGGCCTTTACAGGGTGGCTTATTAAACAACACAGACTTTGCCTTGTTTCAGGACCAAATAAAACAGCTGCCTTTACTCCCCAGGAAATCTTCCCCAAATTGCCTGGTTTAATTTACTTCATAGTTTCTGAAATGTCTCCAACTATTGATTCTTTGGGGGTAATCAGACTCTTCTTAAAATGCCAACATTCTAGGGCTTCCCTGGTGGCGCAGTGGTTGAAAGTCCGCCTGCTGATGCAGGGGACACGGGTTCGTGCCCCGGTCCAGGAGGATCCCATGTACCGCAGAGCGGCTGGGCCCGTGAGCCATGGCCGCTGAGCCTGCGCGTCCAGAGCCTGTGCTCCGCAACGGGAGAAGCCACAACAGTGAGAGGCCCGCATACTGAAAAAAAAAAAAAAAAGCCAACATTCTAGAAGTAATAAGAAGTTATCAATTATTCATACTTAAATGTGAATTAGTTCAGCCAGCAGGCTGTTCTCTTAAAATTTACTTGAAATTTCTCTGTGAGGAAAGTAGGGGAGGCATGACTGCGGGGGAAGAGATACTATTTGGGAATAGTAGAAGGCAGAAATCATCATAACTAGGGTTTTAAGCATCTGGAGAGCAATAAGAGGTATTACCTCTCTAGAACTATAGTGGAAAGTATGCCAGTAGGTAGCAAAATAGAATGATAAACAGATAGATGAAGAGATGCAAAAGACAGAGGGTAGTTTTTACCTCCATGCCAACTCTACCTATTGAAGTGAGACACCCAGATCTTGAGATTTTCCATGAAGGCCATGAAATCCATTCCCTACTTCTCAGGAGCTACTGCTTTGCAGAGGCACAGACTACAAACCAGGACACCATTCCTAGCCTGTTCCTGTCCAGCCGACCAGGGAGGGAATCTTCTGTACACAAGTTGCAAAGTAATTGTTCCAAAGGACTGTGGCTCCTATCCTCCCTATCTAATGATAAAACAAAAGACACTGGAATCAAACTGCAGCACATATGAAATTGGTTAATGTAGGAATGAATTATTGATGACTAGACGTTCACCTTTATAGCTCCATATCTCTAGTTTTAGTGGAGAGGTTTCTGCTTTGTGTCTTACAGGAAGCATATTATGGGAGGGGATGTTTTCCATGATTGTGGATTTAGGGTTGAGCTTTTATCACTGTTAATTGCAATAGAGAGGAGAGGAGGAAAGGGGAGGGGAAGGGAGATCAAAATGTTTTTGATATGTCCTCACACAATATTTCTGTTCTAATAAATGAAAATGGGAAAAAGAGGTGAGTATTCCCCCACCCTATTGAAGTCTTTGCAAATCCTTTCAGAGTCTTAGCAAGTGGGTAACAGCTTAATTCTTTCCTTTTACCCTCCCTTTGGTTACCAAGAATAATAGGCAATGGAAACGTATTAGAGTGTTTGTGGAAACACTGTGCAGGGTGTGTTCATTAGCATTCTCCTATAAGCTTCTAATAAATGTGTGTGGTTACAGAGAGATGATATAATCAGTTTGTGGGGAGTGCTGCTCTGAATGCATCACAGCTGGATCACGCCCAGCAGTGCGTTATGCTACCTCTTAGAAGTATGAGACTCCAAATAGCCTGAGGATTATTAACGATAGCGAGTTTGTTGGCACAAAGGAAAAATGCAGAATTTTGTCTCAGAATAAGATGGTTTTTTGTAATGCTCATTCCCTAGACAGAGATCAAACAAGTGCCTTGAACATAGATGATACTGGTAAAAATTATACTCTACAGGGTCTTATCAGAATTAAATAAATGAGATCATTTTAGAGGAGTAGGAAGTATAGTTGCAATTTGGGGGAAGAAAATCCTACAAAATTCAGAACTTGACTCTTGTCACGGCAAACCCAGCTATAATTTTTCTTTCATATTCAAAGCAAGCTGAACAGTCTGCCTCTTACTTGCATAGACCAAATAACAGTGGGGATTTTTAGAGAAGATAAGGTCCAAAACAGCTGTTCACATGTATGTGACAGGAGTTTTGGAAATATTACTATGCCAGGTCCTCTTTGGAATCCGACGCTTCATGGGTTTGTGGAAATGTAAAAGCTTTGTCATTGGTCCTCCTTTGCTTTCTTCTTCTGCCTACTTTTTCAGTCATCTACACAGGAGCAGTGTTTGTTTGCAGGATCTGGAAATGAGAGAACTAGTAGGGAGCAGATAATCTGTGGGATGGGTGACAGGAACAACCCATGGGATGATATCCAAACAGAATCTTCCAGCCTATGCTTCCTTCAATGATCCATTTATGTAGGGTCATTATAGTTTGTGCAGGGCCAAACCCTTAGGAGGGACTCTTCCAGGAAATCTGGGTTTCACGCATAAGAATAAAACCTCAGGACACTCTATCTTCATTGCTAAAGATCTCCTTTTGGGTAAATTTTTCTTTTTTCACCAGCATGGTCTTCTTGGCCTCATTCATGCCTCTTTCTTATCCCATCTTGAGGAAGCCAGTTCTCGTCATCCAATTATTACATTCACTGAATTGTAGATTGTTATGAGATAAAAACTCTTCCAACTTATACTGAGTTCCAATGAGTTAAATAACAGTTTGTGATTCTTATAAGAAAATACAGAAGAAGGAGGCAGATAATTAAGTAATTATGAAAACAGAGCCCAGAGAACCTCTCAAGGTCCTCCAATTGACACTGAATATCTTTTTAGTAAACACAAACTAAGCCCTCTATGTTTCAGAGTTAATGAAGTAAAGTAGCATTTTTGCTACTCACTCCAAGATGAAAATAATACCATACTAACAGCTGAAGATACACAAACCCCAGATTTCAAATACCAGCTCTGAGTCACAAAAATAATTAACAACTAAGAAAGCATCTGCAGAATCATAGGTTTCACATATTTCAGTCACCCAAATATAATGAATAAACAAATAAATACTGAGATCCTATAACATATTCAGCACTGTGGGGACAGGGGAAAAGAGAATTAGTTAATACTATGTATGCCTTTGGAGTGACAAGAACTTCTATGAAACCACTACAAAGGATACCTCCAACACTTTGTGTAGAAGAAGTCATGGATACTCTAAAGAAAATAATCGACACTGTGGCAAAATTTTCAAGAAAGGAGACAGGAACTTAGCTGAACCTTGAAGAACAGACAGAAGAAGGGTCTTTTATTTTTTTTTTATTTTTTATTTTTTTTTTGCTGTATGCAGGCCTCTCACTGTTGTGGCCTCTCCCGTTGCGGAGCACAGGCTCCGGACGCGCAGGCCCAGCGGCCATGGCTCACGGGCCCAGCCGCTCCGCGGCATGTGGGATCCTCCCGGACCGGGGCACGAACCCGTGTCCCCTGCATCGGCAGGCGGACTCTCAACCACTGCGCCACCTGGGAAGCCCTAGGGTCTTTTATTTATTTATTTTTTTATTTTTATTTTTTTTTTTTGCGGTATGCGGGCCTCTCACTGTTGTGGCCTCTCCCATTGTGGAGCACAGGCTCCGGACGTGCAGGCTCAGCAGCCA
>NW_006771143.1:190639-201734 GCF_000442215.2 Lipotes vexillifer
GGGCCTCTCACTGTTGTGGCCTCTCCCATTGTGGAGCACAGGCTCCGGACGAGCAGGCTCAGCGGCCATGGCTCACGGGCCCAGCCGCTCCACGGCACGTGGGATCCTCCCAGACCGGGGCACGAACCCGTATCCCCTGCATGGGCAGGCGGACTCTCAACCACTGCGCCACCTGGGAAGCCCTAGGGTCTTTTATTTTTGATGAGAGGAAAAAAGGCAAGTGCAGGCAAAACCAAATTGAATTCAATTATTCAGAAAGTATGCATTGAGCACATTATTACCAAGAATTGTGGGAGTCTAAAACATCAACCTATCTTTCCTTTGTCCTAGGGGTTTGTCAGAAGAAGCCAATGCTCAATCCTTTCTTTTTTTAATAGCTACGCTTGTTGCTTATCTATTTTTTAAATTAATTAATTAATTTATTTATTTTTGGCTGCGTTGGGTCTTCGCTGCTGCACACGGGCTTTCTCTAGTTGTGGCTAGTGGGGGCTACTCTTTGTAGCAGTGTGAGGGCTTCTCATTGCTATGGCTTCTCTTGCTGCGGAGCACAGGCTCTAGGCATGTGGGCTTCAGTAGTTGTGGCACATGGGCTCAGTAGTTGTGGTTCATGGGCTCTAGAGTGCAGGCTCAGTAGTTGTGGTACACGGGCTTAGTTGCTCCAC
Source organism: Lipotes vexillifer (assembly GCF_000442215.2). NCBI lineage: Eukaryota > Metazoa > Chordata > Mammalia > Artiodactyla > Lipotidae > Lipotes > Lipotes vexillifer. Next base: position 191,302 of record NW_006771143.1, read on the forward strand.
GGCATGTGAGATCTTCCCAGAGCATGGCTCGAACCTGTGTCTCCTGCATTGGCAGGCAGATTCTTAACCACTGCACCACCAGGGAAATCCCCCAATCCTTTCTTGATGACATTCACACCTAAACATGGAACTCTTGTTTAAACTTCTCTTTCTGCCCCACTACCTTGGTGTACATAACAAAAATATAGCTGAAATGCTGATTGCCAGATTCAACAACACAAATAGAAGTTAATTCAAAAGACTCAAACTAAATTCAAAGATATTTTTATTTTAAGTCTTCCATCTGAAGGTATGACAGTCTCAGTGAAGTGAGATACATATTCTGATTCTGGAGTAGGCATTTAAATGGACTGGTATTAAATTTTCTATAGGAATCTTTACTAAAGGGACAAAGGGTCAACATAATTCAATGTTTTCAACCTAAGAAACCAGAGAGTCCATGGTCATATTTCCCAGTTTCTGTAAATGTATGAATAGAACTTAATTTTATAAATGTAATTTAAATAACTTTTAAAATTATAGTAAAAATCCATTTATTATACACCAGGTTATGAAACATGAAAGACCAGCAATCCCAAACTTGCTGGACTAAATTGTATATCGAAGAATTCTTTCATAGGACATTTTTCACGGAAAGAGCTTTCACTGAGTTACTTGTTCTATAGAATTGCAATGTCATTGTAATAGCTAAACATTTATGGAGCATTTACTAAATACTTATGCTAATATTATGCTAATAATATAATATTATGCTAATATTATGCTAAGCACTTTATATGAGATGCAAATCATTTTAATGTTCACATCAACCCTATGAAATAGACACTATTAATCCCATTTTGTGCTGGGATAAACGAAGTTTAGGAGATAGCAAACAATGGGCCTAAACTCACAAACTAGAAAACAGTGAAGCCAGGATTGGCCCCTAGAGAGTCTGACAGCAGAGCCCAAACTCTTGGTAGGTAACACAATACTGCCCCTAAAGATAACTCTATGGCAAAATTTAGCAAATTTGGCACAAACTAAATAAATACCATAAATTATTACAGTCAGTGGCAATAGAACAATGTCTCCCACCAGCCCCTACAGCACCAACTATGTATCTGTAACTAGATCAGCTACAAGTAGTTTTGTTATTTTTCACATAACAAATGACTTTTTCATCCTCAGAGATGTTCAGAGCACTTTGCCTCTCACATACACTGCTTATCATGCACACTGATTATGAAGAAAGTAGAGGAATTAAGATGCACCTTGCTTATAATTCTCCATTTTTTACCTAAACGTTATTAATTTTCATGTTATTTATGATCAAGTCATTTTTTTTTCCACACTGCTGAAAAGATGAGCCATTTTGCGTGTGTACCAAACTTCAAGTTCCCCAATAAGGAAAATTCTTGATATAATAGCAATGTGGAAGTTATATTTTAAAAGATAAAATAACAGAACCCTGTGTCAATAGCTTCTAGGTTTCCTAGACTAATAAAAATGCCTTGATTTTAGTCCAGCCAGGATGTATCACTGGCAGCTTCAGAATTCATTTAACTTTTTCCTCAGAAGCTTTAACCTATCTTATCATCTTTCAAAATCTACTGTCTGGAGAGTCAAGAATGCATACTGCATCCCATATCCTTTACACCTCAAGTTTACCTCCTCTGTTTAGATGATGTGACATTCTGCCAAAATTGTAAGACTTGCTAAATGCATTTGGCAGCCCAGGTTCAAGTAGCTAATCTTCTCCAAGAGGTTTTTTTGTTTTTTCTTACATCAGACATCAGTAGGACATCATTGCATAAACATAAACTGTTAATGAGAGTTTTCAGATTTCAGTGACATCATTTTTATGCACCACTTGGAAGGTCTTGTTTATTTTTGAAAATCATTTTATTTTTAGTCTGATAACCAGTCACATGGTTTTAAGTTTCCAGTTCAGAGTAAAAAATTGGACAATATTTATTAAACATTTCACTCTTATAAAACTAGATCTTTAAAGGATTTATATGTCCTTGAATAGGATTCCTTTGTATCCTTACCTTGGAAAGGTGGTAAGAGTATGGCTGAAAGTCCTGGCTTTCATTTATTTTGAGTTCCACAGACCTCCCAGGAACATCAAAATGTAATTTTTGAATTATTAACCCACTGTGGGCAGAAATGTGGTTTTGAATAGACATAGGCCTATAAAAGAGAAGCCATTACAGAACTTGCAATTTATAACCTCAAAAGACCTAAGAGAACTCAAAGATACATGAATCTACCTTTTTCTCAGGGATGGTGGTATAGGTTCAACTTCAACGTTAGACCAGCATGGCAGAGCCAGTACCTATTAGATGCACTATTCATTTCTCTCTTGTATTCTTCTCTTTGCACTTCCTGTTGTCTTACCCTCATCTTATAGTTAATTTCAGATTTCTTATCCTACAAGGGATTCCCCTAGTACATGGTACTTACCTAAGACTATTGTACCCACAATTTGCTTCCTATGCTTTGTACCAGATAGAGTACAGGCTGTGATTCAAATGAGAAAAGTGTAAGGTTTTAGCAAAATGACTTCTTCTTTAAAATTCATTCATTCAAAAAAAAAAAAACTTAAAACTTTGTCATGCTAGAGGGAAAATGTATTTTAGAGTTAAGGAGTAAGGAAAGTCAGACTTGGAGAGGGTGGGACAGAACCCCAATGCTCTTTTCTCTATAGCTCCTATAACCAGTGGGCCCCAGATGCAAGTACAGTCATGAGAAGTGAGCAGGGCAGCAAAGCAGGTTAAATAAAGTCCCAGATTTCTAGTCAGAAAATCAACAATGGGAACACCAGGAAACTGGAAAATTCTGAGGACAGGAAGGAGCTTGGGAAAGTAACACCATAAATTTTTTTTTTAATACCTGGGCTCACACCCTAAGTTGCACATGAATGGATCATATCTTAAACAGCATAACAAAGACTGTGAGAACTTAACTGAGAGATAAGTATCAGACTGGACATTGAATGGTGTGTACATGGGACATATATGAGTAATATGGCAAAGGCTTTGAAAATGGAATTGACATTGAAACCACAACCCACAGAAGACTGGACAGAACTTGTGACATACACTAATTGGGTCAGTTGCCTGCTAACACAAAAATATCGACATTATCCATAGGATTTAAATAAGACAAAGAGTCTCATAACATTCAAAATATCCAGGACAAAATCTAAAATTATTTGGCATATAAAGACCTAGTAAAATCTCAACTTGCATGGAAAAAGACAAGCAATAGGCATGAACACTGAAATGACACAGATATTGGAATTATGTGGCAAGGACTTTGTATCAGCTATTATTAAAATGCTTCAACAAGAAAGGGAGGATACCCTAGAAATGAAGAGATTTAAAATAAAGAAAAGATATTCAAAATCTCAGCAAAAAAAAGAAGGTATAAAGAAGAGCTAAATGGAAATTTTAAAACTGCAAAAACCAATAACCAAAATTAAAAACTTACCGTGAAGTCTCAAAAGCAGATTGGAGATGACAAAGAAAAGACTAAGTGTACTTGAAGATAGATCCATTGATATTTTCCTAACTCAAAAACAAGTTGGAGGGCTTCCCTGGTGGCGCAGTGGTTGAGAGTCCCCCTGCCAATGCAGGGGACACAGGTTCATGCCCCAGTCCAGGAAGATCCCACATACCGTGGAGCGGCTGGGCCCGTGAGCCATGGCTGCTGAGCCTGTGCATCTGGAGCCTGTGCTCCGCAACGGGAGAGGCCACAACAGTGAGAGGCCCGCGTACCGTAAAAAAAAAAAAAAAAAAACAAGTTGGGGAAAAAAAAGTAACAAAGCCTCAAGGATTTATGGTAACGTATCAAAAGATCTAACATTTTTGTCATTGGAGTCCCAGAAGAAGAGAAAGAGCCCAGTTACTCAAAAAGCTTTCAAGATGTAATGGCTGAAAACTTCCAAAATATGGTAAAAAATATAAACCTACAGATTCAAGTAGCCCAGTGTACCCCAAACAGGAGAAACTCAAAGAAATGCTTAGAAACATCATAATTAAACTGCTGAAAATTAAGACAAAGAAATTTTTTGAAAGTAACCAGAGTAAATAACAAATTATTTATAGGAAAACAACAATTCAAATTCATCAGAAAACATGTAAGCCAGAAGCAAACTGAACATTTTTAAAGATTTTTTTTTTTTTTTCGTGGTACGCGGGCCTCTCACTGCTGTGGCCTCTCCCATTGTGGAGCACAGGCTCCGGACGCGCAGGCTCAGCGGCCATGGCTCACGGGCCCAGCCGCTCCACGGCATGTGGGATCTTCCCGGACCAGGGCACGAACCCATGTCCCCTGCATCGGCAGGCAGACTCTCAACCACTGCGCCACCAGGGAAGCCCTTAAAGATTTTTTTTAAAGAAAAAAATTGTCAACCCAGCACACTGCACACAGTGAAAATACTCTTCAGGAATAAAAAAGTGAAATAAATACTTTCTTAGAAGAAGGGAGACTAAGAGAATACATAATCAGGAGATATGCTCTGAAATAATAAGATAAGGAATTTTTTCACAGAAGGAAAATGATAGCAGAAGGAAATTCAGAACATCAAGAATATAGGGGGCTTCCCTGAGCCTGAGCGTTCGGAGCCTGTGCTCCACAACAGGAGAGGCCACAACAGTGAGAGGCCCGCGTACCGCCAAAAAAAAAAAAAAAAAAAAAAGGAAAGAATATAGAAAGAGCAATAGAAATGGTAAATATCTGTGCAAATATAATATTCTTCTCTGTAAATATGTTGCTCTTTCCTTTAAATTACTGTTTTAGGCAGCATTCCAACAACTCCAAATGTGATCCCTCCTCCCTGATATTCACAGCCTTGTGGAATTCCCTCCGCTTGAGTGTGAGCTAGACTTAGTAACTTGATTCTAACAAACAGAATACAGCAAGATGATGAAATGCCATTTCCATGATTAGATTATCAAAGAGTATGACCCTCGCCCCACCTTTTTTCATTCAGCTGTACTATTCTGCATTCCCATCAATGATGTATGAGAGTTCTACTTTCTCCACATCCTTGTCAGCACTTGAAATTGCCAGAATTTAAAATTTTAGTCATTCTAATACTAATGTGTAACTAATTTTGGTTTTAAAACCAAGGTACAAAATGGTACGGCTAGAAGGTGATTTTCCAGTGTCTCTTAAAGTTAAATACACATTTATAATATGGCCCAGTAATGCTACTCCTGGCTAACTACATTAGGGAAAGGAAATTTATGTTCACACAAAAACCTGTACACAAACGTTTATAGCAGCATTAGTCATAATTGCCAACAATTATAATCAATTGTTGTCATTGAACAGGCAAATGGATAAGCACATTGTGGTATATTTATAAAATGGAATATTACTCAGAAATAAAAGGCATGAATTATTGACATATGGAACAACTTGGATGAATTTCAAAGGCACTATTCTCAGGTAAAATACAGCAGCCTCAAAAAGTTACACACTCCATTTATACAGCAGTCTCAGAAAAATAAAACTACAGGGACAGAGAACAGATCAGTAGTTTCCAGGGGCTAGGCAGGAAAAGTGTGCAAGTAGCAAGGAGGAGATTCTTGAAGTGATGAAATGGTTCTGCATCCTGAAAGCAGTGGTAGTTACTGAATCTACACACGTGTTAAAATTCATATAACTGCATAGCAAAAGAAAGTCAATATTACTATATGTTAATTTAAAAAATAATTTCTTAATTTAAAAAAATGTATAGTCCTTGTCTCAAAATGCTTATAAGCATACCTATCAATAATTACTTTGAACATCAATAGACTAAATGCTCCAATCAAAAAATATACAGTGGCTGATTGGATTAAAAAAACACGAACCTGCAGTATGCTGCTTACAAGAGACTCACTTCAGGGTGAAAGACACATACAGACTAAAAGTGAGGGGATAGAAAATATATATTTCATACAAATGGAAATGACAAGAAAACAGGGGTAGAAATACTGATACCAGAAAAAAATAGACTTTAAAACAAAGGTCATAAAGAAAGACAAAGAAGGGCATTATATTATAAATTTTGGATCAATACAAGAAAAGGATATTATACTCATTAACATATACACACCAATACAGGAGCACCTAAATATATAAATACTAATAGACATAAAGGGAGAAACTGACAATCATACAACAGTAGGAGACTTTAACATCCCACTGACATCAATTGACAGATCTTCCAGATAGAAAATCAATAAGGCAAGAGAGGTTATAAATGACACAATAGACCAGTTGCACTTAATTGATATCTACAGGACAGTACATCCAAAGAAAGCAGAATATGCATTGTTTTCAACTGTGCATAGAACGTTCTCTAGGATAGACCACAAAGTAGGTCACAAAATAAGCTTCAACAAATGTAAGAGCCTAGAAATTCTATTAAGCATATTTTCTGACGACAATGTTATGAAACTAGAAATCAACTACAGAAAGAAAATCAGGAAAAGAAGGAACACGTGGAGAATGACCAACATGCTACTAAAAAACCAATGGGTCAATGATGAAATCAAAGAAGAAATCAGAAAATACCTCAATACAAACAGAAATGAAAACACAACTTTACAAAATCTATGAGATGCAGCAAAAACAGTTATAAGAGGGAAGTTCATAGCCATATAGGCCTTCCTCAAGAAACAAGAAAGATCTCAAATAAATAACTTAACCTACCACCTAAAAGAATTAGAAAAAGAACAAGCAAAGTGCAAAGTCAGGAGAAGGAAGGAAATAATAGAGATTAGAGAGGAAATAAATAAAAGAGATTAAAAAATAGAAAACATTTAATAACTCAAAAAGCTGGTTTTTTGAAAAGATAAACAAAATTGACAAACCTCTAGCAAGACTCACCAAGAAGAAAAGAGAGAGGACTCAAACAAAATAAGAAAAGAAAGAGGAGAAATAATAACCAATACCTCAGAAATACAAAAAAAATCATAAAAGAATACTATGAACAGTTATATGTGAACAAATTGGACAACCCTGAAGAAATGGACAAATTTCTAGAAACATACAGCCTGACAAGACTGAGGTAAAAAGAAACAGACAATTTGAACAGACTGATCACTAGACATGAAATAGAATTTTCAATTAAAAAAAAAAATAACCAAAAAAACTCCCTACAAACAAAAGTCCAGGACTGGATGGCTTCTCTGTGGAATTCTACCAAACATATAAAGAATTTATACCTATCTTTCACAAATTATTCCAAAAAACTGAGGATAAGGGAACACTCCCAAATTCATTCTAGGAGGCCACCATTACTCTAATACCAAACCTGACAAAGATACTACAAAAAAAGAAAATTACAGGTCAATATCTTTGATGAATATAGATCCAATAATCCCCAACAAAATGTTAGCAAACTGAATCCAACAATACATAAAAAGGATCATACACCATGATCAGATTGGATTCATTCCAGGGTTGCAAAGATGGTTCAACATACACAAATCAATCAATGTGACACACCACAGTAACAAAAGGAAAGATAAAAACCACATGATCATCTCAATAGACACAGAAAAGCATTTGACAAAATTCAACATCCGTTCATAATAAAAACGCTTATCAGGGCTTCCCTGGTGGCACAGTGGTTGAGAGTCTGCCTGCCGATGCAGGGGATGCAGGTTCATGCCCCGGTCCGGGAGGATCCCACATGCCATGGAGCAGCTGGGCCCGTGAGCCATGGCCACTGAGCCTGCGTGTCCGGAGCCTGCGCTCCGCAACGAGAGAGGCCACAACACTGAGAAGCCCGCATACCGCAAAAAAACAAAAAAAAAACAAAACGCTTATCAAAGTGGGTATAGAGGGAACACATCTCAACATAATAAAGTCCATTTACAATAAACCCACAGCCAACATAATACTCAACAGTGAAAAGCTGAAAGCCTTGCCACTAAATTCAGGAACAAGACAAGGATGCCTACTCTCACTGCTTTTACTTAACATAGTATTGAAAGTCCCAGCCCCAGCAATCAGATAAGAAAAATAAATAAAACATATTCACATCAGAAGGGAACAGGTAAAACTCACTATTTTTTTTCACATCTTTATTGGAGTATAATTGCTTTACAATGGTGTGTTAGTTTCTGCTGTACAACAAAGTGAATTGGCTATATGTATACATATATCCCCATATCCCCTCCCTGTAAAACTCACTATTTTTAGATGACTTAATACTTTCTATAGAGAACTCTAACATCTCCACACAAAACTATTACAACTGATCAATGATTTCAGCAAGGTAGCAGGATACAAGATTAATATACAGAAGTCTGCTATATTTCTGTACACTAATAATGAAATATCAGAAAGAGAAAGTAAAAAAACAATCCCATTTAAAATCGCATCAAAAAGAATAAAATACCTAGGAATAAACTTAACCAAGGAGGTAAAATACCTATACTATGAAAACTATAAAACATGGATGAAGGAAACTGAAAATGACACAAAGAAGTGGAAAGATATCCCATGCTCTTGGATTGGAAGAATTAATATTGTTAAAATGGCCATACTACCCAAAGCAATCTTCAGATTTAATGTACCTATCAAAATACCCATGACATTTTTCACAGAACTAGAACAAATAATCCTAAAATGTACATGGAACCACAAATGACCCAGAACTGCCACAGCAATTCTGAGAAAATAGAACAAAGTTGGAGGTAAAACCCTTTCAGACTTCAGACTATACTACAAATCTACAGTAATCAAAACAGCATGGTATTGGTACAAAAATAGACACATAGATCAATGGAACAAAACCAGAAACAAATCCATACACCTATGGTCAATTAATCTATGACAAAGGAGGTAAGAATATACAATGGAGAAAAGACAGTCTCTTCAACAAGTGGTGTTGGGAAAGGTGGACAGATACATACAAAACAATGACATCAGAACATTCCTTCACACCATATACAAAAATTAACTCAAAATACTTTAAAGACCTAAATGTAAGACTTGACACCATAAAACTCCTAGAAGAGAACATAAGTGAAACATCCTTTGACATAAATCATAGCAATATTTTTAGATCAGTCTTCCAAGGCAAAAGAAATAAAAGCAATAATAAAAAAATGGGGCCTATTCAAACTTAAAACCTTCTGCACAGCAAAGGAAACCAGCAACAAAATGAAAAGACAACCTACGGAAAGGGAGAAAATATTTGCAAACAATGTGAAAAAAAAGGGGTTAATATTCAAAATACATAAACAGCTCACACAACTCACTATCAAAAAAACAAACAACTCAATCAAAACATGGGCAGAAGACCTAAATAGACATTTCTCCAAAGAGGACATACAGACGGCTAACAGGCACATGAGAAGATGCTCAACATTGCTAATTATTAGAGACTACAATGAGGTATCACCTACAAAACTACAATGAGGTATCACCTCAAACCAGTCAAAATGGCTATCACCAAAACGTCTACAAATAATAAATGCTGAAGAGGACGTGGAAAAAGGGAACCTTCCTATACTGTTAGTGGGAATGTAAATTGGTGCAGCCGCTGTGGAAAAGAGTATGGAGGTTCCTCAGAAAACTAAAACTAGAACTACCATATGATCCAGCAATCCCACTCCTGGGCATCTACTTGGAAAAACAAAAACTCTAATTTTAAAAGATATATGCACCCTAATGTTCATAGCAGCACCATTTACGATAGCCAAGACATGGAAGCAACCCAAGTGCCCATCAACAGATGATTGGCTTAAGAACATGTGAGATAGAGATATATATATATATATACATATAATGAAATATTGCCATTTGTAGCAACATGGATGGACCTAGATAGTATAATGCTGAGTGAAATAAGTCAGACAAAGACAAATACTACATAATATCACTTACATGTGGAATCTAAAAAATAATACAAATAAATCTATATACAAAATAGAAACAGGCTCACAGATACAGAAAACAAATTTGGGTTACCAAAGGGTAGAGGGAAGGAGGGAGGGATAAATTAGAAATATGGGGTTAACAGATATAAGCTACTGTACATAAAATAGGCAAGCAACAAGGATTTACTGTAAAGTACAGGGAATTATATCCAATATCTTTTAACAATCTATAATGGAATATAATCTGCAAAAAACTGAATTACTATGCTCTATACCTGAAACTAATACAACAGTATAAATCAACTATACTTCAATAAAAAAATAAAATACTTAAGAAAAAACCAAGCAATTACAGGCAGGTAGATTTTGAAGAGTACCCTAAACACTGATAGAATGCTTTCTACCAAGTTGGTGCTGAAAAACTAATCAAGTGGAATTACACATGCCTTTAACTTAAAATCACTTACTCCTACTTTGATATGACAGAGAAGTTTTATGCTGTCAGGGATCTTCCTCTCCTTAACTTTACTTCCTCTATTTTTTTTTTTTTTTTTTTTT
>NW_006771143.1:201868-229676 GCF_000442215.2 Lipotes vexillifer
TTTTTTTTTTTTTTTTTTTTGCGGTACGCGGGCCTCTCACCGTTGCGTCCTCTCCCGCTGCAGAGCACAGGCTCCAGACGCGCAGGCTCAGCGGCCATGGCTCACGGGCCCACCCGCTCTGCGGCATGTGGGATCTTCCCGGACCAGGGCACGAACCCGTGTCCCCTGCATCGGCAGGCGGACTCTCAACCACTGTGCCACCAGGGAAGCCCCTACGTTCTTAAAACTAGGCATTGGTCTCTATTGCCCCCAAAGAAAAGTGAAATCTCATCAGAAATATAAAGAAAAACAAAATAATATTGACTTGGGAACATCAAGAACTCAAGCTCATCAATGAGGATATTTCTGGGATAATTTAGCTTAACTGGATTTATGCTTTACCCAACTAGAGTACCGACCCCCATCATAGCTACACTCCTGCCCCTTCCCTATCCTTCCGCAAATAAGAAGATTCCTCTGAATTGGCCTGGAACAGTCTCTATGTTCCACATTCCAGCTCCCCATCTCTAGGTGGAAGAATTAGACTACCTCTAACATACTTATGAAGATTTCCCTTTGGCTTTAATTTGGTTCTCTTTCTTTTCTTTTATCTTCTTTTGTTTTTTTTTCTTTTTGGTTGGGGTATAAGAAAAAAATTACCATAAAAATGGCAACATTTTGCTTTTCTTAAATAGGCAGAAAAAAGAAAAGAGAAAGCCTAACTGATTTTCACAGCTTCTAAAAACCTAACCAAACTCAGGTTTTATTTTTCCTCTACACTATACCAATTTCACACCTCTGCTCACTCTTCAACCTCTGCAATTCGGTTCCTAAAAGAGATATTAAGGTCATTAATTCATTCCATGCTACAAAATCTATGAATATGTTTCAGTCCTCATCTATGATCATATGTGTTAATCTCTCCTTTTGAAATCCTTTCTTACAACAGCCACTTCTGTTTTACTCCTCGAGCTCTGGTCATTCCTGTATTTCCTTTTGCAGGCTCATCTTCATCCACCCACCCAACAGATGGGGGACTTCCAAAAGCCTGGGTAGTGCACAACTTTTCAGTCTCGCCCTCTGTATTTTTCTGAGAAAAATCACATCCACAGCTTTAATCATCATATATACTATGATCATCCCCTCCCCCATATTTATATCTCTCATCCAGGACTATTCTCTGAGATTTATTTCTTTATTTTCAACTTCTTATCCTACATTTCCATTTGGAAGTCTCAAACTCAGCATATTCAAGTCCAGCATATACAAAAAGCAAGGTTTTGATCTTTCCCCTAAAATATGATTCTACTTCTGTTTCCCTATTTTAGTGACCCTTACAGAACTAAGAGCTCGACTTGAACCTTTCTCACTTAACCACTCACATCCAGTCCATCACAAAGTCCCATTGACTTAAATTCTAACTCAAAGCCATTCACTTTTCACCCTCTAGATTATTACTAATCTACTGTAAGAATCACCATCTTTCACGTGGATTACTGCAGTAGCCTCCTAACTGATCTCCCTACATTCATCTAGCTTTTCTCTAACCTGTTCTCCATACTGCAGCCAGTGTGATATTTTCAAAATGCAAATGTAGTTATTTCCCACCTACCATTCCCAACCACCCTCATAGCATCTGAGTCCAAGATTGTCAATAGACACAAACTGATCCAGGCAAGTGTGAATGCATGTATGTGTAGGTGGAAATAAAAAAGAAAGATCTACAGAAGCAAGCCTGAGAATGTCTGATTGTATATGCCTAATTATGTTTCAAAGCCTCCCAAAAAATTTATAGGCTTGTCTACCATTTGAATTCATTTATGCCTTTTCACAGGAAATGTCAAGTTTTCTGTATGGTAAAAATTTTCATCACTTTCCATTTTTATTTTTCTCTCTTCATGGCACACAGAAGTCATATAACATGGCTGAATTTCAGGGAGCTTTGCTTTTTGAGAGGCAGCATGGTGAAGCAGTAAGAGCTTGGATTAGAAAGTCGAACAGATGTGGATTTAAATCACAGCTCTGCAACTTATTATAATTTGAGCTTAGTTCCTTATTTTTATTTTTTAGTTCCTTATTTTGAAATGAGAATCTCTCATAGGTTTTTTTTGTTGTTGTTTTTTGGGAGTGGGTAAGAATTTGATGAGTTCATCTATGCAAATATTCTAACATATTATCTGATGTGCAATAGGTGGCCAGTGAATGTTTGTTCCTTCCTACCAGGATGGGTGGTGCCAAAATATTCTCATCCAAAGAAAATCCCCAGATCATTTGCAAATTTCTCCACAGCCTAAGTTTGCTTCAGAGACACTTGGAAGTGAGTGTTGAGTTGAAATTTTATTTTTGTTGATTCATTTTAGCTAACATATTAAGCATTATCTACATGCTAAGCTTCATGCTATGCAATTTACATTCATTATTTAATATCCACAAATTCTCTGTGATGTATCATACTATCCAACTTTATGGCTAAAAAGTGCCAGAGCTCAAATTTGAACTCAGGTCAACTGACTCCAGAGCTTCTGATTTTATCTATAGGATTCTGACATCTCTCACAGACAGAACAAATCCAGAAAACTCAGAGGAGAAATAATGCCTTTATCTAAGTTTCGGCAAGGACCTATAGAACACTTCATTTTGCTAAAATCCAGAGCCAGAAACTCAAACATATGAACTTCTTTACATGAAGCAATTTTACTTCATTACATTACATGGCAATTCTAAGATTACAGACCTAAAATGTGCTTAATTTTTCCATGCTCGATATTACACAAATAATCTTTCTGGAGTTATCACATTTAATACCTCTTTCTGGCTGTATTAAATACAGACACCTTAAAGGATTATTCATGCAGCATTAAAGATAGGAATTTGGCAAGGAGAGAGAATTTTAACTGTGATCTTTATAGAATCAAGAATAGATTAGGAGCCTGATTTTGACAGCACTGTGTATGAAAGAATGTAAGCCTCTATCGTTAAAAAAACTGGTATGTTTTCAAACAAACTTTCTCTGAAAGGAAAGTTCAAACCCTAGAAAGTATTCCAAATGTACAGGGCTGTGCACCCAAAATAGTTATGCAACATGATATGTAATAAGCTCATATATAAGGAAATATTTTTTTTCCCAAGGCTGACTAAGGGTTGAAATCTATCCCATAAGGGAGTTCTATGGCAGTACCCAAAGAAAAATACATATCTGTCCAACAGCCCACAAAGAAATCCATAGGAAAATATGAGAGATGTGTCTGGAATATTAGTTCACAAATCTGACTGCATTCGTAGTGTTTGTGGAAGTTTGGATTCAAAAACCAACATGAAAACCACAGAGTACCTATAGCTAATAGAGTCATTGCTTTACTTTGTTGGTTCCTGCTAACACTGAACTGCTGTTCTGTAAAATCTAATAAATATGACAGAATCTACTAATGTTTTGTGTAAGTATATACTACATAGAGGAATCTAAGGGCAAAGACTTTGCTGGCTGACAAGTCTCAGCTTGCCTTTGTCCATGTCATTTTATCATTTGAAATAGTGAAGATGTAAGGTATACTTAATAATCTTGTACAATGCTCTGAGTATATGATAGAATTGCAATGGTATATTGATCAATTGAACAATATCTCTAAGAGCACTAATGATTTTTGTTTTGTTTACTCATTTCGCTATCCCTTAGGAGTCACAAAGGGACTTTTTTTTTAACACCTTTATTGGAGTATAATTGATTTACAATGGTGTGTTAGTTTCTGCTGTATCACAAAGTGAATTAGCTATACATATACATATGTCTCCATATCTCCTCCCTCTTTCTTCTCCCTCCCACACTCCCTACTCCACCCCTCTAGGTCATCACAGAGCACAGAGCTGATCTCCCTGTGCTATGCAGTGGCTTCCCACTAGCCATCTATTTTACATTTGGTACTGTATATATGTCCATGCCACTCTCTCACTTCGTCCCAGCTTACCATTCCCCCTCCCATTTCCTCAAGCCCATTCTCTATGTCTGCTTCTTTACTCCTGTCCTGCCCCTAGATTCTTCAGAACCATTTTTTTGTTTTTGTTTTTTTTTTAGATTCCATATATATGTGTTAGCATATGGTATTTGTTTATCTCTTTCTGACTTACTTCACTCTATGAAAGTCTCTAGGTCCATCCACCTCACTAAAAGTAACTCAATTTCATTTCTTTTTATGGCTGAGTAATATTCCATTGTATATATGTGCCACATCTTATTTATCAATTCATCTGTCAATGGACAACTTAGTTGCTTCCATGTCCTGGCTATGTAAATAGTGCTGCAGTGAACGTTGTGGTACATGACTCTTTTTGAATTATGATTTTCTCAGGGTATATGCCCAGTAGCAGCATTGCTGGGTCGTATGGTAGTTTGGTTTTTAGGTTTTTAAGGAAACTCCATACTGTTCTCCATAGGGGCTGTATCAATTTACATCCCACCAACAGTGCAAGAGGGGTCCCTTTTCTCCACACTATCTTTAGCATTTATTGTTTGTAGATTTTTTGATGATGGCCATTCTGACCAGGGTGAGGGGATACCTCATTGTAGTTTTGATCTGCATTTCTCTAATAATTAGTGATGGTGAGCATCCTTTCATGAGTTTGTTCGCAATCTGTATATATTCTTTGGAGAAATGTCTATTTAGGTCTTCTGCCATTTTTGATTGGGTTGTTTGTTGTTTTGATATCGAGCTGCATGAATGGCTTGTATATTTTGGAGATTAATCCTTTGTCAGGTGCTTCATTTGCAAATATTTTTTTCCCATTCTGAGGGTTGTCTTTTCATCTTGTTTATGATTTCCTTTTCTGTGCAAAAGCTTTTAAGTTTCATTAGGTTCCATTTATTTATCTGTGTTTTTATATCCATTTCTCTAGGAGGTGGGCCAAAAAGGATCTTGCTGTGATTTATGTCATAGAGTGTTCTGCCTATATTTTCCTCTAAGCTTTATATTTTCTGACCTTACATTTATGTCTTTAATCCATTTTGAGTTTATTTTTGTGTAGGGAGTTAGGGAGTGTTCTAATTTCATTCTTTTACATGTAGCTGTCCAGTTTTGCCAGCACCACTTACTGAAGTGGCTATCTTTTCTCCATTGTATACTCTTGCCTCCTTTATCAAAGATAATGTGACCATATGTGCATAGGTTTATCTCTGGGCTTTCTATCCTGTTCCATTGATCTATATTCTGTTTTTGTGCCAGTACCATACTGTCTTGATTACTGTAACTTTGTAGTATAGTCTGAAGTCAGGGAGCCTGGTTCCTCCAATTCTGTTTTTCTTTCTTAAGATTGCTTTGCTATTCGGAGTCTTTTGTGTTTCCAAACAAATTGTGAAATTTTTTGTTCTACTTCTGTGAAAAATGTCATTGGTAGTTTGATAGGGGTTGCATTGAATCTGTAGATTGCTTTCGGTAGTACAGTCATTTTCACAATGTTGATTATTCCAATCCATGAATATGGTATATCTCTCCATCTGTTTGTATCCTCTTTGATTTCTTTCATCAGTGTCTTATAGTTTTCTGCATACAGGGGTATTTTGCTTCCTTAGGTAGGTTTATACCTAGGTATTTTATTCTTTTTTTTGAAATGGTAAATGGGAGTGTTTCCTTAATTTCCCTTTCAGATTTTTATTCATTAGTGTATAGGAATGCCAGAGATTTCTGTGCATTAATTTTGTATCCTCCTAATTTACTAAATTCATTTATTAGCTCTAGTAGCTTTCTGGTGGCATCTTTAGGATTTTCTATATATAATAACAAGTCATCTGCAAACAGTGACAGTTGTACATCTTTTCCAATTTGGATTCCTTTTATTTCTATTTCTTCTCTGACTGCTGTGGCTAAAACTTCCAAAACTATGTTGAATAATAGTGGTGAGAGTGAGCAACCTTATCTTACTGGAAATGGTTTCAGTTTTTCACCACTGAGAATGATGTTGGCCTTGGGTTTGTCACATGGCCTTTATTATATTGAGGTAAGTTCCCTTTATGCCTACTTTCTGGAGGGTGTTTATCATAAATGCATGTTGAATTTTGTCAAAAGCTTTTTCTGTATCTATTGAGATGATCATATGTTTTTTCTCCTTCAATTTGTTAATATGGTTTATCACATTGATTGATTTGCATATAGTGAAGACTCCTTGCATTCCTGGGATGAATCCCACTTCATCACGGTGTATGATCCTTGTAATGTGCTGTGGATTCTGTTTGCTAGTATTTTTTTGAGGATTTTTGCATCTATGTTCATCAGTGATATTGGCCTGTAGTTTTCCTTTTTTGTGACATCTTTTTCTGCTTTTGGTATCGGGGTGATGGTGGCCTCGTTCAGGAGTGTTCCTCCCTCTGCTATATTTTGGAAGAGTTTGAGAAGGATAGGTGTTAGCTCTTCTCTAAATGTTTGATAGAATTTGCCTGTGAAGCCATCTGGCCCTGGGCTTTTGATTGTTGGAAGATTTTTAATCACAGCTTCAATTTCAGTGCTTGAGATTCATCTGTTCATATTTCCTATTTCTTTCTGGTTCAGTCTTGGAAGGTTGTACTTTTCTAAGAATTTGTCCATTTCTTCCAGGTTGTCCGTTTTATTGGCATATAGTTGCTTGTAGTACTCTCTCATGATCCTTTGAATTTCTGGAGTGTCAGCTGTTACCTCTTTTTCTTTTCTAATTCTGTTGATTTGAGTCTTCTCTCATTTTTTCCTGATGATTCTGGCTAATGGTTTATCAATATTGTTTATCTACTCAAAGAACAAGCTGCTAGTTTTATTGATCTTTGCTATTCTTTCCTTCATTTCTTTTTCATTTACTTCTGAACTGATCTTTATGATATCTTCCCTTCTGCTAACTTTGGGGTTTTTTTTGTTGTTCTTTCTCTAATTGCTTTAGGTGTAAGGTTAGGATGTTTATTTGAGATGTTTCTTGTTTCCTGAGGTAGGATTGTATTGCTATAAAGTTTCCTTTTAGAACTGCTTTTGTGGCACCCCATAGGTTTTGGGTCATCGTGTTTTCATTGTCATTTGTTTCTAGGTATTTTTTGATTTCCTCTTTGATTTCTTCAGTGATCTCTTGGTTATTTAATAGTGTATTGTTTAGCTTCCATGTGTTTGTATTTTTTACAGACTTTTTCCTGTAATTGATACCTAGTCTCACAGCGTTGTGGTCAGAAAAGATACTTGATATGATTTCAATTTTCTTAAATTTACAAAGGCTTGATCTGTGACCCAAGATATGATCTATCCTGGAGAATGTTCCATGAACATTTGAAAAGAAAGTGTATTCTGTTGTTTTTGCATGGAATGTCCTATAAATATCAATTAAGTCCATCTTGTTTAAGTATCATTAAAAACTTGTGTTTCCTTACTTATTTTCATTTTGGATGATCTGTCCATTGGTGAAAGTGGGGTGTTAAGGTTCTCCACTCTTATTGTGTTGCTGTCAATTTCCCCTTTTATGCCTGTTAGCATTTGCCTTATGTATTGAGGTGCTTCTATGTTGGGTGCATAAATATTTACAATTGTTAAATCTTCTTCTTGGATTGATCCCTTGATCATTATATAGTGTCCTTCTTTGTCTCCTTTAATAGTCTTTAAAGTCTATTTTGTTTGACATGAGAACTGCTACTTCACCTTTCTTTTGATTTCCATTTGCATGGAATATCTTTTTCCATCCCCTCACTTTCAGTCTGTATGTGTCCCTAGGTCTGAAGTGGGTCTCTTGTAGACAGCATATATAGGGGTCTTGCTTTTGTATCCATTCAGCCAGTCTATGTCTTTTGGTTGGAGCATTTAATCCATTTACATTTAAGGTAATTACCAATATGTATGTTCCTATTACCATTTTCTTAATTGTTTTCAGTTTGTTTTTGTAGGTCTTTTCCTTGTCTTGTGTTTCCTGCCTAGAGAAGTTCCTTTATCATTTGTTGTAAAGCTGATTTAGTAGTGCTGAATTCTCTTAGCTTTTCCTTGTCTGTAAAGGTTTTAATTTCTCCATCAAATCTGAATGAGATCCTTTCTGGGTAATCTTGGTTGTAGGTTTTTCCCTTTCATCACTTTAAATATGTACTGCCACACCCTTCTGGCTTGCCAAGTTTCTGCTGAGAAATCAGCTGTTAACCTTATAGGGATTCCCTTGTATGTTATTTGTTGCTTTTCCCTTGCTGCTTTTAATATTTTTTCTTTGTATTTAATTTTTGATAGTTTGATTAGTATGTGTCTTGGCATGTTTCTCCTTGGATTTATACTGTATGGGACTCTCTGCACTTCCTGAAGTTGACTGACTACTTCCTTTCCCATATTAGGGAAGTTCAACTGTAATCTATTCAAATATTTTCTCAGTCCCTTTCTTTTTCTCTTCTTCTTCTGAGACCCCTATATTTCAAATGTTGTCCCAGAGGTGTCTGAGACTGTCCTCAATTCTTTTCATTCTTCTTTCTTTATTCTGCTCTGTGGTAGTTATTACCCTTATTTTATCTTCCAGGTCACTTATCCATTCTTCTGCCTCAGTTACTCTGCTACTGACTCCTTCTAGAGAATTTTAAATTTCATTTACTGTTCATCATTGCTTGTGTGTGCTTTAGTTCTTCTAGATCCTTGTTAAATATTTCTTGTACTTTCTCCATTCTATTCCCAAGGTTCTGGAGCATCTTTACTATCATTATTGTGAATGATACTTTAAATCATTTACTTTAAATCATTACTGTGAATTCTTTTTCAGGTAGACTGCTTATTTCCTCTTCATTTGTTTGGTCTGGTGGGTTTTGACCTTGCTCTGTCATCTACTGCATATTTCTCTGTCTTCTCTTTTTGCTTAACTTACTGCATTTGGGGTCTCCTTTTTGCAGGCTGCAGGTTCATAGTTCCCATTGTTTTTGGTGTCTGCTCCCAGTGGCTAAGTTTGGTTTAGTGGGTTGTGTAGGCTTCCTGGTGGAGGGGACTGGTGCCTGTGTTCTGGTGGATGAGGCTCTATCTTGTCTTTCTGGCAGGCAGGACCGTGTCTGGTGGTGTGTTTTGGGGTGTCTGTCAAGTTATTATGATTTTAGGCAGCCTCTCTGCTAATGGGTGTGGTTGTGTTCCTGTCTTGCTAGTTGTTTGGTATGGGGTGTCCAGCACTGTAGCTTGCTGGTCACTGAGTGGAGCTGGGTCTTAGTGTTGAGATGGAGATTTCTGTGAGAGCTTTCACCGTTTGACATTATGTGGGGCTGGGAGGTCTCTTGTGGACCAATGTTGTGAACTCAGCTCTTGTACCTAAGAGGCTCAGGCCTGACACCCGGCTGGAGTACCAAGACCCTGTCAGCCACATGGCTCAGAAGAAAAGGGAGGGGAAAAAAAGAAAGAAAGAAAGGAAGAAAATTAAATTAAATTAAATTAAAGTTATTAAAATAAATTTTAAAATTATTAAAAAATAAAAAAAGAAAGAAGAGAGAAACCAAAGAAATAAACAAATCCACCAATGATAATATGCACTAAAAACTATACTAAAAACAAACAAACAAACAAACAAAAGACAGACAGAACCCTAGGATAAATGGTTAAAGCAAAGCTCTACAGACAAAAATCACACAAAGAAGCGTACACATACACACAAAAAGAGAAAAAGGAAAATATATATATACATATTAAAAAAAAAAAGAGAGCAACCAAATCAATGACAAGAAGCTCTAAATTCTAAACTAAGATAAACATAAAACCAGAAACAAATTAGGTACAGAAAGCAAACCCCAAGTCTACAGTTTCTCCCAAAGTCCACTGCCTCAATTTTGGGATGATTTGTTTTCTCTTCAGGTACTCCAGAGATGCAGGGTACATCAAGTTGATTGTGGAGATTTAATCTGCTGCTCCTGAGGCTGCTGGGAGAAATTTCCCTTTCTCTTCTTTGTTCGCACAGCTCCTGGGGTTCAGCTTTGGATTTGGCCCCGCCTCTGTATGTAGGTCCCCTGAGGACGTCTGTTCCACACCCATACAGGATGGGGTTAAAGTAGCAGCTGATTAGGGGGCTCTGGCTCACTCACACTGTGGGGAAGGAGCCTGCAGCAGGTGGAGGCTGGTGTGACATTGTAACAGCCTGAGGCATGCCGTGTTCTCCCGGGGATGTTGTCCTTGGATCATGGGGTCCTGGCAGTGGCAGGCTGCACAGGCTCCCTGGAGGGGAGGTGTGGATAGTGACCTATGCTTGCACACTGGTTTCTTGGTGGCTGCAGCAGCAGCCTTAGCATTTCATGCCTGTCTCTGGTGTCCGCACTGATAGCCATGGCTTGACCCATCTCTGGAGCTTGCTTAGGTGGTGCTCTGAATCCCCTCTCCTCACACACCCCGAAACAATGGTCTCTTGCCTCTTAGGCAGGTCCAGCCTTTTTCCGGGACTCCCTTCAGGCTAGCTGTGGTGCACTAGCCCACTTCAGGCTGCGTTCACACAGTCAACCCCAGTCCTCTCCCTGGGATCTGAACTCCAAAGGCCGAGTCTCAGCTCCCAGCCCCACTCCACCCCAGTAGTTGAGCAGACAAGCTTCTCAGGCTGGTGAGTGCTGGTCAGAACAGATCGTCTGTGCAGGAATCTCTCCGCTTTGCTCTCTGCACTCCTGTTGCTGCGCTTTCCTCCGTGGCTCTGAAGCTTCCCCCCTGCGCACTCCCTGTCTCCACCAGTGAAGGGGCGTCCTAGTGTGTGGAAACTTTTCCTCCTTCACAGCTCCCTCCCAGAGGTGCAGGTCCCATCCCTATTCTTTTGTCACTGTTTTTCTTTTTTCTTTTGCCCTACCCAGTTACATGGGGAGTTTCTTGTCTTTTGGGAAGTGTGATGTCTTCTGCCAGCGTTCAGTAGGTGTTCTGTAGGAGTTGTTCCACATGTAGATGTATTTTTGATGTATTTTGGGGGAGGAAGGTGATCTCCACGTCTTACTCCTCTGCCATCTTGAAGGTTCTCCCCATTAATGATGTTTTTAAGAGGGCAGTGTTTAGCTAATAAATTTCTCTGTTTCTCTTTTTTATACTTTCAAAGGATTGACTAACTTTCATCTTCAGAACAACTTGTAGCCAGAGTATCAACAAATCCATTTTAAAAAAACAATTAAGAGCATAGAAAATATTGAGTGGTAGACTTTAAAGAGCCATCATTAAAAAAATATAAATCACAATGAATCTTTTTATTAAAATATCTTTTCAGATAATTTTAAAATAATTAGAAAAGGTAAAGAAAGTTAGATAGGGCTGCTTAATTCAATTCCTACATAATAGAAGGGTCCACTCTCACAAAATAAGATAAACTTGCATTGATGTGGCAGGTACATCCTAAGGTGATTCCAGTGAGTTACCTTGTATAATCCTTTCCCCTTCAGTGTAGGAGGAATTTGTGACTTGCTTCCAACCAACAGAAACAGCAAAGATGATAGAATGTCAGTCACTTCCTTGATTTGGTTATGTTATATAGCAATGGTAATGGGATATTGTTATTCTTGTGATTACATAATGTTATTGTATTAGTTTTCTAGGGCTGCCATAATAAAGTCCCACAAATTTGGTGGCTCAGCAAATAGCAGAAATGTATTTTCTCACAGTTTTGGAGGCTAAAAGTCTGCAATCAAGGTGTCTGTAGGTCCATGACCTCTCTGAAGGCTCTAGGGGAGGACTCTTTCCTTGCCTCTTCTAGCTTCAGTGGTTACCAGAAATCCTTAGGGTTCCTTGGCTTATAGCAGCCAAACCCCAATCTTTGGCTCTGCTGCCATATGACTGTCTTCCCTCTGTTTGTCTGTATGTCTCTATTTTCTTGCAAGGACAACAGTTATTAGCTTAGGACCTACTCTACTCCAGTATGACCTCATGTTAACTTGACTAATTATATCTGCAAAGACCCATTTCTAAATAAGGTCACTTTGTAAGGTTTCAGGTAGACATGAATTTGAGGGAACACTATTCAATGTAGTATGGTTATATAAGACTTAGTCTTAGCAGACAGGAGGGACAGACTCCTTCCCATTGGCTTGAAGAAGTAAGCTTCCAGGTTTTGAAAGGGCTTATGAGGGAGCCACAGAGCAAGAAACTGCCAGCAACCTGTAAGGGCTGAGAGCTGCCCCTGGCTGACAGACAAAAAGAAAATGAGGACCTCCATTCTACAACCATAAGAAAAGGAATTCTGCCAACAACCAGAGCTTAGAAAAAGACCAAACCCCAGAAATGAATTAGCCTTGACTGCAGCCTTGTGAGACCCTGAGCAGAAGACCCAGCTAAACCATGCTGAGACTCCTAACCTATGGAAACTGTGAGATAACAAATACGTATTATTCTAAGCCACAAAATCTCTTGTAGTTCATTATACAACAATAGAAAACTAATACAATTGGCATATAGTGCTTTAAAGGTTTCATTCACTGTACCTCACTTATACTTCCCAAAGACAAATCCAAAGGCATTTCTTTCAGATATCACATGGATCATTGTGAATAACCTATAAAACTTGAGGATGCTTACAATATCAGTACTCAGAAGAACCTCAGAGATCAGACATTTCATTCCTCTCATTATGCAAATGAAAAAACAGAGTCAGGACATAGAAATTGACTCTTGACCACCAGAGTACCAAGTAGAAAAACAAACACGAATTCACAGTTCTCTTGGGATCAAGTCCAACATTTTTTCAATACTGTAGATAATCACCAACTCACTGGGATCCCTTGAGATCCCTAATGTCAAACAACAGAAGAGTTAAAAATAAATCAGACTTTTAGAAGATGCAAATAAGTTATACAACTTAATAAATGTCAATATTCACAATTAGCACAATTAACTCCTAGAAAAGTGCCAGTCATATTGCAGCACTCAATAAATATTTGATAAATTAAAAAATTAATATCATGTCTTCATATTCTGAATCATAAAAGACACAAGCCCATCCCCACATATCTTGATCTAGAGGCAGAACACCTTTGTGGGCAAAAGCCATGTTGCAATGTTGACGTCAGACCCACCTGAGTTTGAATGTGAGCTCTAAGTAATATCCATTTGTAAACTTAGGAGATTTCCTCAAAGTCTCAGCTTCCAGTTTCCTCACCTGCAAAATGAAGGTAATAACAATGACCTCCCACTGTTGTGCTCAGGTTCAAACAAAATAATAACTGAGAATGCCTGGCATTTACAGAGTACTCAATAAACGTCACTCTCTTTCCATTCACTGACGAATTTTGTTTTAAATGAAGAACAATTTTTCCACTTACCTTCAGATAATTCTCTGAACTATAATCTGTGTCAGAGGCATTTAATACAAATGTACTTTTAATTCTATATTAGGAGACATTTGCTTTGAAAACAATTTTCTGTTGTATGGATTTACTCTTTTTGGTTCTAACCACCTATCTTTTGTCTCCTCAACAAACTCAGTAGAAAATAAAGGTCTAAAAAGTCTAGGGAAGAAAAAAATTTTATTTGACTAGGCCTGAATTTATTGACACTTAGGAACCACATAAAAAAAGAAAAAAGGCAGCAGCCTGAAGATTCTTAAATTAATCATTGATTAGTAGTTTACATAACTTAGAGGTAGTAATCCAAAACCTGTTTCAAATTAGATGACAGCAAAAAAGTGATGTGGAAGTAGTTACTGTTAAACTGGAATTCTTCTGATTGCACTATTTATCAGGTAGTATTTCAGATAATTAAATAGAACTATGAGTAACATGAAAGATTATAGTTATGGTTCATTTTTGCACAGGTCTGTTGAGACTTAGAAATTATGTGCAGGCAGAGTTGGAAAAATTCCAAAATGGACCATATTAAATTAGGCAACAGCTGGTGAAGAAGGCTTAGCTTAGGGACTGTCCTGAGAGCTGGAAAAAAAGTGATATGTGGTCCATACTGAATGTCATATTAAAAATTAGCAGTAAATAATTACAAGTTAACTAGAAATGTACTGTCTTGATTTCAAAGCTTAAACAATCTTCCTTGGGCTATATTAAGACCATTTTAAAGTTCTTTAATCTCTGCTCAAGAGAATTTATTTTCTAGCAGGTGTGCCTTAAAACTAAAAATGTAGACATGACTTAAAATCATTTCCATGAGCTTCAAGTACTTCCACATGTTTAAAAAAATAGTCATTTCAATGTTGCTTGAAACTCAGGAAAGGTCATGGGGAGAGGAAGCTGTGAAAACCTTAATCCTGCAAATCCCATGACACATGGCATGATGCAATGGGGTATGGAGCCAGAAGGGTTGGGTTCAAGCCTCTGCTCTGCTAATTACTAAGTAGGAGGTTTGGGGTAAATTCATGCCCTTTTCAGATCTTAGTTTTCTCGTTCAACTTGGCAATAATAACATCTACCTTCCAAACTATTGTGAGGAGTAAGTGATCTATATATAGTACCTAGGACAATAGGCCCATGGTTCCCAAACTGTGCACTGAGGCACCCCAGGGGACTGCAGCACATTTATAGAGGCAGCATGGGATATTTTAAATTTTCAAGGAAACTACAGCAATATTTGAAATCTATCAGCCACTGTGTGAACTACTAGCTCCAGGTAGTTCACAGTTTCAACATTAGATCATACTACATTCCTTTCAGTGACATCATATCTTTGTGAAGCTGAGTTTTGTTGGTTGCTGGACAAAAAGCAAATAAGCATGAAAATCAATGTAGAACAGGAAATGAAGGTAGTGGTATCCAATCTGATTTCAATGTCTGAGAGGTACACAGTGCCCAAGAGGCCCACACATGTTGCTGGTAAGTGACTTGGTTAAAACTAAAAATTTTTTTTCCTTCAACTATGTGTATTATTTTTTTCTCCAAAAACTACTAAGTTGTTAGTATATAAATACATTTTAAGTTGTTTGGAGCTAACCACTCAAATCGACAGTACAGTTATTTACTTTGGTCTAGGAATTCTGAGGATGTCATAAATCAAAAAAAATTGGGGGACTTCTGCAGTAGGTACCTAGTTAATATTCATTTCCTCTCAAACTTGATGTACTTTCACATGATTGAACCCTTTCTCTCAAAATTTAGATAAATTTACTTCTGTTCTCATTAGTAATGATTACCAGTATTCTCTGCCTTTGTAGTTTGATGGGGCTCTGTGATTACCTCTGGCCAGTGGGATTTGAAGAAGTTATGAACTCTCCATTCACTCTTCCCCTGTTGAGACATTCTACTAAGATGAGGAGAAAAGAGAGCCTCAAGATCTAAGTAGGTTCAAATGTCAAGTTACTGTATGGAAGATAAGTTTTCCTGGAGAGTCACCTGGACCCACTGAGTCAAACCAGTGATATTTGGTGGTTTGTGTGCTATGAAGCATAGGCTTGTACTATCTTGACTAATACTCAAACTTGTTTCTTTCTATTGCCCTGTCCACCATTCTCCTACATATGGTTTTCTGACTCTTTTTATGGCAAATTCTAAAAGATAATTAGGTAAAAACCGGTACTGTAGAAAATGTTGCCTGAATAATAGAAGACTAGATGGTGGAAAACTCAGAGAATAGTTACTAACAGTTTCAACTAAATAGCCTGATGACAGTGTGATGCCCCAGATCACGAATAAGAGTCAAGAAGACATTCAGTTAATGTCAAGCTGTGGTTTATAACATCTTAAGGGTTAAAAAGAAAAATGCAAACATTTTAACAAAAGAGTATCAATTAGGTACAAGGAAATATACAGTAAGATAAAGCCACTTTTATATAAAATATTGGAACCAAGGATGTTCAATAAGAAGTTATTTTCTCTATTCTTGGGAAATTGGCCTTATATCACAACTGGAGAAGCAATTCAAGCAAGCACACATTTCTAGAGTGGGGAAATTTCTAATTGGGCTAGAGGGTATAGAAGTCATCTTTTCCAGTGGTTACATAATGACAGTAGGAGGATGTTGCTTTGAAAGGAAAATTTAAATAAGTTCCCCAATACCTCAGATATTAGAAATAAGATGAGAATGGCTAGGATGAAATCAGGAAAAGAAAGAAAATTATATCCACTGATTCATCAGTATTTACTGAATATATTAATATGCATTCCATAGATGCAGGTAACTGGGACTTAGTACCTGATTCTAAAGGGCTATTAATCTAGCAAGGAGACAGACTTGGAAAGCATAGTCACAACATGGTGTGTCAATTACTCTAAAGGGCAATGCTCTGGAAAATCACAGATCTGCAAAAATATTTTCCTGGAAGAATCAGCACAGTCTTCATCAAAGAGGAAATATTTAAGCTGGATCTTGAAAGATGAATAGTGTCAAGAACTGTGAAGTGTTGAGATTTTATCCTATTAGCAAACTAACAAATTATCTTGCAACAGTTTCATAGAAGCTGGCAAAAAACATGAAATTCCTTAAATCAAACAGAAAGATCTTTACTACTCACAGCTATCATAGCCAGACTGTTAGCACTTTCTTATACCAATGCCTGGGTCCCAGTTCCCACAGGTCACCCAACAAGGGCCAGGTAACACTTGCACATACAGTGGGCTGCATTACAGGGGAGAAACCCCAAGCTTAGGGAGCCCAACTCTTTTTTACAACAGGCAATAAACATGCCGGCCCTTTGCTCCAGAGGAAGACACTATCCAGTCTTCCAAGACTGCTTGCCATACAAACATCCTGGAAAAGATAATCCAGAACAAAGGCAGTGAGTGCCTCTGCTCAGAAGAAATGCAAAAATGTAAGTGATCCATGAAGAATTGTCCCTCAACAAGCAGAAGTCACCAGGATAATATAGCATGATATCTTAGCAGGATGTATAATATATCTGAATAGCTGGAGTACAGAATACCTTTTAAAGAATGAACCAGTGGGAGATATAGACATGGGGGGGAGGGTGTGTTGGGAAGAAAAAAATTAATCCATAGAATTACATTAGAATTAGATTATTAAGTAGAGGAAAAACATAGAGAATATTATACTTCATTAACCAATATTTATTCAGTGTCAGCCTCATGGTATGTATTCACTATATTAACTGAATGAATGAATGAAAAACCTGCTTTGTCTCATAAGCATAGGAAGCCATCATAACTTTAAATGAAGAAGGAATTGATCACATCTGGCAGCACTGTGACAAAAGCATCATTGTTGAAAGAGAACAACTGAGGCACTTTGCCTATATTTAGTAGGTTTTTGCAATAAGATAGATTAGAGGAGGTGAAGATTTAAACTAAAAGATAACGTGTGGAAACAGTGAGGAAAGGGGTGGGATGAATTGGGAGATTAGGTTTGACATAACTACACTACCATGTGTAAAAGAGATAGCTAGTGGAAACCTGCTGTATAGCACACGGAGCTCAGCGCAGTGCTCTGTGTTGGCCTAGTTGGGTGGGATGGGGGGGAGGTCCAAGAGGGAGGGGATATGTGTATGCATATGGCTGATTCACTTCGCTGTGTGGCAGAAATTAACACAACATTGTAAAGCAATTATACTCCAATAAAAAATAAATAAATGCGGCCCTTGGCGGGGCGGGGGGAAGAAATGAGGATTGAGAGAAGTTGTTGAATTAATTTTAGGAGAACCAGCAACATCCAGTCAACTCGATGTGGAAGTGAGAGTTCAAGGATAAATGAGTTATCAGGCAGGTTTAGGAGTGGAAAGTTGTTGAATAAATGGTGATGTCACTAACTGAGATAGAAAATGCAAGAGAAGATTCAAGTAGGAGATAATGAGGGAGTGGTAGGCATTGAGATAATAGCTAAATACAAAAGAGTGGAGGAAATAAAAAGGAGAAACTCCATAACTAATACAAAAGAGGCTTGCTTATAATATGAGAAGTATCAACATTACTGTGTGAGAAGAAGAGAAAAAGCTCGAGAAAATGGAAAAAAAAAAGTACTGGGAGATGGGGAAAGGGAATCAAGAGAAGAACACGCTGAAACCAAGGAAAGGCAGTTTCAAAAGGGAAAGATTAGAAAGGAGATGTCAAATTGGATGGGTGCTAACAAGTATCCATTGGATTCAGCTTTTGGATCATCACAGATTTTAAGAAAATAATAGGCAGAGGCAGATTATACGAAGAAGCCTTAATTCAGAGAGGGGAGAGATCGGTTCATTTAAGTTGGCATCAACTTATCTGCTGTGATAAGCTGTGGAAAGAAAGTATTTTTCCAAATATACACCTTGAAAAGAACTTTCCAAATGGCACTTATAGGTCATCACCTAAAATCCCCTCCATTATACATTGCTACTTTGAGTTATAAAGATTTATTCCTTTTCAAACATCCCCCTAACAAAATGTAATTACTCCTGAAAATATTAATGCCTTAAACTCTTGCTTTGAAGTGTTAGTTGACAAGGCTTTAACAGAGAAAATGTTCTTGGCTAATGACATATCAGAGTGGTCTTAGTATTCTAGAAGCAGAATGACAGAGGAAAGGGCCTATTAAAAGGGGAACTGTGAGATTGGTTAAAGATGGTAGAGAAGAAGGACGTGCTCTCACTCACTCCTGTGAGAACACCGGAATCACAGCTACCTGCTGAACAATCATCAACAGGAAGACACTGGAACTCCCCAAAAAAGATACCCCACATCCAAAGACAAATGAGAAGCCGCAATGAGACGGTAGGAGGGTGCACAATCACAATAAAATCAAAGGGGCGCAGTCACAATAAAATCAATACCAATAACTGCTGGGTGGGTGACTCACAAACTGGAGAACACTTATAGCACAGAAGTCCACCCACTGGAGTGAAGGTTCTGCGCCCCATGTCAGGCTTCCCAACGTGGGGGTCCGGCAACAGGAGGAGGAATTCCAAGAGAATAAGACTTTGAAGGCTAATGGGATTAGATTGTAGGACTTTGACAGGATTAGGGGAAACAGAATCTCCACTCTTGGAGGGCACACACAAAGTAGTGTGTGCATCGGGACCCAGGGGAAGGAGTGACCCCATAGGAGACTGAACCAGACCTACCTGCTAATGTTGGAGGGTCTCCTTCAGAGGCGGGGGGTGGCTCTGTCTCACTGTGAGGACAAGGACACTGGGAGCAGAAGTTCTGGGAAGTACTCCTTGGCGTGAGCCCTCCGAGAGTCAGCCATTAGCCCCACCAAAGAGCCTGGGTAGGCTCCAGTGTTGGGTCGCCTCAGGCCAAACAACCAACAGGGAGGGAACCCAGACCCAACCATCACCAGTCAAGTGGATTAAAGTTTTACTGAGCTCTGCCCACCAGAGCAACAGCCACCTCTACCCACCACCAGTCCCTCCCATCAGGAAATCTGCACAAGCCTCATAGATAGCCTCATCTACAAGAGGGAAGACAGCAGAAGCAAGAAGAACTACAATCCTGCAGCCTGTGGAACAAAAACCACATTCACAGAAAGATAGACAAGATGAAAAGGCAGAGGGCTATGTACCACATGAAGGAACAAGATGAAACCTCAGAAAAACAACTAAATGAAGTGGAGATATGCAATCTTCCATGAAAAGAATTCAGAATAATGATAGTGAAGATGATCCAGGACCTCAGAAAAAGAATGGAGGCAAAGATCGAAAAGATGCAAGAAATGTTTAACAAAGACCTAGAAGAATTAAAAAACAAACAAAAAGAGATAACAATACAATAACTGAAATGAAAAATACACTAGAAGGAATCAACAGCAGAATAACTGAGGCAGAAGACCGGATAAGTGACCTGGAAGACAGAATGGTAGAATTCACTGCTGTGGATCAAAACAAAGAAAAAAGAATGAAAAGAAATGAAGATAGCCTAAGAGACCTCTGGGACAACATTAAATTCAACAACATTCACATTATAGGGGTCCCAGGAGGAGAAGAGAGAGAGAAAGGACCCGAGAAAACATTTGAAGAGATTGTAGTCGAAAACTTCCCTAACATGGGAAAGGAAATAGCCACCCAAGTCCAGGAAGCACAGAGAGTCCTTTACAGGATAAACCAAAGGAGAAATACGCCGAGATACATAGTTTTCAGATTGGCAAAAATTAAAGACAAAGAAAAATTATTCAAAGCAGCAAGGGAAAAATGACAAATAACATACAAGGGAACTCCCATGAGGTTAACAGCTGATTTCTCAGCAGAAACTCCACAAGCCAGAAGGGAGTGGCATGATATACTTAAAGTGATGAAAGGGAAAAACCTACAACCAAGATTACTCTACGGCAAGGATCTCATTCAGATTTGATAGAGAAATCAAAAGCTTTACAGACAAGCA
Source organism: Lipotes vexillifer (assembly GCF_000442215.2). NCBI lineage: Eukaryota > Metazoa > Chordata > Mammalia > Artiodactyla > Lipotidae > Lipotes > Lipotes vexillifer. The sequence continues at coordinate 221,973 of NW_006771143.1, forward strand.
AAATCTAAGAGAATTCAGCACCACCAAACCAGCTCTACAACAAATGCTAAAGGAACTTCTCTAAGTGGGAAACACAAGAGAAGAAAAGGACCTACAAAAACAAACCCAAAACAGTTAAGAAAATAGTAATAGGAACATACATATCAATAATTACCTTAAACGTGAATGGGTTGAATGCTCCAACCAAAACACACAGGCTTGCTGAATGGATACAAAAACAAGACCCATATATACACTGTCTACAAGAGACCCACTTCAGACCTAGGAACACATACAGACTAAAAGTGAAGGAATGGAAAAAGATATTCCATGCAAATGGAAATCAAAAGAAAGCTGGAGTAGCAATACTCATTTCAGATAAAATAGACTTTAAAAAAAAGAAGGTTATAAGAGACAAGGAAGGACACTACATAATGATCAAGGGACCAATCCAAGAAGAAGATATAACAATTATAAATATATATGCACCCAACATAGGAGCACTTGAATACATAAGGCAACTGCTAACAGCTATAAAAGAGGAAATAGATAGCAACACAATAATAGTGGGGGACTTTAACACCTCATGCACACCAACTGACAGATCATCCAAACAGAAAATTAATACAGAAACACAAGATTTAAATGACACAATAGACCAGATAGATTTAATTGATATTTATAAGACATTCCATCCTAAAACAGCAGATTACACTTTCTTCTCAAGTGCGCACGGAAAGTTCTCCAGGATAGATCACGTCTTGGGTCACATATCAAGCCTCAGTAAATTTAAGAAAACTGAAGTCATATCAAGCATCTTTTCTGACAAGAACACTATGAGATTAGAAGTGAATTACAGGGAAAATAACGTAAAAAACACAAACACATGGAGGCTAAACAATACGTTACTAAATAACCAAGAGATCACTGAAGAAATCAAACAGGGAATCAAAAAATACATAGAGACAAATGACAATGCAAACATGACGATCCAAAACCTATGGGATGCAACAAAAGCAGTTCTAAGAGAGAAGTTTATACCAATACAATCCTACCTCAAGAAACAACAAACAACTCAAATAAACAACCTAACATTACACCTAAAGGAACCAGAGAAAGAAAAACAAACAAAACCCAAAGTTAGCAGAAGGAAAGAAATCATAAAGATCAGAGTAGAAATAAATAAAATAGAAACAGAGAAAATAATAGCGAAGATCAATAAAACTAAAAGCTGGTTCTTTGAGAAGATAAACAAAATTGATAAATCATTAGCCAGACTCATCAACAAAAAGAGGGAGAGCACTCAAATCAATAAAATTAGAAATGAAAAAGAAGTTACAACAGACACTACAGAAATACAAAGCATCATAAGAGACTACTACAAGCAACTCTATGCCAATAAAATGGACAATTTGGAGGAAATGGACAAATTCTTAGAAAGGTATAAACTTCCAAAAGTGAACCAGGAAGAAACAGAAAATATGAACAGACCAATCACAAGTAATGAAATTGAAACTGTGATTAAAAATCTTCCAGCAAACAAAAGACCAGGACCAGATGGCTTCACAGTTGAATTCTATCAAACATTTAGAGAAGAGCTAACACCCATCCTTCTCAAACTCTTCCAAAAAATTGCAGAGGAAGGAACATTCCCAATCTCATTCTATGAGCCAACTATTACCCTGATAGCAAATCCAGACAAAGATACTTAAAAAAAGGAAACTTACAGACCAATATAACTGATGAATATAGATGCAAAATTCCTCAACAAAATACTAGCAAACAGAATCCAACAACATATTAAAAGGATCATACACCATGTTCAAGTAGGATTTACCCCAGGGATGCAAGGATTCTTCAATATACGCAAATCAATCAATGTGATACACCATATTAACAAATTGAAGAAGAAAAACGATACGATCATCTCAGTAGATGCAGAAAATGCTTTTGACAAAATTCAATACCCATTTATGATAAAAACTGTCCAGAGGGCTTCCCTGGTGGCGCAGTGCTTGAGAGTCCGCCTGCCGATGCAGGAGACGCGGGTTCGTGCCCCGTTTCGGGAGGATCCCACGTGCCGCGGAGCGGCTGGGCCCGTGGGCCATGGCCACTGAGCCTGCGCGTCCGGAGCCTGTGCTCCGCAAATGGGAGAGGCCACAACAGTGAGAGGCCCGCATAACGCAAGAAAAAAAAAAAAAAAAACTGTCCAGAGTGTGGGCATAGAGGGAACATACCTCAACATAAGAAAGGCCATATATGACAAACCCACAGCAAACATCATTCTCAATGGTGAAAAACTGAAAGCATTTCCTCTAAGATCAGGAACAAGACAAGGATGTCCACTCTCACCACTACTATTCAACATAGTTTTGGAAGTCCTAGCCACGGCAATCAGAGAAGAAAAAGAAATAAAAGGAATACAAATTGGAAAAGTAGAAGTAAAACTTTCAGTCTCTGCAGATGACATGATAATATACATAGAAAATCCTAAAGGTGCCACCAGAAAACTACTAGAGTTAATCAATGAATTTGGTAAAGCTGCAGGATACAAAATTAATGCACAGAAATCTTTGCATTCCTCAATACTAATGATGAAAAATCTGAAAGAGAAATTAAGGAAACAATCCCATTTACCATTGCAAAAAAGAATAAAATGCCTAGGAATAAACCTACCTAGGGACACAAAAGACCTGTATGCAGAAAATTAAAAGACACTGATGAAAGAAATTAAAGATGATACTAAGAGATGGAGAGATATACCATGTTCTTGGATTGGAAGAATCAGTATTGTGAACATAACTATACTACCCAAAGCAATCTACAGATTCAATGCATTCCCTATCAAATTACGAAAGGCACTTTTAACAGAACTAAAACAAAAAAATCTTAAAATTTGTATGGAGACACAAAAGGCCCCAAATAGCCAAAGTAGTCTTGAGGGAAAAAAAAGAAGCAGGAGGAATCAGACTCCCTGACTTCAGACTATACTACAAAGCTACAATCAACAAGACAATATGGCACTGGCACAAAAAGAAAAATATAGATAAATGGAAGAAGATAGAAAGCCCAGAGATAAATCCACACACCTATGGTCAACCAGTCTATGACAAAGGAGGCAAGGATATACAATGGAGAAAAGACAGTCTCTTCAATAAGTGGTGCTGGGAAAACTGGACAGCTTCATGTAAAAGAATGAAATTAGAACACTCCCTAACACCATACACAAAAATAAACTCAAAATGGATGAGAGACCTAAATGTAAGACAAGACACTATAAAACTCTTAGAGGAAAACATAGGAAGAACACTCTTTGACATAAATCACAGCAAGATCTTTTTGATCCACCTCCTAGAGTAATGGAAATAAACACAAAAGTAAACAAGTGGGACCTAATGAAACTTCAAAGCTTTTGCACAGCAAAGGAAACCATAAACAACACGAAAAGACAACCCTCAGAACAGGAGAAAATATTTGCCAATGAATCAACGGACAAAGGATTACTCTCCAAAATATATAAACAGCTCATGCAGCTCAATATTAAAGAAACAAACAGCCCAATCCAAAAATGGGCAGAAGACCTAAACAGACATTTCTCCAAAGAAGACATACAGATGGCCAAGAAGCACATGAAAAGCTGCTCAACATCACTGATTATTAGAGAAATGCAAATCAAAACTACAATGAGGTATCACCTCACATGGGTTAGAATGGGCATCATCAGAAAATCTGCGAACAACAAATATTGGAGAGGGTGTGAAGAAAAGGGAACCCTCTTGCACTGTTGGTGGGAATGTAAATTGATACAGCCACTATGAAGAACAGTATGGAGGTTCCTTAAAAAACTAAAAATAGAACTACCATATGACCGAGCAATCCCACTACTGCATGCACATATACTCAGAGAAAACCCTAATCCAAAAGGACACATGCACCCCAATGTTCACTGCAGCACTATTTACAACAGCCAGGTCATGGAAGCAACCTAAATGTCCATCGACAGTCGAATGGATAGAGAAGATGTGGTATGTATATATATATATATATATATATATATATATACAATGGAATATTACTTGGACATCTGTAGAGACCTGGATGGATCTAAAGACTGTCACACAGAGTGAAGTTAGTCAGAAAGTGAAAAACAAATATCATATATTAATGAATATATGTGGAACCTAGAAAAATGGTACAGATGACTGGTTTCCAGGGCAGAAGTTGAGACACAGATGTAGAGAACAAATGTATGGACACAAAGCGGGGAAAGTGGCAGGGAGTGGGGGTGGTGGTGTGATGAATTGGGTGATTGGGATTGACATGTATACACTGATGTGTATAAAATGGATGACTAATAAGAACCTGCTGTATAAAAAATTAAATTAAATTTTAAAATTAAAAAAAAGGGTGGGGGGGACCTTTGAGGTCCTAAACAAACACAGCTTCTATTTGATGATTTGGTTAGAATCTGGCTAGGCTATTCTTTTTGCTGGCATGCTCTGCCAAACATTTTTTTTTCTTTTTTTTTAAACTATTTGAGAACACAGAGCAGTTGAGAAAATGTAAGTACAAGTAGATTTCTGAAAGCACAGTCAACGGTGAAAAGTTACTGAGGTGTTAATAGTTGCTGCTGGGACCCAGAATATCAGTTAAGATTTTAAGCTATTGCACTCCCTTTGATTACATTAAATATGCTTTTCTGGTACCAACAAAGAGTATTTTGCTACTAATCTTCACAGCAAGGAAGATTCCATAATAAGAATCTTCAACTTATTAACAGCTACTTTCCAGATTAATGAATTAATCAAGCATTTACTAAGCATCTACTATGTACCTAGCATTTATCAAGATAGTGTTTGAAGTAAGTAAAAAAAGAAGTGGAGTTGGGAATTATTTTAATTGAAAGGTAAGTCTGTGGCATGTAAACCTGTAACAAGGAATTGTATTAAACAAAAATGAGAGTTCCAAGTTGGCCATAATGTTCATCTCATTAGAAACGTAAATGCCACTGTGTGAATAAGAGCTCTCTGGTAGCCAGTATGTTCAAGATCTCTTCCACTAAGCAAATTCTCATGAATATTTAATTCTCATGAAAGAAGAGACGGGGAGAAGAGAATAGAGGAGAGGGGAGGGAAGGGGAGGAAAGCACGAAATAATAGAATAAATACATCACCTTTTCTACTTTGTCTCCTAGTTTCGTTTAGCTGCACCATGATTTAAGTTTCAAAAGCTAATGAGAATATGCTTATGTTTTAGGCTACTGTGAAATGATAGATCCTTGATGTAAGCAGTCCCAAATGTTAACCAATTATAATATTACCTTCTAAAAGATTAAAAGGAAAAAAATAATAATTCTCTTTCACTTCAAAAATATACATCTATTTATGTCCCGATTTTCCTTTTTCTTTTCTTGTTTCCTTTTTGTTGTTTTTATAAAATGCTTAAAGTTTTCTGTAAACCTAAAACTACCCAAAAAAGTGAAGTCTATTAAAATTTTTTTAAATGCTTGAGGGCCAGGTATTATGTTCTTTATGTCTAATATGGATAAAATTTTGTCTGTTCTTTCACTTTATGAATTGAAAAATCGATAAATTTGGATCTACCAGTGATTTTAAAAATGGATTCTTAACACAAATTTCACAAGATCTTTCCAATTCCAAATTTTAACTCTAGTGTCTAGAATAAGAGAGGTAACTGGTACATTGATTATTTACAAGGTACTTTTACACCATAAGGAAGAATCACAACTAACAAATTTGGGAAGAGGAGCACACCCAGTGTGGAGATCTTGCATACAACTCACATGCAGCTTCCTGAGTATCACCTGTACTGCAAAAAGAACCTGAATTGTGGCCATGTACAATTTAGCAACACCCTACAAAATTTAAGGCTTTTGAATACTCTATGTACCAAAGAGTTTCTAGGAAGTTATCCAAATGAAACAGTCATGGATGTGAGCAAAGATGTATTTACACAGATAGTCATAACAGTCATGGCTATTGAAAAACTGAAAACTCAAATATCCATCAATAGGGGATGATTCAGTAAACTACTATACTATTCCCCCATGAAGAATATTATGTGGCCATTAAAATTTAAATGAATGGTAAAAAATGTTCACAATAGATTGTGAAGTTAAAAAAAAATCAGAGTTTAAACGGTATATATGGTATAATCAATTTTATAAATATACATATTTATATACAGCTATAGTTATAGGTAGATACAGATATAAATAGAACAAAGACCTGAAGAACCATGCTAGTCAAAGTTATCATTCACCTGGTCTACTACAATAACCTCCTAACTTGTTTTCATCTACTCCTGTCTTCTAATAATCCTACTTCTTCTTCTAGACTGCAGCCATATTGTTTCAAAATGCAAATACTATCATATCATTCCCAGTTTGAAATACTCAAAAGTGTTCTTTCTACTTTTAGGATAAAGAACAATCTCCTTCTTGCAATTTGCAATGATTGTTCCCTGCCTGGTTCTCTGTCTCTGTCTCTGTCTCTGTCTCTGTCTCTCTTTCACCTCTTGCCACTCTCCTCCAGGTTCCTCTTAACTACACTGTCTACATGGACAACTGTACCCCAAAATTCAGTTCAAGCAGACACATGTGAGGTATTCTTATCCTCCTGGAACTAAGCATTGTTTTCATCCTCCCTAATTTGTACAGTACAAGAAACTTCAAATACCCATTCCTAAAGAGGAATTCATATTTCCTATCACACTGAAAAATAGGCAGAAGGGTTTTCAATCAGCCCTGAAGCAAGGTCTTGGCTAGAGAATAAACAAAAATGCACAAAGGCTGTTGTCCTCTCTCTGAAGGGTTTCTCTGGCAAGCCATTCAGCTTACCAGAGCAAGAGCAGGGCTGCCATCATTTGGGTATAGAAAGTGGAGGATCTACCTTTTTGTCTTTGTCTCTGAATCATGGTCATAGAAGAATATTGATACATTAGCAACACACACATCCTTCCTCATCACATCTACCTCTCACACCAACTGTGTGTCTTTAGGAAAATCCTTTAACTTCTCAGCACCTCAGTTTCCTACACCACAAAATGGGAGCTGAACTCAGTCATAAGTCTATTGCTACAATTTTGTCCTGATAGCTGTAACTGTAAGATTTGCTGGCCTTGGTGTTCACCTTGTATACAAACTTAGACATGAAGAACATATATAGATTTTCCTGGCCCTATAAAGCCCTGGGAATCGATTTGGCCAATAGATGCCACAAAGAAAAGATTGCTGGAGATAGCACGTGGCACTGGAAGACAAGCCAAAGCTTTTAGGCACATACATTCAAATCCATAGATCAAACCTGGGCAGCCCAAATGCTTCATGAATTTCAGCAGCTGGATGAACCTCTGACCTTGTACTGTGTGTGTGTGTGTGTGTGTGTGTGTGTGTGTGTGTGTGTGTGTGAGAGAGAGAGAGAGAGAGAGAGAGAGAGAGAGAGAGAGAGAGAGAGAGACTTCCTTGCAAAGGAAACCCCCCAAAACTGCAAACAATCCTCCTTGTGTGCCTGAGATCTAGATTGTTCATGGCTACACTGAGATAAATTCAACAACAGGTTGTGTAGTGGGGCACCTCAGGAGGCTGATAGGCTTATAGACCCTAATTGTCACAATACTCCACATTAAAATTCCTTTGAAAAAGGCATTCATAAAAGGGAAATAGCACGTCCTGCAAGAAGAAACCAAGGTAGACAGTGAACTCTT
>NW_006771143.1:229686-236549 GCF_000442215.2 Lipotes vexillifer
TTTCCCTCATAATTTTTCTTACTAGTCTTTCTGATTTTACAGCATGATATGTTCTGAACCTTTTAGTAAAATGGAGGTTTCTCATTTCAGCCTAACTGCTGTTAATCTGTTCCAAATGTTAAAGTTGCAAGTAAGGTCTGGTAACCATCGCTGCATTGAATTGATAATAGGAATAGAGCTGATCACCATCTGGTTTGGTTCAGAGTACAACTTGCTGCTTAATATTGCAGAATTTGAGCTGGAAGTCCCTTGTATTTCATGAATGCCACAAAAAAAGAATTTAAACAAACAGCACTCCCCAATAGTCATATGTCCTTATTTATTGCTCTATAGGTTTGCTAAATATGGAATATCACATTACTAATTTTGGCAAATTCCAGGGTACATAAACAGGCCAAAACCTCTTAACATAAATTATGCCAGAGCTGCCCAATGATAATTTGAAAAATTCATGGTGTTGGTTTTCCAGAGTTATGACAGAAAACAATTTCAGAAATAGGAAACAAAATTTGAAATTGGTTTCTTACTGCATGCCTCCCTTACCAATCCTGCTGTTGCAGATCTATGAAAATATACTTGATTCTACCACTTTATGAATAAATTGGAAAATCTGATTTATATAGAACTACCAGTGATTTCTAAAATGGATTGTTGACTCAAAAGGAAACATTTTACAAGTCCTTTCCAATTTTAAAATTCTCTGTTGTAAATATTGCAATAATTCTGGCAACAATCTGGCTTTATAAAAAGGAAACTTTCTTCTAATTACATAAAATTATTACTGGGTATGATATTCTCTGAAGAGTTTGAGTGTCCAGACAATGAATATTTAATGACAAGGACTACATCAAGCTACTCCCATTGTATTCCCAATGTTTTGAATTACACCTGGCACAAAGGAGTCTACTTAATGAATGGAGCCCAAGAGACCAATATGGGAGGGAACAAGTCTTTGAATAACAACTTCCTATTCGCTTCAGATTTCTACACTTTAATGAGGAGCTTTTGCAAAATATAATCAGAATGTAAAGTCTCCATAAACAATGCAATAGCACGCAATGCCCCTTTCAGGTATAACATCTATACTGGCAGGAGACCCTGATTTCCTAAAGGCTCATTGCTCATTTATTTAGGAATGCATGCCCAAAAATACAAAAGCAAGGCAGAGACACAGGAAGGGACATAGCCCTCCTTGACAGACTTTTTTCTTTATATGGTTGTTACAAATACAGAATATCTCAAGGCACTCCCTCTACTGCAAGGAAACAAGATTTATTTAGACATGACTTTCTCAATTAACAAAGGCTTTAGGAATTCCTTCTGAAACTTCTGCCCAATTTTTAAACTGTATTAATAATTGTGTCATCTCATTTTGATATGACAAACCTTCTAATATGTCCCAGTTAAATACTTATAAGTATCTAATGGCCAATGGTTAAATGACTTGAATGTAATCAAAGATTTGCAAGGCAGGAGTAGAGGTCATCTAGTCCAGCTGTGTACATCCATTTGTAGGCAGAATCATATGAAAAAGTATCAAAGAAGATATGAATGTGCCGCTCCTATTTTTAGAGACCTTCCAAGTAGATTTTAACATCCATTGAATGACCTCCAAGAATACTCCTAGAATCAGGCAGTTCTTTAAACTTCACTTTCCTTCGACACCTTCTGGCTTACCTGTGTGCTAAAAGAATAGCTCTCATCTCCTTGCCAAAAGCTAATGTCTATGAACTATGGACTGTTTTGTTTTTTTAACAGTACGATTTCCAAAATAAGAGCAAAGTTGAGGTAAAAGAGCAAATTTATCTTCCTGTTCCTTTTTTCTCCTTCCTTTCCAATCTCGAAACTCCTTTCTTTTCAGGTTCTGCACATCATACCTCGGAAGCCTACTGTGTATTTGCTTTGTCACCCATCAGACATAACTCTACAGAGAGAAAAAGTGCCTCTGTGGCACATTATAACTTGTGCCAATAAATCCCCACAATATCAAGAAAATTCCTTTGTACCGTGATAAAGGTGCCTTCTAACAGCCAAGAAAGGAAACACCAGTCCACATGTGCACCTTAAAAGAAATTTCATGTACTTTGTTTTTCCTTTCCATCTGACAGCCCTGCAATCTGGGAAGCTAAGCAGAATTGGGTCTGCTTAGTACTTGGAAAGGAGACGGTTTGAGAATACCCAGTACTAGAGGCTTTCTCTCTTCCCACCCCCATTACCCATACCCTATCTTCCCAGAGCAGTGTGGTGGTGCAGAAAGCAAACTGCATCCCAGATAAGCAATAAAGTGATTCAATAACTTTCTATGAATTACAAATCTTCACTGTGCCCAAATTCTCAGGACAAGTTTTTAAAATTTCTTTCAGCTCTAAAAGTCTAAAACCAATTTTCCTAGTAAAAGTCTATTTAGTTAGGAATGGGGTATGCTGATGGGGTACTAAACTTGAAGAAATATAAAGTTAAATGTGTGCAACACTGAAAATGTTCTGAACTTACACACTCTGCTTTTCCCCCTGCATTAGTTTGCTCTGACTTTTCCTCCATGACTGAATTGCATTTTCCCTCCACTCTGCCTATGCAAGTTCCATTTCATCCACAAGACCTAGTTCAAGTCTAACATTCTGCTTGAAGCCTAATTGCTAAAATCCTCATTAAACTCTATCCTCTGAATATTATACCCACAGTCCTGACCATATGGTTCTGGGTTTAATTATTCTCTATTTTTAAAAATATTTCTATTTTTTCTTATCTGCCCATCCAGATTGTCAACTCCTTGAGGAAAGTTAAACTACTGTGAGCTTTGGTACTGCTTCTTCTTTCAACACTTTCTAAGCAAAACCTCGAGCAGGATCTTGAAACTGTGCCTGAGTTTCCTCATCTCTAAGACAGAGCTAGGCATACTAAGCATACTTGGTTGTTGAGACATAGTAATAAATAAATACTTGCTGATAATCAATAAATACTTGCTCATTAAGGAAATCAATGTTTCCTTAATGATTTGGAAATTTTTTTTTTTTAAAGTATTTCAGGATCATCATTATAAAAATCAGTTTCCATTGGACAGCATTTTAGACCTCATGATAGGATGGTCAGGTGACCCAGTACTGACATTGCTTTAGATGTTGATGTTTGAAAAAACATCCCTCTTAATCATTACACTTGCTTTGTCTCTTCCTCTATCAAAAAATAAAAATAGTGGGCCAAAGAGAAATCTGAGCTTTGGTGAATGTTTCTATTCAAAATAAAGATCCTCTGCTTATTCACTGGATATGTCTGCTGAAAATCCATAAGAGGCAAGAAAAGCATGTTGAGAGAATCTGTTATAGGCAAGGGTTTAGATACCCCAAGCTTTTGATACACCACTCAAAGGAGGGGTGAGCATAAACATCGCCAAATGAACAGGATTAGGCCAGGCCAAAAAAATCACTCATCTTAGCTGTCCTTTCCCCTGGTATAGTACAGAATAGCCTCTTGGGGATAACGGATTTAGCTCACTAGAAAATATATTATATTATATATATAAGAAGGAAGTTGGGCTTCCCTGGTGGCGCAGTGGTTGAGAGTCCACCTACTGGCGCAGGGGACACGGGTTCGAGCCCCGGTCCGGGAAGATCCCACATGCCGCGGAGCGGCTGGGCACATGAGCCATGGCCGTTGGGCCTGCGCGTCCGGAGCCTGGGCTCCGCAACGGGAGAGGCCACAACAGTGAGAGGCCCTTGAACTGCAAAAAAATAAATAAATAAAAAAAAAATAATAATAAATCATTTTGAAATAATGAAAATTCACTGTTAACGTTATTTTCTTCTTTCTTTTTTTTTTTTTGCAGTACGCGGGCCTCTCACTGTTGTGGCCTCTCCCGTTTCGGAGCACAGGCTCCGGACGCGCAGGCCCGGACCGGGGCATGAACCCGCGTCCCCTGCATCGGGAGGCGGACCCTCAACCACTGCGCCACCAGGGAAGCCCAATGTTATTTTCTTAATAAGCAAAACTAAAAAAATTTCCACGTTTAAAGCAATTATTTCAAATTTTAAAATACGCCCCAATGTTTGATAATTTAAAAATAATCTCAGGCTTCCCTGGTGGCGCAGTGGTTGAGAGTCCGCCTGCCGATGCAGGGGTCACGGGTTCGTGCCCCGGTCCAGGAGGATCCCACGTGCCGCGGAGCGGCTGGGCCCGTGAGCCATGGCCACTGAGCCTGCGCGTCCGGAGCCTGCGCACCGTGGTGGGAGAGGCCACAGCAGTGAGAGGCCAGCATACAGAAAAAAAAATTAATAATAATAATCTCATATTTTCCCAGCTATACCTGAAGTTTAAACAAACAAACAAAATAGCTCAACTAGGAAAGGGATTTAGTCTAGCTCTTTGTGCAATGATGGCCATTTTTTACTTGAGATTTCCAAAAAGTCTAATGTAATAGAGACATCTTTAATTGGACAACTTCAAATGCCTTCTGTGTATGTCAAGGAAATGAAAATGCCAAATGATCCATCAGAAATCCCTACATGTCAGGCACAATTAGGAATAAGAATAGCCTTATTAGGAATAAGAACAGCCTTGTTAGGAATTGTTGACTGGGGACCCCTCTACTATTGAAGATTTTTCTTTGCTGACTGAAGGGCTTTTTTGTGGCAGCCCTGAGTCAACCTGCTTTAATACATTATTTCAAAAGCCAACATAAAGCAGAATTTCTAAAAAGTCTTCTTGGAGAAAAATCTTGAGGAGGAATGAAGGAATAATTGAAAAATAGTACAATCAGCTATGGAGCATTTAAGAATCAGGTCTATATGCTCCCAGAAATTTTGCACACCACTGGGAGACTTTCTTCCTTCTCTTTCTTACTTGCCTGAAACTTAGACCAATTAATATAATATCATTTAGGCATCTATAATTCATGATGCTAAATATAAAAAATGCAGAGAAAAAGTACAAAATATAGAAAGCAGTTATTTCACATGGCATTTTAAAAGCCTATGAAATAAAGAGATGAGGATAATAAATATGAAATAGTTAAATAAAGCTAGGTATGTAATAAATTATTAAGTCTGGTAGTTATATGCTTTGATCCAGAGTATTACCAAAACTGAGAGAGGACTTAAGTTGTCCCTGAGGCAAAGTATTTAGAGAATAGGAAAGGCATCCCAAACTCCTCCAATAGTAGGCCAAGAAAAACAGTCAAAGGAATCCTCATGAAAGATTTTGAAATAGTGAAAACTTTTCTCCAACTTTCTTTTGATGAGAAATCACTGGAAATCCCTAAGGAAATTTATAATAAGGACCCATGTTTCATCATTAGTAGTAGAATAGTAGTAGTAGTATAAAACCATTATTTTAACTCAGTACCTGCCACCCATTCAGTGCTTCATAAGTGCCAATTACTGTTTATAATTATTATATGATTAATCCTGACAACAACTTTAGAAGTAGAAATTCTTATTCCCAATTTGTAGATTAGGAAATTGAAGCTTCTCCAAATCATACAAAATCTGAAATGACCCACACTTCAGTTCTTCTCAGAAGAAATAAACTGTAGAAATATATTTATGTTGCTCAGTTTGTAGCACTTCAGTTAATTCACCAATAAATGTTTATTGATAACCTAGCATATGAAAGTACAATGCTAGGAATTTACATTCTATGAAAGACTTCTTCAGGATGATGGAACTGATTGAATGCATGATGTATCAAAATGTCTTGAGATAAGAACTGGGCAACTGGGAAGAGTTTGGATTTGAATTAATAATAATGGCAAGAAAATAAAAGAGCAAGATAGAGAACACAAAATTTTTCCAGGAAAGTAAAATCAATTTAATTTAATATTTGGACCAGCTGTAACAGTATTTTCATAGTCAAAATTATGTAAAATACTAAATGTTAATATGATCAAAATTACAATGTTAACTGTAGTAGGAAGAGAGGGATGTGGGAAGGGTGTTCATATGTGGTAGGGATGGAGAAAGAGAGCTAAATCCTCATCTTCCATAAAGGAAAATCAATGATTAAAACTGAAAAATCAAGAAGAAACAACACAAACCTGTTAAGTAAAGACATCAATATACTAACAAAAGTTAAATGGACATTAAGTTAAAAGGATGAAGAAGTGACCTTATAGAACTACTTGACTCCTTAAGCTATGTGTATGTATAATTTGATAAAAATGAAAATGAACATCCATGATTTATAGAGCATGGTGAATTTTTGAGTGGAAGAATAACAAAACTTGCTCTAAATGTATTAAGCAAACTTTTTGCTGGCATTGCAAAAGAAATGATTAAAGGGAGAGAGGGAAATCTATTCCCCTAGGTTAAAGGGAATGTAATAAAGACTTGAACCAAGTTATTGTCAGTGAAGCCAGAAGGAAAGGGGACTATTTAGAAGACAGTTCAGACAGAATCACAAGGACTTGGGAGATATTGGATATAGATACACAGGGGGGATGTTTAGGATAATTCAGAGGCATGTTTAAGATAATTTGGAAGTTTATAACCTGAATTACTAGACGGAGCTGCTCTCTGTGTAGTTTTCTGATTAATTCACAATAACATGTATTATTCTCTATTATATATATATATATAAACATATTATAATTTTTATTTTTATTATACATACTAGTATATACAATATATGTTATATATGTATTCTGGAGAGATACTAATCCCTTGTTGGTTATATGGATTGCAAGTATTGGCTGCCAGTAACTTATCTTTCGATTTCTTTATGGTGATTTTTGATGAAGAGAAATTCTTAATTTAATCTTGGTATTTATTTGGTTTTCTTGATTTGAGTGAGGATTACTGTCTTTCAATAATTCTGAGGAATTCTTTTTGAATACTCTTTCCTATTGACTCTATAATTTCCTTCTAGAACTC
>NW_006771143.1:236574-266834 GCF_000442215.2 Lipotes vexillifer
CTCTTTCCCATTGACTCTATAATCTCCTTCTAGAACTCTGATAAAAAGTATATTCTTCCTTCATTCTCCACAGCTATTAACTTCTCTATCATGTTTTTCACTTCTCTCTGGACTGTATTTTAGATAAGCTCTTCAGACATTACTTCACCAATTCTCTTTTCTGCTGTGTCTAATCTGATGGTTAATCTTTTCACTGTTTTTAATTATTATGTTAATAATTTATAGAATTTCTATTTAGTTATTTTTCAAATCTACTTGTTACCTATTTATGTTTTCAAGCTTCTATCTATTTAATCATATTAACCATGATTGTACATTCTGTCTCATAATTCCAGTGTTTATAGTTTTGGGAGGCCTATTGTTTTGATTGTTTTGGTAGATTCTCATTTATGATGTCTTGTCTCCTTGGGTGCTTTATGATTTTTTTACCATGAAAGTTCATTTTCCTTGGTGGTTGAGGCCTAAACTGAAGTTGGAATTCCTCCAAATAATTTTCATTTGTTTCTGCCAGTCATCTGGGGGCATTACCAGCTGGAAACATTCTAAGCTAAGCTCTCCACTAAACTCCTTGAGGCTTTTCAGACCCATTGAGGGGCCAGTTTGTACTTATATATTCTCAAGGAAATGTTTACTTATTCTTCACTTACCTGGCATTACTGGAGGATTTCCTTGGTGTTTCCATCTTTATTTCACTCCTACACATCTCAGCTTTGTGTAGGGGTATCCTCTTAGGTAGGTTTCGTTCCATAGGTGGATATTCAGTTTTAACTAGTATCCCCCATGGCCCAAGAAGCTGTCAAAAGGAAACCCAGTATTTCAGGATTCAGCAGAAATCCTCAGAACAAAACTAGGTTTGGCACTTATCTTTTATGGTTCCTGGTTTACTCTGTTTTTGGATTTGGCTGCTTTGCCAGGTCATCAATGCAAAAAAAAAGTATATACATAATACATGTAATATATATAAAAAATATACATAAGATTTTATTTTATCCAATTTTAAAAAATCTGTTCAAAGGGTGGTTTACAGTAACTAATCTCCAGAAATATACATCCAGGTCTCCATCTTCCTTTAATGGTAAACTCAACTTTCTTGCTTTCCACGTTGTAGAATACATCCTGTTTTAACCCTGTTCCACTGCTTATAGATCTGTGATGTTGAGTCTGCAGTTCTCTACTGTGTATGACTATGCTCCTTTGCTACAGTGAAAGGCTAAACTGATTTAGTCAGTACATGTAGCTAAACAAGGCCTACACTGCTTATCTGGCAGTACATTGGTACAGGTACATTGTCTCAAGCTTCTGAAAACCAACAAACGAACAAACAAAACCAGTAAATGGCCTCTAATAAACCAAGGGTTGCTATATCTAGTGTAAAACAAAAGGACTGTCAGGGAATCACTAAAGTATACAATGCTTTTATTTATCTACTCTGTTAGTGTTTTTTTTAGATGTTGTTAGAAGGCTGATTTTTTGAGAGGTAAAGCTGTATTGTACATAAGAAGCAATTTCAATTACTAGGGTTCTGCTTAGTTATCGTAACAAGTCTCATCTATTTGAAATCAAATGTATTGATTTAATAATAACTGATTTTATAAGTAAACACACATATGAATGTCCAAAGGTGACTGTTTCTGATGACTGTTATTTCACTAAAGGAACAAAGTTCTGACAAAAAGCACATTGCTGATTCCTATGATTAAGGAAAGGTTAACAATTAGAAGAGATAAGCAGCTGGGAGAGAATTAAAATCAGAAAAAGAAAAAGTGAGGAGAGACCTGCCACTTGAGAGGAAAAATAGATTGTGGTTTCTCGTGCTACCAAAAGCAACAGTAATTCATCATGAGTGTGATAATAGATCTAGCATCATGGGTATGGAGAAGCTTTATTTTTTGTGCAGAGTAAAGCTGGATGATTTTCCCAGCTATAGGGTATTACAGTAAAGAATTACTTTAAACATCACTAAGTAAAGGCCCCATATTGAGATAGAATCATTGGCAAATTGAGAAAATCAAAATCAAATCAATAATTTGCATGCCTAACGTAAAATTTTATGTCACAAAAATGTGCCACTGAGGTCTATCCTTAGCACAGACTTTGGGTTGAGCCATAGCTTTTTTTCCCCTGAATCCATTTTTCTCCCTTAATCGTAAGAAAAAAAGAAACTGTAAGAGTTAGCCAGATGCTTCAATCCTGAAGGAAATTGTTTTAGTGTAATCCAAAAAGAGGAAAAAAAGCCAGGAAATTTGGAAAGCTCAGGGCATTTTATACCACACCCAGTCTGTTGCACGTAGGCTGTGTGACTTGTTTGGCAACTTCCAAAACAGCTATATGTACCATAAAGGTTCAGCATTTAAGTCTTAAATACAGTATGTGTGGCCTGAATTGGCTTCCACCAGCTGACTATCTTATTTCATGCAATACAAATCAACCACAATGCTAAATATCCTTTTAACTAAATCATACTGTGCATAAAACTGTCAGGAAAGCAAATGACAGGAGAACAGAACTCTTAGATTTGAAGATGCAAGAACCAGTTACTGACTCATCAAAGAAGAAGCTGTATTTGTAATTAAGTCCTCAACTGATTAAAGTGAAACTAAATAATCCTAAAAATTCAGCTAACACCACAGCAAATCAGAGATATGTTTAGAGATTTAGCAAGAGAAAAATAATCAGTGACACTTAAAACACCTGATAAGCTAAGGAGGCCATCTTCACCATAGGTACAATCAGATTCTACCTCTTACCTCAGGTTCAAAGGATTTTAGTACTGTTGAGTTCCTTTGTTCATTGGGAATTTAAACTATTAAACTATTAAAAAGATAGAGCTTTGTGGTGCAGAATGTTTTCTATAAGCAATACAATTTGTTACAAGACAAAATTTTATTTTTACCATACTGGGAAATAAGGTTGTCCCTGAATGAGTTTTTTACTTTGTTCACTTTGTAGCCTTAACCTACAAAACTTTCTGCTCTGCTATTTCGAAACAATAATATGAAGTTTTTGGTGTATGTAAAAGTGGAAGATTACTACATTTGAAATATAATATGATAACGCAGGTCCTAAATGACATTAGTCTGTTCCAGATTTCCCTTTGATGTAATTTGTTAGTTTAGGCTGGCCTACCCGAACTTTAAATGCAAAATGAAACAATCCTAGATTATTGAGAGAAGACTTTCCAAACTTAAAATGGAAAGGGAGCAGTAGCTCCTTTTCCCACCCTATAAAAATTCAGATCCTATTTTTGTCATTTGTTCTTTAGAAATGAAGGTCTAATAAGTATAACACTTAAATGGTAATATATTTACTTCTTTTATTCATTTTCAAAACCAAGACTCTGATGGAACATTTGTGTTTCTAATTTTTTTCCCTCCCTGGCATATCGCCAGCTTGCTATTTTCCAAATGACATTTTGTTTCAGGGCTTTGTTACAATGCTAATAATTTTCTTTATTTCCTTGCTACCCAGATTCAATAACTTACTTTGAGCCATAGCAATGTTTTAAGTGTTGTACCAAAATCTAAAATTAAATGAAGCTGTTTGTTAATCTTGTAATATAATGTCATCATTTATATTTGTGCCACAAATTGGTGTTCTTTTTCTTCTTTTATTCAGTCTCCTCTATTTTATAATATTCTAAATCAAGTCAAATTTGAATGTGCACAAATAGAATTTCTATGAATTACCTTTCTATCAGATCTGGGTAAGTGGCAATGCCTAAGTAGAAGACACTGATCATAATTCAGTACATATTTTCATGTTAAATGAATTTTTCAAAACGTTTTACAGAGTGAAAGCATTTCCATGTGCCATAAAAACTGAATTTTAAAATTTTTTACAGGGCTTCCCTGGTGGCGCAGTGGTTGAGAGTCCGCCTGCCGATGCAGGGGACGCAGGTTCGTGCCCTGGTCTGGGAAGATCCCACATGCCGCGGAGCGGCTGGGCCCGTGAGCCATGGCCGCTAAGCCTGCACGTCGGGAGCCTTTGCTCCGCAACGGGAGAAGCCAGAACAGTGAGAGGCCCGTGTGCTGCAAAAACAAACAAACAAAAAAATTTTTTTACATAGAAAAATCTATATTAATCTGCAATGAGCTTCTTTATTTTCTATGGTTAACATGAACTTCTACACAGAGAAAAGATACTATGTTACAATAAAGAACCTCTAACTCAAAAATGTCATTACCTGATACAAAAGGGAAATATTAAATGACACCTGACCCCTTCTAACCTTTTTATGTGAAATTAATAAAAGTATTTTTTTATTTTAAACATCAACCAGAACTAAATCTAATGGCCAGAACCTTAACAACAACTGTATTTTCAATCACACTTGAGGGAAATATCTTTCCATATCTATTTCTGATATGACTATAGTATTAATAAACATGCAGTCTTACAAGCAATTTTAAAATTTTTATCCAAGTTTTATCTTATTTGTGATTCTAGTTTGGAGAATGGATGGCATTAAATATACAACTAATTGACTAACATAAAAATTCATAACTTCATGTACCTCCAAATTAAAAAAAAAAAAATTCTGGAAAAGAAAAAACAATGGAGACAAAAAATCAGTGGTTGCCAGGGGTCAGAGGAAGGGGGTGATGAATAGGCAGAGCACAGAGGATTTTCAGAGCAGAGAAAATATTCTATATGATATTACAATGATGGATATATGTCATAATATTTTTGTCTAAAGCCATAGAATCTACAACACCAAGACTGAACCCTAAGGTAAACTATGGACTTTGGGTGATTATGATATGTCAATGTAGGTTCATTCTTGGTAATGAATGTAACATTCTGGTGAGAGATAAGGGATGGCTATGCATATGTAGGGGCAACGGGCATATGGGAAATCTCTATACCTTCCTCTCAATTTTGTTGTAAACCTAAAAGTGCTCTAAAAAACTTTTTTAAAGTCCTTAATAAAAAATACATTTAAAATTATATTTAAAAGCTTTTCAAGTTCAATTTCAAAAATTTATAATAAACACGTTATACCCTGCTTAATTCCTATCAAGCATTTTATCATCAAGCTAGTCACACAAGTTATTGAGAAAAATAGAATTTTTCCTAAACTCCCTGTTATCCCTAACCTTCTACCATATTCATTTCATCAGGTCTTACTATGTATAAGACAAACAAACAAACTCAGAAAAAAGAGATCAAATTTGTGGTTATCAGAAGCGGTAGGAAGGGGGAATTGGATGAAGGTGGTCAAAAGGTACAAATGTCTAATGGTAAGATAAATAAGTACTAGGTATATAATTTGCAACATGATACATATAATGAACACAGCTGTATCTTATATATGAAAGTTGCTAAGAGAGTAAATCCTAAGAGCTCTCATCACAAGGAAAAAACATTTTTTCTATTTCTTTAATTTTGTATCTATATAAGATGATGGATATTCACTAAACATATTGTGGTAACCATTTCATGATGCTTGTTAAGTCAAATCATTATGCAGTACACTTTAAACTTACACAGTGCTATATGTCAATTATAGCTCAATAAAACTGGAAGAAAAAAAGTTTATTTAGAAAATAAGTTTTAATATTTCTTAAATCTGTCCATTTTCTCTCATTCCTTTTATCCTTACCATAGTTTCATTTTTTTCTCACTCGAGCTACTCTGCCTACCTCCTTTCTCCACTAGCTCAAGTCTGTTTCGAGTACATTAACTACAGTGCTAATAAAATAGTTACTTCAATGTGGACACACTTTAGTAGACTCCAACCATCTACAGGATAAATTCCATGCTCCAAAGTATGACATTCAAAGCTCTTGGTAATCAAGCTACTTGTTTTTTCTCCTTCTTATGGTATAAATCTAACTCTACCATAGCCTACTTTTTATTCAATAAATATTTATTGAACTGTATTTTGCTAAGTATCTCCTTCTTTAAATGACCTGTCCATGTACTTTGCCCAATTTTCATTGATTTTTTAAATTCATAAATGTGTATGTTATTATACTAAATGTTTTTTCTTCACCTATTGAAAAAACATTCATCATCGTTAGTACATTTTTATATAAAAGTTCTTTAAAATTTTAAGTTGTCATCAATTTAAAATAGACCAAAATTTCTGTGACACCCCCCCTGCAAACTTCATCCAAACTTGTGGGTTTTGCTGGTATTACTGATTCACAGTGGCGAGGAAGAGACAGAGTAAGGGAGAGGCACAACCTTCTTGGTCCCCAGAAGCAGGTCCCAATGATTCGTATACCACCCATCTTTGTTTTTCACCATTTAACATCATATTATGTTCATTTACCACCATCTTCAAATCATCAGTCCTTCTGTGGATCGCCCTTCAGAGTGCCATCACCCTTTGGATCTTCAATATCCACCAAACTGTTTCAAGACCTTTTAGACCTATAATCTACATCAGTCATACATTTGCAAGATCTTAGCCTGGTGCCTACTGTAGGCAAAATGCTATGCTAAGCCTTAGGGATACCAGGAAAAAATGAGCAAGATACCACACTAGTAGCATAAAGCACAAGTCTTGTGTTAACAGAGAAATTCCCCTTAACTCCATAGAATACGGCTTTGCCTTTTCTGGATGTTAGACCTGGCCCTTCAAGGCCTCTGCCAGTTCCAGTGATCTTTTCTGAGATCTCTTTTTGCCTGACACCCCTGCCACATCTAATGCAGAATACTTTCTTGTTAAAATTCTTCCTTTAATTTTTATTATATCATCCCTCTTCTGATTCTCTTCTGACATCTTTGAATGAGAGAGATGGAATGCTGAGGAGGATAAAGCATGAACTTTATTACAGATCTTGCTTTGAATCATCATTGCTCTACCATTTATTGGGTGACTGGGGGCAAATTATTCATCTTTCTTAGTTGTAACTTTCTCATTTAAACTGAGTATGAAATGAGATAAAGTATGTAATGTCATTAATCCAATGGTTATTCCTCTGTAATTGTATTTCCTTAGTTCTCTATCCTCTACTATTTTTTCTTCTTCCACTCCCCAAATTTTAGTAAGCCTTAAACTTCAATCCCTAACTTTCTACTCTCCTTTCTAAATTCTCTCTTTTCCTTAAGAATTACACGGAAGCCTATGCCTATATCAGTTTCTGTATGGCCATTTCCCAAATAGTAATCATCATGGGTTCACAAAGGTCTTATAAGGAATCATGATGTTAAATTAACAATGTTATCTGTTTCAGTATCTACTTAATATGTTAATAACTTTTTAAAAATATCCATCTAAAATGAAATCTGGAGAGCCTAGGAGCACAAGTGCTGTAAGAATGTACAGTGATTATTGGAAATCAGAGGAAGGGCCTCCATACATAGACACTGCCAGTTTATAACTCAGCAAAGCATTACCAGTCATCATGAAGGTATTAATCATTGCTTAGTTTTAAATCATCTGTTTTTGGTCCCTTATTACCTAGTTTATACCCATAATCAGTCATTGGTTGAAGAAAGATAACACAAGAAAATAATAAAATACACATTAATGAGTAAAAACATGATAAATGTGCAAATTTGCCTCAAAATGATTTTCAGACCCATTAGTTCAATGTGTCTGATCAAAATTCTTTAAAAGTGCACCAGTATTTCTTGTACCTCAAAAAGCACTGCTAATAAAATAAATGACTGTGATGATTATATCCAATCTGGCCTTATTTTAACTGGTAATAAAAACCACTATCATTGTGGCTTCCCTGGTGGTGCAGTGGTTGAGAGTCTGCCTGCCGATGCAGGGGACACAGGTTCGTGCCCCAGCCTGGGAAGATCCCACATGCCGCGGAGCGGCTGGGCCCGTGGGCCATGGCCGCTGGGACTGCACGTCCGAAGCCTGTGCTCCACAGCAGGAGAGGCCACAACAGTGAGAGACCTGCATACCACAAAAAAAAAAAAAAAACCACTATCATCAATGCTATATTTGTGAAGACATACTAATAGGTAGCAACATTTTCTCTTATGTCATCATGAGAATAAAATAAAATAATTATGAAAACTTTTTGCTAAATTACTTTGTTACATGCCATAGGAAAATCAGAAAATAATTTTTTAAATTCCTGAGTTGGCAAAATCATATATTATTATGAAAGAGATCATTCATCCAAAAAGTTTAGGAAATAATTATCTACATTAGTGATTCCCAAAGTATATTCCTCAGAACAGCACTTGTACGGAATTTTTAAATTTTAATAATAATGCCTTTAATGTTTTAGAAAAAAAAAATGATGCATATTTGGTTCAGAAAGTACACTGAAAAGTGCCAGGAAGAAACTAAAAAATCTACTACTATTCCATCATCCCAAAATAACCATTGCCAACTTTTATTGAACATTCTTACACATATGTACAGCTTGCAAAGGAGTCCTTCAGAAGGGCAAATATCAATAACTTCAGGAAAAAATGGTGGAATCATGATTATTTTTAAATTTAAAATTTTTTTAAATAGAAGGCAATACTGAAATTCATAAAAATTTAATCTTCACAGAAGATATGTTTACTAAGTAAAAGATCTCTCTAAAGGTAAGAAAAAAATTATAAAAATCTTTGATGTCACTTTTGAAACTATATGTTTTACCTTTAAACCGTCTCCTTACAATGAAAGATTAAACAGATTAACAATTTTTTCCACTCTAACCTAATTTTTGTTACATTTTCTCTTTAGACTATCAAAGCTTACATTTATATTTTGTTCATTTTTATTTTGTAACAATAATTCCCAGTTGCCTTAGTTCTAGATTTATTTTTAAAATAGAATAAAGATACTGCATCACAGGTATTTAAGATTAAATGAGAATTACATAGAAATCCCTTATAAATTGTAAAGTGCTAGATAAATATTTGTTCTAATAATTAATACTTCCCCCCATTCTTTCCCTATATTTTCTTCTCTAACCTCTCATCCTAGCGCAAAAAAGGTAGCCACTGTGCCTCTAGAAGGTGGTTTTCTCCTCTCTAATACTGATGCATAAATTGTTACTTCAACCTAGAATGCCAACACTTGATCTAAAACTACCCATCTTTCAGTATCAAGGCCAAGTCTCTCCCCTTCCCTCAAGTTTTTTTTTTTTGGCAGTACGCGGACCTCTCACTGTTGTGGCCTCTCCCGTTGCGGAGCACAGGCTCCGGATGCGCAGGCTCAGCGGCCATGGCTCACGGGCCCAGCCGCTCCGCGGCATGTGGGATCTTCCTGGACCGGGGCACGAACCCGCGTCCCCTGCATCGGCAGGCGGACTCTCAACCACTGCGCCACCAGGGAAGCCCTTCCCTCAAGTTTTTACAGAACCTTCTGAACTGTAGTGACATCTTCATCTGAAGCTGTACGGCACTAACATATTAAGTCACTAGGCAATAAGAATTACTCACATATTATTCTACTGGACAGTTATTTCCTGTGTACACTAATAGAATTTTCATTCTTATTCACTGTCTTTCAAACTAAATTGTAAGCATCTTGAGGGCAAGATCTAAATATTATATTTTTGTCGCCATATTCACTTCTGTTTTATGCATAATGGTACCACCAGTGTATCCATTTCATAAGCTTCCAGAGAAAGGGAATATAATTGTGCAACACAGTTGGGGTAAGTTAAAGTTAAAAGTTAACTTAGTAGATATTTAACTAAACTATGCCTCAGAGACTGCCAGTGTTTAAAAAATAAAATGAATTACATAAATTAAAATGAACACAATCCACAAATCTAGAAATTATAATGAATATAATTTCATATGTCAACATTAAGGAGTTAATTCTCGGTTGTGTATACTAAGAATCAATGCTAAGAAGGTGTTTCTAGGTTCTTAATATTAAAAAGGTACATCTTGGGATATCTGAAGATAACCTTTACAAACATCAAATATTACAGGTTAATGTGGTAGATGTATATGGGTTTGGAATATTGGCTTGAGAGAAATGTACACTAACTCTAAAATATACTAGTTGTTTTTAAAAAGAAATCCTACATATTAATAAGTTCACTTTTATCTTCTGTTTCTCTCATAAAAGTTGAGGAAAATGTTTTTTAAATAGTTCATTTAGATTTTCACTTATTTTAAGTAAATGAAAGCTTACAAAATGATATTGATGATAATGACAATTTTTCTTTGACCAGGAAAAAATAAGCATCATTCTAATAGCTAATTTCCCATATTAAAATTCTGCTTGAAAAGTTCATGTCAACTGACAAGACATAATATTTTAGTTTTTAGCTTTCTGGTTTTATTATACAAGTTTATTACAATGCAAATATAGTCAATTATAGGTAGAGTAACTATGGCACACAACTGCAGTTACGTTTGGTGTTCTTGGAATATATGGGTCCAAGTAATAAGAAGCTACTACTTCATTGCCAAGAAGTCAGGTTTAATTTACTTTCTTTTTCCCTCCCTCTTCAACTGGCTGAAATACAAGTTCCACTGCAAATGCAACAACCAGCAAACACAGATGCCATCATAAATACATAATGCTGCCAAGTAGGAAACCCGACATTGACGAATAACAGAACTCCCTATAGCAACTGGAAGATATTCTGGGCAGCATATTTAAAGTCTTGAAGCTATATTATAAATAAAATGCATGTGTCCCTTTTAACTAAAAAATAAGTTAGTTTTTTTTTTTTAAACACTGACATTTACTATTACTCAATGGGTAATTTTTCTGTCTGGTTTATATTTTTAGTGGGTTGAGAAATTTTATAAATCTTTCATTCTGAACTTCTGTAATACATAACTGCTATCAGGGAGGTTTTGCTATGCCTTAAATAAAATTTGCCATACTAAATTAAAAAAAAAAAACCATGAAGAGTTTTCAAACTTTGCTAATTAAATTCATAGTCTGATAACCTAATTTGACTGTTAGAGTTTAGCAATTGAATGACTCTCCTCACTGACTTCAGTTAGCTTGGAGACAAAATATGATATCAACAAATATTTATAAGCATTCCCTGTGGCAAAAGTATGTGTTAGATAATGTAAGGAAATGAAACTGAAGACAAGACCTCTACTCTGCAGGAATTTTTCCTCTGGATAAGTGTAGAAATCACCTATACAAGGACACAAATAAATCAAAGCTATATTTCATTAGAAAATCTGATCCCTGTGGGATGTTACAAGAAGCATCATTTGCCCACAAATGTTTCAAATTTTGAACTCCCAAAGCAAAAATTCCAAGCATTACCTATCAACAGACACAAAAACTAGAAGAGAAAATGATCTTTTAAAGCAGAGATAAGATAGAATCTCAGAGATAAGATAGAACTCTCCAAATAGCTTTGGTTTCAAATCTAAAATATTTTGTACTCAATTTCATGAAAACTTCCCCCATCACATTCACTATGAAATGTCAATTCTGAGGAGTGACATCACCACGATGGCAAAGTAGGAGACCTCAGACTCCATCTCCCTGCAAGGATCAACAATTAGACCGCTATCCATGAACAAAGCCAGCTCTGGGAGAACTCAGGAGTCCACTTAAGAAACTTTAGCAACACAGTGGAACAAAAACCCTGAGAATAAACACACAAAAAGGATAGGTAGAACAGCTTCATTTTGCCTCCCTCATCTCCCTAGGCCAGGAAGGAACTCCCCAGCTAGAAAGAGTTCCCCTCACTGGGAAAGAGAGCAGGGTGAGTCATCAGCTTCCCCAGCCTTTCAGTTCACTGTAAGAAGAATCCACTTCAGTTTCAGCCCACCAAGAGACTGGCGAAGCTGAGACATATAGATACAGCTTCCTAGCTTCCTAAGGAAGCTTCCTAAGCTTCTTCCTAAGGAAGAAGGGCAAGGGCTACCAGTATCAGCCACACAGTGGAAGTGACCGTGATCCCCAGCAAACTCCTCTACAGAAGACCCGAGCAGATTTTGCTACTGAATAAACCAGCACAACCACAACAGAACCCCTACAGATTTATCTGGCTTGTGCCCCACAGGTTTTCATGTTTACAGATGCCAAATGCCTGAGTATCTCTCCTCACTCCCCACTCCCCTCCCTATCAGAGCCTGGGATCTGCACTGGCATCCCGGCTCTGTGGCTGCATGAGTGCAAAACACAGCCTTAGACCCCCATGGCTGACCCCCAATGCCATGTGCATGCTTGGGGCTAGCTCCTCCAGCTGTGCACTTGTACACCTCCAGTTTGATTCTTGTCACCAACCTTCGCTGCATTGAATGCACCCATGGCAAGACCCTGCAGTCACAGGAGTGTATGCTGACAGCCAGGGCCCCACAACTGCCAGTATGCCCAGTTGACCTTGGCATGCGCTGCTTGCCCTGGCCGCTATCACTATGTGTGTACCTGCAACCAGCCCCTATCATTACACAGGAACCTGCAGCTGGCCCCCAGATCCACATACCCCTGACTCCAGCCACCACCACTGGCTTGGTCCCTAGCCACTGGACCTGGAAGCACAGCTGAAGAACCAATAACCCTCGCAGCCACTGAAGATCCCCCACAGTGCTCACCAAGGACCACATAATTTCTGATATTATATACTCCAGTTGGCCAAGCCATTGAGATGGTACGGCCCTCCAAAGAACCCAGAGCCACCATATGCACACACACTTGGTGCCCTGAACCACTAGACCCAGGGTCACATCATGTTCCAGCATGCCCCACACAAGTGAAGGTCTTTTCTTACTGAAGTCAGTCCATAAAGTCTGGCAGAGGTGACTGCTTCTTCAAAAGTGCAGACACCTATGCAAGACTACTGGCATCATAAAGAATCAGGTAAATATGATACCACCAAAGGAACACAGTAAAATTTCAGTAAATGATGCCAAAGAAATGGAGATCCAGGAATTGCCCAATAAAGACTTCAAAATAATTGTTATAAAGATTCTCAGAGAGTTGTAAGAGAACACAAATAATTATTGAAGTCAGTAAAATAATATAAGAACAAAATAAGAAGTTCAACAAACAGAAAACATGAAAAAGAGCCAAAGAAAAATTTTGGAACTGGAGAACACAATGACTGCACTGAAAAAGTCAATAAGAGCTTTAAGAGCAGATGGCACAAACAAAGCAGAAGAAAGAAATAGTGAGTCTAAACACAGATCATTTGAAATTATCCAGTGAGAAGCAAAAAAAAAAAAAAAAAAGAGAGAGAATGAAAAGGAATGAAGAAAACCTACAGGACTAATGGTAAAAGATTAAGAGAAACAACCTAGGCATAATTGAAGTCCCAGAGGGAGAAAAGAGGGAGAAAGGGGTAGAAAGCTTATTTAAAGAAATAATGTCTGAGAATTTCTTAAACCTGAGGACAGATTTGGACATCTAAATCCATTAAGTTAACAGGTCACCCCAAAATTTCAATCCAAAACAATCTTCTCCAAGAAACACTATAATAAAACTGTCTAAAATCAAAGAGGGAATTGTAGAAGCAGCCAGAAGGAAAAAATATTTTTCTCTCATAAAAGGGAACCCCCAAAAGGTTATCAGTGGACTTCTCAAACCTTGCAGGGTGGGAGAGAGTGAGATGATACATTCAAAGTGCTGAAAGAAAAAAACTGCCAACCACAAATACTTTACCTGGCAAAGTTGTCCATCAGAAATGAAGGTGAGATAAACACTTTCCTAACAAACAGCAGCTGAGGGAGTTAATCACCACTAGACATGCCTTATAAGAAATGCTGAAAGGAGTTCTTCAACCTGAAATGAAAGGATGCTAATTGGTAACATGAAAACATATGAAAATATACAACATACTGGTAATGTTTAGTATATAGTCAGATTCAAAATACTCTAATACTATGATATGGTTGTGTGCTAACCACTTAACTCTACAATAAAGGTTAAAGGAAAAAGTAGTAAATATAGCTATAGTTACTATAATTTGTTAATAGATACACAATATAAAAAGATATAAATTGTGACATCAAAAACATAAAATGTGGGGAGAGGAGTAAAAGGGTAGAGTTTTGTATACAATCAAAGTTAAGTTGTTATCAGCTTAAAACAGACTGCTATATCCATTAAGATGCTCTATGTAAGCCTCAGGATAAATGCAAAACAAAAAACTATACTAGATACACACAACATAAAAAGAAAGGAATCAAAGTATACCACTATGGAAAATAATCAACTTACAAAGGAAGACAGTTAGAAAGGAAGAAATGAACAAAAAAAACTACAAAAGAGCCAGAAAACAATGAAAAAGATGACAGTAGTAAGTCCCTACTATCAATAATTTCTTTAAATGTAAATGGATTAAATCTCCAATCAAAAGGCATAGAGTGACTAAATGGATTTTTAAAAACCCAGACCCAACTATATGATACCTAAAGGAGACACATTTCAACTTCAAGGACACACATAGTCTCAAAGAGAAGGAATGAAAAAATATATATCTTGTAAATGAAACCCAATCGAGAGCAGGGTAGCTATATTTGTATCAGACAAAATAGACTTTAAGTCAAAAACTGTAACAGGAAACTAAGGTTATTATATAATGATAAAGGGGTCAATTCATCAAGATGCTATAACAATTATAAATATATATGAACCCAACACAGAGTACCTAAATATATTAAGCAAATGCTAACATATGTGAAAGAAATAATAGCCAGCAATACAATAATAGGAGGAGACTTCCATACCTCACTTTCAACAATGGATATATCATGGAGACAGAATATCTATAAGGAAATGTGGAACTTAAACTGTACTCTAAACCAAAAGGACCTAAAAACATATATGGAAGATTCCATTCAACAGCAGCAAAATATACATTCTCAAGTGCACGTGGAACATTTTCCAGAATAGATCATATGTTAGGTCACAAAAGTTTCAGCAAATTTAAAACATTGAAACCACACTGAGTATCTTTTTTGATCACAATGATATGAAACTAGAAATCAATAGCATGAGGAAAGCTGGAAATTTTACAAACACATGGAAATTAAACAATACACTCCTGAAAAACTAATGAGTCAAAGATGAAACCAAAGATAAGTTAGAAAATGTATCAAAACATATGATATTGGAAACACCACATGCCAAAATGTATGGGATGCAGTAAAAGCTATGCAAAAGAAAAGTTCATAGCAATAAATGCTTACATTACAAAAAGAAAGATTTTAAATAAATATCCTAACTTTACACCTCAAGGAACTAGAAAAAGAAAAATAATTAAGCCCAAAGTTAGCAGAAGTAAGCAGATAATAAAGATCTGTGCAGAACACAATGAAATAGAGAATAGGGAAACAATAGAAAAATAAATCAGTGAAACTAAGAGTTGGCTTTGTAAAAAGATAAAATTCACAAACTTTTAGCTAGGTTTTCCAAGATAGCCAGTGGGAAGCAGCCGCATGGCACAGGGAAACCGGCTCGGTTCTTTGTGGCTGTCTGGAGGGGTGGGATAGGGAGGGTGGGAGGGAGGGAGACAAAGAGGGAAGAGATATGGGAACATATATATATGTATAACTGACTCACTCTGTTATAAAGCAGAAACTAACACACCATTGTAAAGCAATTATACCCCAATAAAGATGTTAAAAAAAAAAAAAAAGAAAAAAAAAAAAGAAAAAAGAAGAGTGGACTTAAATAAATAAAATTATAAATGAAAGAGGAGACATTACTACTGATACCAAAGAAATACAAAGGGTCCTAAGAAACTACTATGAACAATCATACACCAACAATTGGACAACCTAAAAGAAATGGACAAATTCCTAGAAACATATAACCTACCAAAACTAAATTGGGAAGAAACAGAAAATCTGAACAGACCAAATACTAGTCAGGAGATTAAATCAGTAATCAAAAATCTCCTAACGAAGAAAAGCCCAGGAACTAATGACTTTACTGGTGAATTCTACCAAACATTTAAAGAATAATTAATGCCAACTTTTCTCAAACTCTTCCCAAAAATGGAAGAGGAAAAAACACTCCCAAACTTATTTTAGAAGGCCAGCATTATCCTGATACCAAGTCAGATAAGAACAAATAAATTCAGTAAAATCTGCATATAAAAATCAGTTGTTTCTATACACTATCAATGAACTATCTTAATAAGAAATAAAGATAACAATCCCATTTACAATGGCATCAAAAATAATAAAATACTTAGGAATAAATTTAACCAAGAAAGTGCAAGATCTGTACACTGAAAATTATAAGACATTGATGAAAAAAATTAAAGACACAAATAAATGGGAGATATTCCATGTTTATGGATCAGAAGACTTAATATTGTTAAAATGTCTATACTACCCAAAGCCATCTATAGATTCAGTGTAATCCCTATGAAAATTCCAATGAAAATTTTTACAGAAACAAAAAACAATCCTAAAATTCCTATCGAACCATAAAAGACTCTGATTAATCAAATCAATCTTGAGAAAGTACAAAGCTGGAAGCATAACACGTCCTGATTCCAAACTATATCACAAAGCTGTAGTAATGAAAACAGTAATGGCACTGGCATAGAAACAGACACATAGACCAATAAATCAGAATAGAGAGCTCTCAGAAATAAATCCATGCACAAAAGCTCAACAA
This sequence comes from Lipotes vexillifer, assembly GCF_000442215.2. Classification (NCBI taxonomy): domain Eukaryota; kingdom Metazoa; phylum Chordata; class Mammalia; order Artiodactyla; family Lipotidae; genus Lipotes; species Lipotes vexillifer. The sequence continues at coordinate 253,052 of NW_006771143.1, forward strand.
ATATTTGACAAGGAACCAAGAATACTCAATGGGAAAAGAATAGTTTCTTCAATAAATGATGCTGGGGATGCTGGATATCCACATGCAAAGAATGAAACTGGACGCCTATCTTACACTTCTCACAAAAATTACCTTGAAATGGACTAAGGCCTTAAACACAGAAAATACCTAGAAGAAAACACTGAAAAAGCTCCTTGGCATCAGTCTTGGCAATAATTTTTTGGATATGACACCAAAAACACAAGCAACTAAAGCAAAAATCAACAAGTAAGACTATATCAAACTAAAAAACTTCTGCACAGCAAAAGAAACAATCAACAAAATGAAAAGGCAACCTAAGAAATATAAGGAACTCACACATCTCAATAGCAAAAAAAAAAAAAAAAGAAAGAAAAGAAAGAAAATCCAATTTAAAAATGGGCAAAAACTCTTTTTCCAAAGAAGACATACATACAGTGGCCACCAAGTTTAAGAGTGCTCAATATCAATAGTCAACAGGGAAATGCAAATCAAAACCACAATAAGATACCACCTCACACCTGTTAGAATGTCTATCATTAGAAAGACCAGAGATAACACATGCTCGAGAAGATGTGGAGAAATAGGAACCCTGGTACACTGTTGGTGGGAAATGTAAATTGAAACAGTCAATGGAAAACAGTGTGGAGATTCCTTTAAAAAATTAAAAACAGAACTACCATATGACCCAGCAATCCCACTTCTGAATATATATCTAAAGGAAATGAAATTACTACCTTGAAAAGATATCTGCACTCCCATGTTCAGTGCAGCATTATTCATAATAGCCAGGACATGGAAACAATCCAAGTGTCCATCAATGGATGAATAAAGAAAATGTGTATATATATATATATATATATATATGCAATGGAATATATATATATATATATATGCAATGGAATATATATATATATATATATATATATATGTAATGGAATATAATTCAGCCATAAAAAAGAAGGAAATCCTGCCATTTGTGACAAGATGGATGGCTTTTGAGGGCATTAAGCTAAGTGAAATAAGTCAGAGAAAGACAAATACCATATGATCTCACTATATGTGGAATCTAAAAACGTCAAACTCATAGAAACAGAGAATAGATTGATGGTTACCAGAGGCTGGAGATCAGAAGAAACGGTGAGATGCTGGACAAAGGGCACAAACTTTTAATTCTAAAATGAATAATTTCTGGGGATCTAATGTATAGTGTGAATTATAGTTAACAATACCATATTGCATACTTGAAGGTTGCTGTGAGAGTAAATCTTAAGTGTTCTCACTAACAACAACAAAATAGTAATTATATGAGGTTAAGTATGTGTTACTTAACCTTATTGTGGTAAATAATTTGCAATATATACGTGTATCTGATCATTACTTTGTACATCTTAAACTTACACAATGTTATATGTCATTTATATTTCAATAAAGTTGGGGGAGAAAAAGAGAAAAAAGTCAATGATTTTTAACATTGCCTAGTATACTGTGTGTGTACTTATGTATATATCCAAAACTCATTATTTATATTATCTCTCAAATATTTCCATAGTTATTTTAGTTGGTAATAGCATGTTAAAATTACCTAATGTCATTGAATCAGGTTTCAAAAATTATAACTCCTGAACTTGATTTGTTAACCATCTCAAGAGGGCACATTGTGTAAATTGCTTAATCTGGAACTATTGAAAAAGTCTATTTTATATACAGTAATATTAAGAAAGTCACATCAAAACAGAAAATATATGAAAAATTCCACATTATAATATTTAGCTTGATTTTGATTAAAATGTGCCTTTTTTGTAGTTTAGAATAATAAAACCAGCCAAGCAGTTTTTATACTTTAAAAATTATAAAATTTACTCTAGGTGGCGTACTTCTATAAGATTGTAGAAAGAAAAGAATACAATTGAAAATCATTTTTTGTTACTTCTAATCAATGACTGATAATTCAAAAACTAGTCTAATGATATTTGAGATTTGTTAATAGAAAATTAAGTTTAAAGTTGCTAAGCTAAATTGGGATATAATTAACAGAAAATACTGTATTATGATTCTCTTTAGACTAGTAAATATTGTCTTGTGGGAAAAACTTTAGAGAAATCACATGCAGAAAAATGAAATACTTAGCAGTAACTCCCACCCCATGGAAAAAAATATATTGTATTTAACTATTTTTACATCTTTAAAACTTGTTTTTTAGAACTCCGTCTCATTCTAATATTCATTAAGATTGCATTTGTGCAAGCATCAGGGTTCTGACTCTTGGGTGCCATTTGTGATGCAACAATTTGTGATGCAAACATTTGCACCATGTCTATTTTCCAAAAGCCATTAGTTTTTTAAAATCAGCATATATATCATGTTACTTGAAGCTCTTTTTAGCAAGACAATTTTCTTCAATTGTTTTTATCTGGAACCACACAACTTTGATTCCCCTCACAAGAACCGTAGTCATATTTATTCCCATATTTTTTAAAGTCAGACTAGGGGGGACATTGGGGAATTATCAACCAGTGGAGCTGTGTTGTCTCCAGTTCTCTCTGTCATACTGAGTATGACACGTAGACCAGTATAGTGAAACTGGATCCAAAATCAGCTGTCATTTGAGGCCAACTCTTGAAACCACTCTACAGTTACCACTCTGGAGAGCTTCAAATTGATTTTAAATTGATGTGATATTTTGGTATACATTGTTACCTAGAGTTTTTAAAGAACATGCTTTTTGATAAACTTCAACTTTTTGGGTCATTCATCTGATACAATCACATTTTCACATAATTCGTATCCATGTTTTCATATAATATTTAAGTTGCCTAAAAAGGAACTGATTTGCAATTAGGGATTCTTTAGTAGTGTATCTCTCAAGTTTGTTAGGCATAAACTCAGGTTTCCTCGAAGTTACTGTCCATTCACTATTTGGAAATGTTCATGATAACTTGGACATGTGCAAGTACATATTTCCTTATTAGTGACTTATTTGCCAAATTGATGTCTCTAAGTTTGTTTTGCTGGCAGCAGTTCGTTGAGATAGAGGAATTTTTCCAGGACTTAGACTTGAAAATGAGCTGTGCATTCTTATAATGTTTGTGTTTTTATGTTAAATAGTAGAGATGCAATTGACCTTATTGGAATTCGGTCATTTGTGGATTAAATGGTCTGTTGCAATGTTTCTAATTTAACTTTGGGCATCAAGATCTAATTATTAATTATATTTTTATGCTAAGAAACAATAAGTATAGAAAACTTGATTTATTCTTGCTTTCTACTATGTCTACTGTAATGCAAAGTTCATACCTTCTACACCTCATTATGATTATTACAATTGGGTGCAAAAATAAATACAAATATATAAATGGAGAGAGATATGAACATATGTGTGTGTGTGTGCGTGTGTAGCTTCCATGCTTAAAAACTGGAATGACAATAGTGGGCAAAAACAGATATGGTCTCTGACCTCATGTAATTAAAGAATCTACAGCAGGGGGGTGGGGTGGGGGGGTGGGAATCACTTGAAAATGATTAAAATGGTAAGTGCTTCAAATGAAAGGTATGTGATAATATAAAAGTATATGAAAAACCATTTTCCAGAGAAGCTGAACATTTGACATTTCCAAGTTGTTTTGCATAATCATCAGCACAGTTTTTTATTTTAGCCATTCTAATAGGTTTTCAGTGGTATCTCATTATAGCTGCAATTTGCACTTCCCTAATAATAGCTAATTACGTTGAACATCTTTTCATGTGCCACCACTACAGCCTCTGTTGAAATGTCTGTTCAAGTCTTCTGCCTATTTTCTAATTGGATTGTTTTCTATTAAATTTTGAAAGTTCTTGATATATTCTGGACACAAGTCCTTTACTGAATGTTTGCAAGTATTTTCTGTCCATGGCTTGTCTTTCCACTTAACAGGGTCTTTCTCAGAACAAAAAATTTTTATTTTTTACAGAGCTCAATTTATTCATATTTTTAAATAAAGATTACATCTTGTCACCTGAAGAATTTTGGCCTAACCCTAGGTCAAAGGGGTTTCTTCATGTTTTTTTCCTAAAAATTTTAGTTTTACACAATGCATTAAGATCCATGACCCATTCTGAATATTTTTTTAAGGTGTGAGGTCTAGGTTTAGGGTTTTTTTTTTTGCTATAGATTCCCAACTGTTCCAACACCATTTGTTGAATTCAATCGTCCCAGCACAATTCCTCCATTGAATAAATTAGTTTGCCAAACTGGTGTGAGTCTATTCTGGACTCTATTCTGTTCCATGTTCTATGTGTCTATCACTCTGGCAAAACCACACAATCAGTAACAATACCATACTTTCCTGACTGCTGTAGTAGCTACATAGTAAGTCTTGGTATCTTGCAGTCTAATTCCTTCAACTTTATCTTCATTCTCAAAATTGTGTATGCTATTCTTGTTCCTCTATCTTTTCATATAAATTTTAGAAAGTCTATCTACAAAGAATCCTTCAGGATAGAAATTGTATTAAACCCACAGATCATTTGGAGTACAATTGATGTCTTTACTATGTTGCCTCCCAATCCATGAATATGGTATGTCTCTCCATTTATTGAGCTCTTCTTTCATTAGCATTTGTAGTTTTCAGCAAACATATCCCACAGATTTTCTTAAATTTATACTTAATATTGTATTTTTTAGCAACTTGTAAGTGAAAATGTCTTCATTGCTAGCATATAAAATTTTTGTTGACCTTGTATTATTCTGTGATCTTGCTAAACTCACTTATTAGTTCCAAGATGTTCTTGGAGATTTCCTGGGATTTTACATGTTGACCATCAGGTTATCTGTAAACAGAGACAATTTTACTTCTTCCTTTCCAATCTGCATGCTTTTTATTCCTTTATCTTACTGCACCAGCTAAGTCATCAAGTACTATAACAAACAGATGTGGTAAGTGCATATTCTTGTCTTCTTCCCAATCTTAATGTATTTAGTCTTTCATTGAGTAGCATGCTAGGTGCAAGTTTTGTAGATGCTTTTTATCAAATTGAGGTAGTTTCCTTCTATTGCTGAGTTGTTTTTTTCGTCATAAATGGGTATTGAATTTTTTCAAATGCTTTTTTCAGATCAGTTGACATGATCATGTACTTTTTCTTATTTTCTTCTTAATATGATAAATTACATTGACCAATTTTCAAATATTAAAGCAAGAGTCTTGCATATCCGGAATAAAGCCCACTTCATTGTGTAAACAACTCAAATGTCTTTCCATGGTGAATGCATTACCAGACTGTGATACCTCTATACAATGGAATATTATTTAGCAATACAAAGGAACAAATTATTGACACATACAACAACACTGAGAGAGCTAAAGGGCAACATGTTGAGTTAAAGAAGTCAGTCTCAAAAGGTTACAAATTGTATGACTCCACTGATATAACATTTTTACAGTGAGAAAATTATAGCAACAGAGAAACAAATCAGTGGACAGCAGGCATTAGAGTTAGATGAGGATGTAACATGTAACCTAATAAGGAGCAGCAAGAAGTTCCTTTGTGATATACATTCTATATCCTGATTGTGGTGATGGTGAAATGAATCTACATATGTAACACTTCATAAACAGAAAAGGAAAAAAAGGCATGTAAAAATTGTGAAATCTGAATACAGTCTGTACCTGAGTTAATAGTATTGCTGCAATATCAATTTCCTGGTTTAACAATGTACTAAGGTTACATAAGATAATAGGGAGAAGCTTACCAGTACATGGGAATTCTCTGTATTGCTTTTGCAACTTCTCGTGAGTCTTAAAGTGTTTTAAAATAAGACATTGTCTTTAAAATACAGTAGGAAAAAAAAAACAGGGGTGTGACCTCTGAAAGATGAGTCAAGGAAGGCTTTGTTTTATAGAGAGGGAACAACAAGTACCAAGTTTGTAGAAGGAAGCATAACAAGGCCATTGAACTTAAGTGTAGCTAAATTCAGAAACAAAGGGGAAGAGTAGAGGACGACAGTTTACAATTAAGAAAATCTGAATCTTCCTTCCTGGTTCTGACAGCATACAGAACCTCAAAGATCATATTTAAGGCAACAAATGGGACACTGAAGAGTTTTAAAGAGGGGGAGGGTAAAAAGGCATTATTAGTGATGTTTTGTCACATTCTAATTGTAGTGAAGAATGGAGCAGGGGAAGTGAAGATGCTCTCTAGCCACTGTTGTAGTCTAGGAGTCAGTACTGGTAGCTTGGTCTAGGGTGGTGGTGGCAATAGAAATGGACAAGAGTGGATAGATTTGAGGTGTATCATAGAGCATAAAATTGATGGAACATGGTCATGACTTAAAAGCCTGAACATGTCCATTAGATTGGTGACATGGAACTAAACTATTTCAAAGGAACAATGCAGGGGGTGAAAGGAATGCCAGACTGGAGCAATTTAAAGAATGGGAAAACAGACATGAGTTTAGACAAGTGAGGAAATTTGGCTGTAAAAAGAGAAAAATGGGTAGTGGCTGGAGTGGGACTGTGGAAATGAAGGAAGATGTTTTAAAAAGTGGTAGCAAACTGAGAATATTTTAGTGTTAATAGGAAGAATCTAGTTGAAATAAAAAAAAGAGGTAATGAAGAAAAAAATAGTTTAAGGACAAATGTGAAGAAAAGACGAAGTTTTGGGAAGTCAGGAAGGGAGTGTGGCAAATTCATGAAGCTAAAGTATGGCTAAAGCATAAAAAATGAGGAAGACAGTGGTGGGAAATAGCTCGGAAAAGGGTAGGGCCAATTTCTTTTACTCTAAGAGGAAAAGAGGTGAATTTGGGCACAAGAATGTCATACTGGGTATGTTTTTATCTCATGACTTCTCTTTTTCTCTGTGAAACAGTAAGAGAGCTATGTTAGTTAACTAGGGCTGCCTTAATAAAGTACACAGAGGACTGGGTGTCTTAAAACAACAGAAATTTATTTCATCACAGTTCTAAAGGCCAGAAGTCCAAGATCAAGGTGTCAGCAGGGTTGGTTTCTTCTGAGGAAACGCTCCTTATCTTGTAGATGGACATCTTCTCTTCGTCTTCTCATGGTCCTTCTGCTGTATGTCTGTGCCCTAATCTCTCCTTATAAAGATATCAATCATATTGAATTAGGGCTCACCAATATGACCTAATTTTACTTAATGACCACTTTAAAGACTCAATCTCCAAATAAAGTCACATTCAGAGGCAACAGGGGTTAGAACTTCAAAGATGAAATTTGGGGGAAGACACAATTCAGCCTATAAAAGAGGTTACTTGCCAAGAATGAGAAGAGAGATAGGATAAATTAGAGGTTCAAAGTGAAAGAGGTTTGAAATAGTTCTAAATAGTTTGAAATACTTCTCACATTAACTATAAATGAAGTAACATCTTTAATGGGTAATTTTGTTTAAATTCAATTTAATTAAAAATGAAATTCTGACTTCATTATTCCATTAAAAAATTCTTTTACAAGCCAGAAAATCTGAATTCTAGTCCTTGCTCTGCTAACAAGCAATGTCCCTTAGATATATCTGGCTCTCATTTTTGTCAAGGAACAACCTATCAGAGACTAGACATATGCCTTAGAATATGCTAGAAGGAGCACTGACTTGGGAACGCCTGACATCCTGGTCCAATTACCTTCTCTGTCACAGAAGAGCTTAATTTCTCAGAACCTCACTTCCTCATCCTAAAATGCAGAACAACTAAATCTCTCTAAAGTCCCTCCTACACTCCTACTATAGTTCTTTGAGTTTAAATGTTACTTTGAGAATAAAGGGATTATAGCATTAAAGAAAAAAAATTCTTCTAAATATTTGATAATAAAAACTGTATGCTTCCAACATATTGAAACATTGATTTTCCATTTCAACTTTTTCTACATCCTCCTCTGTTCCCAAGTCAATATTATCCTCATGATTAATGACATTCTAAATATGCCTTTTTCTCACCTCTGTTGGCTTAAATACTAGGTGCTGAGTTGGAACAAGATACTACTTCTTCTGTTACATGTAATTATCTACTTAATTTTAAATCATTAAATTCTAAAATAGCATCCCTAGCATGTCTAAGATAAGAGTTTTGCATCTTAAAAAAAAAGCTGAATGATGGATATATTAGTCAGAAACATATATGGCTAAAGTAACAAAAACAATGGCTTAACAATCAAGAGTTTATTTCTTTCATGTAGTTAGTGCAGAAGCTGGCAATTGCTCTTGTTGGTTCAGGTGTTCAACCAATCAGGGACCCAGGCTCCCAGTAATCTTTCTATGGAACCATCTCTGAAATACAGGTTTAATTCTCATATTTGCTATTTCATGCTTGTAAGATGGCTATTATACCTCCAGGCTTGTTATTGGCATTCATGGCCAGAAGAGGCAAAAAGCCTCAGCTCACAAAACTTTGACTTTTTAATTTGAAAGAAAGGCCCTTCCCCACAGCTTCTGTTCATTTCACTAGCCCTAATTAGGCCACGTGCCCAGATTTTGGATATCTGTACTTTCAAATATGGTGGCCATGAGTCACATGCAGCTATTAAAATTAAAATTAAATAAAAAATTCAATTTCTCGGTTGTCCTGGCTACATTTCAAGTGCTTAACAGCCACATACAGCTAGTGGCTACCACATTAGGTAGCACAAATATGAAATATTGCCTTCAATGCAAAAAGTTCTGCCTTGGCATATCACAGACCATATGGAATGAAACCACTTCTCTTTCAGATCAATCATGATACTTCCCTTGGGGCTGAGGGTAAGGTCCAAACCTCCTGGAATAACAGGGATCTGTGCTCCTATCTGAACAATATAGGATACTGTTAACAAGGAAGAAGGAGGTAAAAGCAGTTGGGTGGGCAATTGTCTGCCACAATGAGATTATCACTATATATAATTGAATTTTATAAATTATTACACATTAACAATGTACTTAATAAATAAAAAATTCCTGGCAAGGAGGTATTAAAATTAGAAAAAATAAAGTGAAACTAAAGGCTGACAGTTATAAGGGACACTAAATTACTTATTACAAAAATATTACTAAAGTAAACACTAGTGACTCATGGGAGGAGATTAAAGGGAAGAAAGGTAGTGGAATAATATGTGGGCACTAGTTTCTTTATAGCAAACAAATCTGAAATGTCTGATTGTGTTGAAAATGGCCACTAAATTCATGGGCAAAAACAGTGTATCTTGTGATAACAATTATTAATTTATAAGAATTATCTTCATATGGGAAGAGTTATTTCACATCTGCCCATTACTCAGGGCAAAATAAAATGAAAAAAACTGCAAAATCAAAGAATTAGACTAGATGTGGGGAATAATTTACTAACAGAGTAACTCAAAAGGTTAAAAAGCTAATACAGACAATAGTTTTCTTCCTTAAGACTTCCAGGTTGTCAATTCTTCCATGATCTCCAATTTGTGCAAATAAAGCAATAACAAGCATGCCCGAGTCTCTGTATTATGCTGGTAATTAATTAATTAAAATTTATATATGTATTTCTAAATGTAATATATGTTATGTATATAAATTACAAACTAATATTAACAATATTTGCTCTGAATGAACAACTGCCTATTTTAAAAACTGATTTGTGTCTGAATTAAAGTGGTTAACTCTCAAAGTTCTTTCTATTCTATTGCGAAACATGCAAAATACTGCTCAAGGTAGTGTAATGGTTGTTCACTATGAAAAGAGAAAAAAAGGAAGAAGAAATTCTAATTATTATTACTGAGGAGTAATGAGATAGGAGAATTGTAAAAATTTTGCTTCTAAAGATAGTTTAGATATTCTTATTTTTCCCTAAAGTAAAAATAACTAAGCCACTGAAACCCCTTCATCCCTATTATCTATGCTCTCTAAAAATTATGCCTTTTACAGAGTTGAAAGTTGGATAAATATTACTTTCATAAGGGTTAAATTTGAATATCATAACATACATGAACCTTAAACCATTTTATAGGTAAAAAAAAATCTCAGTTATGTCCCATAGCAAAACAAAATTTTATAAAAAGATAGTGCTGAACTTTGGAGAATGATATATATTTTAATCAAGTTTATCAGAATAACATTACAGCATATAAAATAATAGCCCACTGGAATACAGAGCAAAACCCAACCTGACGCTATAAAAAGAATGAAAATAATTTGCCAGCACTTTGCTTCTGTCACCTATATATGCTATGTATTTCCTATCACAAATAAAAAGGAGTCAACTAGAAATCGAGTTCTAAAACAATATAGTCACTCACTATTTGAGTATAACAAAAAGAATCTAGAATTTTCATATGCAAGTTTAATAAATCATCAGTTTATTTAACAAGGTTATTTCTATATCAGATTGTGGTTTAAAAGCAGTTATATGATATGGAAAGAATGATGTACAATCAGTAAGAATCTTGTCATATCTCTCTTCCATCGGCTTTCCCCATCTTCCTGCTTAGCAGTAAATAGCATTTTTAGGTTTATATAAACACATTCTTTACAACTGCCTTCTTAGCAGAAAATCAGTATATAAATAGCACTGGGCATCTAGTAAATAGGTCAAAAAGCAGTGAGCTCAATTTTACAGTTGTGAAATGTAATGTGAAAGAGTTTTTGAAACCTTAAGACTGGGTGATCTGCAGTGTTTCCAGCATGTCTTCGACTGCCTTGAGAGAGTATTTGGTTTCCTTCTTACTTCGACCTGCAAACTAATTTTTAGAAAATGCAATTAGGCTCAATTTCAGTGGCAGGTTCAAAATCACAGTCTTACTTTCAAATTGTTAGAGAGTTAACATTATCTATTTTATCACTAGCATGAAATCAGATATGTTCTTTTTCTTCAATAAAAAACAAAATTTGGGTTTTAAGGACATTTTCATTAAGGTTTCATCTTCAACTGACATATATAAAAATTTCCGTGTGAAATTGGCCAGTTTAAATGTTTAAGTAGTATGATAACCTATAAAAACATTAATATGATTTTCAAACTGTACTCCCTCTTCAGACCAGAAAAGCTTTATGAAATAAAAAGCATAATTTAGAAATGAAATTTAGCTTATATTTATGTAGGAATGTGGACTACTTGTGTGGCCTCTAATCAACATCTTACAATTTCAAACAAAGGTAAAATACAAACGTAAAGAAGTTTTATCAAACATTTTAGAGTTGCAAGAATTCTCCAAAACTACTTAGAGTGGGCTGCAATTTTTAAAAATTTCCCAGATTTATTAGTTGACTAGATACTATCATGTTTCTGCAGCAAAAACCTATCAAATAAAACTCTATGCTACATATTAAAGTAAATGTTTTAAAATATGCATTTTTAGTTTATTAAGTCATAATTTATTTTATAATACCAAATTGGGATTGGATTTTACAATAAAAACAAAACATAGTGCATTAAATACTATCTTTGTACATTTAAAAGCAAATTCATGCGTATTAAATTCAATATAGTGCATGATAAGTGGGGAAAACACTGTTGAATACCCCATGCTGATTTCAAAATGAGTTTTCTAACTAGACTGCCAATTCCCATCATTTATCAGTTTGACTTAACACTACAGATTTACTAGATAAGTATATATTCCTTGTAAAGGAAGGGGAAGGTTTATTATAACTATATTACCTGTTTTTCCCCTGGTTAAAGTATTAACATTTTCTATTAGCAACATACAGTATTTTCAAGTTAACATCTAAGCACTCAGTATACTTTCAAGTGACTGATCTTTCCTTCAAATATCAATGCTGTCTTAGGTACTTAGTACTTGATTTATGATGTGTTCCTTCTCTTTTGTAATTAACTTAATTTGGCAAACTTCTTGTGACCTGTTGAGAAAGATTAAGTGATCAAGCACAGGTAACATCGTAGAAGCAATAGGCTTCAGGAATTGGTAACCTGCCTCTGACCTCTCTGGCTGCAGCTTAACATTATGATTCTCCTATTTCCTAAACCATTAGCTTCTGTGGTTGAATCTTGATTTGATAGAGTAACTAAAGGGGATTTCTAGAGGAAATGCCAGGGCATAAGACATTATTAATTTAAGGAATTCAAATGCTGAATATACAGGCTATAATTTAAAAATATGGCAATAGCAACACCACATTTAAAACTCTGCCCCTTCATAATTTCCCTTGGTGAGTAAAGGATGTGGAGTGTGCTTATTACTCCTATTACCCAGTTGACAGAGTCACTTTCACAAGGACTTACCAAGAACAGAAAGCCTTTTCTTTTACCACTGCCTACCCAAAGTAAACAGGAATTGTCCTAATCAGATACTTAAAGGTCTAATTCTAAGAAAAAGCTTTTCACGGGTTGGGGGAAGGGGTACAAAATAGGACACCTAATTTTTTAAATGGAAAATGAAAATGAAAAATTTGTGTAGCGCTGAAGTCATAGTATTTTAAAATATAGCATTTCTTGATTTGTATTTAAATAAAAGTAATAATAAATACAAATTTGTGATTTTTAAAATTAGCTAATTTTAGAAAACCACCTAAGATTGTGTATCAACACTACTGACAACCAGTGCAATTTAGAATAAACCAAACTAACTTGTGTCAGAACAAATAAAAAGAAAGTTGGAAATATAAATCTATCACTTCAAATTTTACCTGACATGCAATTATTTTGTCTATTCTAGAATTATATGGCAATTTAACTGATTAAGCCGGAATCCTATTTTTCCCTCAAATCATGATTTAATTTTCTATTTCCCAAAAGGATAGTAACAGAATCACCTCTGCAATCACAAATAACATATGGATCACTAGCACAGACGAATTTAACAGAGTACCAAAGAAGCATTTATCTGGAAAATTACTGTGAGTAGGTTCACATTAAAGTTTTTCATGAGCATTAATCAAACTTGCCTGCCTCTACTGAACATGCTAAACCAATTACCTAATTGAAAAGCAAGTAGTAGCCATATTTTGTTTCATTAAGTAGAAACAAAGACAGAAAGCAGTTCTTAAAATCTCATTTTCTCTAATTTTTAAATGCCTAGAAAAACATTACAATAAGGAATACTTATTATACACTTTATACTTGTTTATATGCCTAGACATATAAAGTTCTCAATTAGATCCCAGAGATTTATTACTAAAATGTCAGTCTCTGAAAATTATACTTTTCCACATTAATCACAAATTCTGCATTTTTATTTTTCACACAGATTTTGCTTAAGTAAACTTTTTTCATAATTTCCTGATGGATCTTAAAGAAAACTAACCAGAAAACCACTCAAATAATAAAAAATTGCTTATCAAATTCAAAGGTCAATGATTTACCCATTGTGATAACTGGAGTAAGTTGGGTTAAAATTCACAAATTTACAGTTTGTGGAAAATAATATGGGTGGACAAAGTAATAAGATAAATAAAATGGAGAAGTGGATTGACGAATCTCAGAAACATGCTGAGTGAAAGCAGCAATGCACTAAAGAGTACATAATCTACGATCTCATTTATATATAAAGTTCTAGTACAGGCAAAACTAATTTATAGTGATGAAAATCAAATCAGTGCTAGTCTGCAGTGTGGAATGGGGCTGACTACAAAGTGGCAGAGGGGACCTTTCTGGGCTGATGGAAACTATGTCTTGAATGGGGTAGTGGTGAGAGAGGAGTATACATTTGTCAAAACTCAACTATACACTTAAAATGTGTGCATGTTATTGTATGTAAACTATACCTCAATAAAGTGGATAAAAAGAAAAATAAACAAAAACAGAAGGATGGAACTATGGAGTTATACAAAAGTGTAATAAATTGCCAAATGACCACATATTTCTCTTCCGATTGAGAGG
>NW_006771143.1:266968-288745 GCF_000442215.2 Lipotes vexillifer
CTTCCGATTGAGAGGTGAAATATTATATCCCCTGTATCTGGGTTCACCATGTGACTTGTTTTGCTCAATGGAATATTAGCCATATGTGACACAACCAGAGGCTCAAAACACCCTTGGGCGCTGTAGTTTGCCTGTTTGCTGCTCCTGGAACCCTGAAACCATCATGTGAATAAGTCCAAGTTAGCTTGCCAAATGGGAAATACAAAGCCCAGCACCCTCAGCTGACAGAGAGCCAACCATCAGACATTTAAGTAAGGCCATCAACCACTAGCATAGAGGAGAAAAAAAAATAAGCCCACTATAGACCTGTAGAATTACTCAACTGAGCGCAAGCCTACATGATACCTACAGATTCATAAGCAAATAAGTCATTATTTTAAACCACTATGTTAGCAAAAGGCAATAGATACAAATATTTATGAAATCTGATTCACATGAAGAAAATCACCAACTTCTGTAGAAAAAGCATAGAGATGAAAATTTCAAAAGCAACAAAAGATTTTATTTAAAACCCGTTACTGGGACTTCCCCGGTGGTCCAGTGGTTAAGACTCTGTCTGCACTTCTATTGCTGGCGGCACAGGTTTGATCCCTGGTTAGGGAACTAAGATCCTGCATGCCACGCAGTGCAGCCAAACAAAAACAAACAAAAAAAATGTTACTAGTGTCTAGAGGCAAAAATAAATTTTGCATGATGGGTGATTCCTAATTGAGAGGTATTTTAGGCTGCTATACAGAAACCTGACATTATCAACGGAGAGATGTTATCTTTTTGGAGTGGTATCCAAGATGACAGAAACTTACAAAAATTCCTTATACTATACTTTCCCTTAGAGTCAAGAAAAGGCAAATCATACCTTCAGGAAAGATGTGTAAAACATCACTGGGTACTATGGAGTTTATGGTGCCAAAGTCAAAGACTGAAGAGCACAGATGATATTCTCAGAGCTCTTTCCAAAAACACTGAGACTTTACAAAATAAGTCTATGAAAAGAGAATGGATCTAATAAGACAATTTAAAAAAATTTGTTTAAAGAGAATGGCAGGGAGGGAAAATATTACTAACGAATAGGGTTTGGATATATGAACAATGACTTAAAATATCGAAATGAAGGATTCATGTCTAATGGTAAAGTGCATCTCATATGGCAGGGAAGGGCATGCTTGCCTGGTCTTGCATTACTGAAGAGACAGTGAAAAAGAGGAAAAACAAACAAACAAAATGAAACTCTAAATTTAGTTACTATGGAGAGCCTTGGGTCTGAAATGAAAGGGAAACGAGGGTAGCATATCACTTGTTCACATGAGAAAATAACTAAGAAGGGAGTTGGAAACTATAATTACAGTTTTAGAAACATTTATACCTGACATCTCTTTATAAAGGCAGTATATTGTGGCCATTAAGAGCATCAAACTTGGAGTCAGGCTGCCTACGTTTGAAAACTGCTCCTGTTAATAACCAGTTATGTCACCTTGGAGAAAGTTATTTAATCTTTCATGCCTTAATTTCCTCATTTGTAAAACAGGAAAAGTACCTACCTTATAATAAATTTTGTTTGCTATTATAACTGTTATTGTTGTTACTGCTACTGTAATTGCAATAAAAATAGCAGCCATCATAAAGTGAACTTACAGCATGCAATTAGTAAACACAATATAAGGTGTATTACTGTGATATGGTAAAAAGTATGTATCAACTCCTTTAATACTCAGAAAACTTTTATTATGTCCATCTTGCAAATGAAAAGCTAGGCCCAGAGATGGTATGTAATTTGTCCATGACTACATGTCAGAGCCAAACTTGGAAGCCAGACGATACAGCTCATGCATCTGTGTTCTCTCTCAACTATGAAAAGGTAGCAGCTTCCATAGAATGGGACTCATGACAGAATACAGAGATAGAAACACTGGAAAGCTACGCAGGGGGGAAACAGACCTCTATTTTCAAATAATACATAAAAATCAGTTCCATATGGATTGTGGATCTAAATGTGAAAAGTAGAAGAAAAAAAACTCCAAAGACACACAAGATTATCTTTATGACCATCAGTAGCAAATGATTTCTTAAGCAGAACATAAAAGACAAACCATAAAGGAAATGAACGATTAGGGTGAAGATAATCTTCAAAACTTTCTTCATCAAAATCATTTGAGAGTGATTGCAACTAAGGAGTTAAAAAGATCTGCTACACATATAATGAACAAAGGGCCCATAATCAAAAAACTAAAAAACAAAATAAAAAGTCATAAACCAATGAAAAACATAGACTTCATGAAAGAAGATATCCAAACAGCCAATAAACATGAAAAAGTGTTCAACCTCACTGGTCATCAAGGAGATACAAAACAAAACCATGAAGATACCACTACACATATACCAGAATGACTATAATTACAAAAACTGACAGAAGGATGTGTTGGTGAAAATGTGGAACTATGAGAACGCTCAAACACTGCTGGTGGGACTATAAACAAGTAATCTGGAAAACCAGCTTTATCTACTTCAGTTAGATACATGTACATCCTATGACCCAGTATTTCCACTCAAAGGTACACACCCCTAAGAAGTACATGTACATATACACCAAGAGACTTGTACAGCAATATCAGTGTAGTATTATTCATAATAGCCCCAAACAGGAAATAATCCAAACGCCTACCAACAACTGAATAAAGGGGCTTCCCTGGTGGCACAGTGGCTGAGAATCCGCCTGCCAATGCAGGGGACACGGGTTCGAGCCCCAGTCCAGGAAGATCCCACATGCCGCGGAGCAACTAAGCCCATGCGCCACAACTACTGAGCCTGTGCTCTAAAGCCCATGAGCCACAACTACTGAGCCTGCGTGCTGCAACTACTGAAGACCGTGTGCCTGGAGCCCATGCTCTGCAACAAGAAAAGCCACCACAATGAGAAGCCTGCACACTGCAAAGAAGAGTAGCTCCCGCTTGCCACAATTAGAGAAAGCCCGTGAGCAGCGACGAAGATGCAACACAGCCAAATATAAATAAGTAAATAAAATAAATTTTAAAAAAACTGAATAAATTATAGTATGTTCATATAATAGACTACAGTACAATGAACATGAATGAACTACAAACTTAAACAAAGATAAAACTCATAAATCATGAAATAGGCCAGACAAAAATAAATACATACTGTATGATTCTATAAATTTCAAAAAAAAGCCAAAACTATGGGATTATAAATTTGTACTTTTGAGGGGAATACAAGGAGTAGAATTTGAAAGAAGGTACCAGGAAGGTTTGGGGTGTTGTAATGTTTCTATTTATTAACCTGGATACATTTACTTGTATAATTCATTGGAATGTATCTTTGTGACTTGGGTTCATTTTTCTATGTACGTTATAATTTAATAAAAATTGGTTTTAGAAATATAGTCATGCCGTGTCAAAAAAAGCACTCCCTGAGCAGTTAGTTGTTTCTCAAAAATATCTTTAAAACAATGATGTAGTTTGTATACTATTATTTTCATATTATCCAAGTCTTATTTATTTATTTATTTATTTTGCGGTACACGGGCTTCTCACTGTTGTGGCCTCTCCCGTTGTGGAGCACAGGCTCCGGACGTGCAGGCTCAGCGGCCATGGCTCATGGGCCCAGCTGCTCCGCAGCATGTGGGATCTTCCTGGACCGGGGCACGAACCCATGTCCCCTGCGTCGGCAGGTGGACTCTCAACCACTGCGTAACCAGGGAAGCCCCCGTCTTATTTTTAAATCACAAACTATCCCTCCTGCCCTTGCAACCCCCAACCCCCAACCCCCAAGCCTGCTCTGTGTGGAACCCCTCGAGCCATCTCAAACTCCATTTGAAGAAGCACAGCCTAGCTAATATTTATAGATATTCTGACTTGCTTATATATAATAAAACTACACAAAAGTGACTAAATGGTGTGATCACAGGGCACTGAATTGTTTTAATCTCCCCAACTAGGAGTACAAAAACAAAGAAATAAATAGCACCAAAACCAAGACCAAAATAAGAGGAAACAAACCCAACAAAGACATCTTTCAAAAAAAAACTATATTGCAGGCAATCCTTCAAAACCCTAGAAGGTTGTTATACCACCAACAGTAGCAGGACCTACAAAAGCTCAACAGCTATGTGGTAGGCACTACAGGATGTAAAAGAGGACAACCTACTACTCTATAAGCCACCGAAGTAAAAAAAAGTATGAACTGATGCAATGACTTGCAAAACTAGGGCAGTCTCATAGGCTCCAAATCAAAGTATAAAAAACTGCATGCAGGGCTTCCCTGGTGGCACAGTGGTTGAGAATCTGCCTGCTAATGCAGGGGACACGGGTTTGAGCCCTGGTCTGGGAGGATCCCACATGCCGCGGAGCAACTAAACCCGTAAGCCACAACTACTGAGCCTGCACATCTGGAGCCTGTGCTCCGCAACAGGAGAGGCCGCGATAGTGAGAGGCCCCGCGCACCGCGATGAAGAGTGACCCTCGCTTGCCACAACTAGAGAAAGCCCACGCACAGAAACAAAGATGCAACACAGCAAAAACAAATAAATAAAATAAATTAATAAACTCCTACCCCCAACATCTTCAAAAAAAAAAAACTGCATGCAAATGTGACATTAAACAAATCTAATAGTCTAAGACCTCAAAATCTCTGAATTATCCAGCAAACACCCTCTTCCAAAAGGAAAAAAACCTCACACTGAAAGAAAACTACAGAAACTGAAACCAAATTTAACAGGGCAGAAACACTGGGGTTAAGAGGGAGAGATGGTTCAGATAAGGGGAGAAGGGGAGGGTGGGAGGTAGTGATGCCCAGAGGCAGAAAATCCCAGAAGAAAAAACAACAACAACAAAATGTAACATTTAAAACTGAGAACACCACCTCAAAATTCAAGATCTGTAGACTGGTAGGGGTAGAACACAGGGAGGCCTGCAGCCAGAAAAATCATTCTGAACCTGACCTAGTTCTAAGAAAGACTAGATATATAGAGAGGTCATATTTGAGTTCTCTGTAACAAAGAAGAGGAAACATATAAATTACCAGAAAAAAAAGAAGGGAATAAAATACAGAAAATGACAGACGGATTTGAAAAACAAAAGAATGATAAAAGGAAGCGTGAACGGAGATCCAATAAACTTATAGTCGGACACCTGAAAAAGAAAACTTAAGGAATCAAGCAAAAAAAATTCAAAATCATAATTCTAAAAGCAACTTTCCTCAAATTAAAAGAGCACTGAATCCAAATATTAAAAAGGTCTATAGTGTATTTGGGAAGACCGACCCAAGAATATCAACAAAACATTATCATAGTGAAACTACTGGATTCTAAAGATAAAGAAAAAAATTCCTTTGGGCAACCTGACAAAACGTGCAAGTCACTTATTAGAGAACGAAAATCAGGATGGCATGAAACTTGTTGACAGCAATATTTTATCCTAAAAAAACACACAAAAAAGGAACAATATGCTTAATACTTAGGTAAATGTATTTAATAGCAAAGGATGTATAAAAAGTCAAATTGTCCTTCAAATATAAAGACTATAGACGGATAAGTTACAAACATGAAAGATGTAAGAAGATAAGTTTTTCCATGAGTCTTTCCTGAAGAATTTCCTAGGGATGAGCTTCAATAAACTAAAAAATGAGGGGAGATGTTTCAGATAAGATCTGACTGTAAACAGAGTATATAAACTTTGTTATATAGTCTTCTTAGTTTACTTTTAGGATTTTCTTCCTCTTTTTTAAATTATTTGAGATATCTCTGATTAATAATACACTCACATACCCAATCTGCCTCTGAAATACATCATGAAATTTATCCTTTCTGGATTTTTACAATTACTTTTTCTTATTTGCCAAATGTAGAACTACTGAGATGATAAGGCTCATTATGGGATCATAATAGTAACAGACTCCTGTTACTATTTTACTAAAGTAAAACTACTATTTTACTAAAGTAAAAAACATTTGATAAAGACCCAAAAGCACAAAAGTTCAATGATAGACATCTAGCACTGTAGTTTGTAGAAACATAAACAACAACTAAGAAATACATTAACTGACCTATGTCATAATATAAAATTATCGATACTAACCTGATAAGCTCTGTTTATTTGACTAGCTGCCCAACTAGCATATTTCATGTTGTCCTTTTTTGTTTTTGCACTTGCTTTGGGATTAGAAGCAATATGACTTGCAGACTAAGAACAAAAAAGAAACATCAAAAACAATACTCCTTTGATGTAGCCAAGACAATCAAAAACATGTAAGGGTCATAATTGCAACGGGCTGATAATAAAGAGTTTTTCAAAACTGTATCAACACAATTTTTAAAATAAAATAAAGCTGAATGAAATTAGGGAAATGAAATGAAAATATATTTTAAAATGGAGAATAATCCAAGGTAGTAGGAAGAGAAAGGATACCTTAAATAATATCTAAAATTATTTTATTACCTGTCTACCACAGCCCTTGAAGGTAAAATTCCATCATCACTTAAATACTGTAGGATATTACTGGTGCTATTTCTTATTACTGAATTACTTCAACTTTTCTATGTCAGAATTATAGAATTACTGAATATTAATATAAGGAACCTCAAAAATAATTTAGTCTAACTTCCTACATTAACAGGTGAAAAAAAAATTAAGTCCAATAGGAGTGAACTGACTTAACCAAAGTAAGTTAACGAAAGTCTTAGAAGCAGAAAGAGATCATCACTTCCAACCTATTTCTCTTTTCACTACACTGAGAGTTTCCAAACTATGTTGCAAAGAACCAATTAGAGCCATCATCTCCTTTTTAAAGATGTATTTAAACAAGGGATTGTTAAACTGGGATCCATGCAAGAATCTGTAGACCCTCAAAATCATATTCTTATTTTTAATTGTATATATTTCTGGGGAGAGAAAGATACAAATTTTATCTTATGCTTAAATATATCTTAAGAAGCTCTGTCCATGTGGTTTCTTTAATGCCTAGCCTGTGCTATATGCTTTTTCCTTCTGTCTCCTTCTCTGCCACTAAGGAATTTATATGCCAAAATCTGATTGCAGTAGTTAAGAAAATGATTCTGGAGTCAACTGCCCGAGCTGGAATCCCAGCTCAATCATTTAGTAGCTCTGTGTCCATCCTTGGGCAAATTAATCAGGACTCTCTGTGTCTTGGTTTCATTTTCTGTGAAATGGTAGTAGTAATAGTACCTTCTCAAATAGTTGATATAAAGATGTAATGATTTAAAATAAAAAAGAGAGCTCATAACAACACCTGACACATAAAGTACTATGTATTTTTACTATTATTAGTAATTTATTTATTTTTTAAAATAGTATTTATTTGGTAAAAGAGACACTGCTACCATACTGTACCTACAAGCTGTTACAACTGGCACTAGTAGAATCCAGGAAAAATTTTTTGAAATCCCTTTAATCTGTTTTCTAATTATATTTTGCCATATCTTTGCTAAAAAATATTTCATTTACGTTTCTTCCTGCCTCCATTTCTGCAATCAATTCTTTTCACTGAGCTCCAACAAAATATTCATCCGAAAGTCCATGAAAAGACTAGGATAAATTAAAATTTCAAAGGACTGGCCTATTAAAGAAGTTTATTTTTCTAGTCATTCTGACTGTAGAAAGGAGCTCATTTTATATAAATTTGAAGTTCATTAAATTCTTCCTCTATTTCCCATAGCTCTTGTTAACTGACTTTTTCTAAGCTCATCATTTAGCATACATAAACAAAAGAAATATTTAATTACATGCGTACCACAAACTGTTTTTTCTATACCATAAAAAAGTTTTAATTTGGCATTAGAGATTTTATTTCTAATATGTCTTTTATAAACATAGTTTAAAAATATCTCATACAATTATAATTTAAGGTAAGAAATAAAATGTTGGGCATGAACCCAAGAATAACAAAACAATTAAGAAATACAACGGGCTTCCCTGGTGGCACAGTGGTTGAATGTCTGCCTGCCGATGCAGGGGACACAGGTTCGCGTCCCGGTCCGGGAAGATCTCATGTGCCGCAGAGTGGCTGGGCCCGTGAGTCATGGCCGCTGAGCCTGCGCGTCCGGAGCCTGTGCTCCGCAACAGGAGAGGTCACAACAGTGAGAGGCCCATGTACCGCAAAAAAAATATAATAATAAAAAATACATAATATAACTTTGTATCTGTTACTTACTATTTAATTTCATAAAGGCAGATTTAAATTCTGATATAGTAAAAGATAATTGACAATAAAATGTCAAATAGCTGGGATATATTAACATTCAAAAATATAACCGCCTTACAACCTATTGCTCATAAATAACTAGAGGAAAAAAATCATATGCTTATCAATGAAATACAAAAAAAAAAAAAAAGAGGGAAGTGATTAACTGGGATGGTTAATGGACTTTAAATGACATTTCATAAAATAATATTAAACATGCACCTCAACTCACCATGTAAAGTCCAAACAAAGCTCTCATATTTCTGTTGTTCAGTTTCAATGCCTGTGCAAAATACTTTCTTGAAAGTTCAAGATTTTCAAGTCCACCTTGGGTATATTTAACCTGTTAAAAATTACGGAGTGCTGAAACCTGTTTATTTTACTACTTTGAAATATAGCATGCTTCATCATACCATAGGCATTAGTAATTGAAACAGATATTCTGTAAACAAATGCAAGATGTTAAAAGAATTCATCTTAAAGTTGTTAAAGCTAATCTAAACTTTAAAGCATAACCTACCCTCCAGAATCATTATATTCTATGAACATTAAGATCACTAAGTTTTTAAAATAAAAAAATGCTGCCAATATAAAAAAGCCAGTATAATTTCTATTTCAACTGTCTTCCAAATGCTTCACAACTTTATTTTCTATTACTAGTATTATAAATCTAGACTTCATACTGAATTGTCCTTTCCTAGTTGCACTGACATTCCTTAATAATGAAGTCCTTTTAACCTTATAGGATTCAATTGTATTGCTATTCTTAACAGTTAATCAAATAAGATAAATACTTCCTACTTTCCAAAATACTGACCTTAATAAGAATTTCCTAGAATATGGATGTAAAAATTGTAATCACTGTAAATGCCTTAAAGGCCATTAAATGGTGATAACTGTGACATAATTCATAATTAGGAAAGAATACAGTATGCAATTAGAAAAATACAAAGAATTTCACTATTTTAAATAAGTGCATTTAACTGAAAAGTCAGTATTTCCATTATAGTATTAAAAATTTTACTCCCATAAATCAATTTTCATCACATCTTACATATTTATATACTTGCCTAACATTAAGGACATATTCTTAGTTCCATAATAATACCCACACCAACAAAAATAAAATCACATACAATTGTTGTTTTTGAAAACACTTACTTCAGCATACTGCTGACAGTATAAGTGGTTGTGTGGATTAGTCATCATAAGCTCCTCTAAACAAAAGGCCGCTTTAGCATAGCTGAAAAACATCAAGGAGTTAATTTTAAAAGTCATAAATTTTATGTCAGTTACACCTTAAAATAATTTTAAAACAATTTTAGTGATATTACATATTTTATTCCCAAAATACTTTAAATATCTTTATTAATAAAGTACCTATCTTGAATTCATAAATACAAATATCATATTTTTTAATGAAATGAATAAACAGAAGCTTAAATCCTAAAGCAGCCTGTGAACTATCAAGAGATATTATATTTTTCTTTTTTTCTTATTTTTTTATGTATGTACGTATGTATGTATGGCTGCGTTGGGTCTTCATTGCAGCGCGCGGGGCTTTCTATTTGCACCAAGCAAGGGTTACGCAGTGCGCAGGCTTCTCATTGCCGTGGCTTCTCTTGTTGCGGAGCATGGGCTCTAGGCGCGCAGGCTTCAGCAGCTGTGCCACATGGCCTCAGTAGTTGTGGCTTGAGGGCTCTAGAGCACAGGCTCAGTAGTTGTGGCGCACAGGCTTAGTTGCTCCACGGCATGTGGGATCTTCCCGGTCCAGGGCTCGAACCTGTGTCCCCTGCATTGGCAGACGGATTCTTAACCACTGTGCCACCAGGGAACTCCCGAGATATTAAATTTTTAAAACTGGTTCACTAGGATGACATCCAAACATAATTAACAACACAGGCTTCAAGATCTTGGATCAGGTTACATATAAAATAGTTTCTACAAGTCCACTGATCATTTAATAAAATATTCAAATAGCTAAAGTGTAATGAGGAAATAAACACTAAATATTCTCTATTCACTAAAAATCCTTTACAGACATATCCCACATATTCTATTACAAAGACTTTTCATTATTTAAGGTTACTGTCAAATACAAAGTTATTAAGTTATGAATTTCTAAACCCATGAAAAACAGATCAAGTTAGTGGTTTTGATATGCACTCTACTACTATTTAATCATGTGGTGGAGAAACAAAATCTTTACTGAAAACCTAAGGAGAAAACTGCTGCAAAGGGCTCTGGAAAAATAGTTTTATACCACATGACTATAATTCCCCTTAATGTATTTTATATGTTTAAGCCCTGTGAATATCCTTCCTATTTACAGGAAATCCTAAAGAACACAGGTGTTGTAAGATTTAGTCCCAGTGAGGAGGTTATGACATTACAACAGAAAAAGGCTACCTACAGTTATTTTTGACATCTGTCACCAATATACAAAGGTATCTATTTTACACTAATGTCTGATATAGTTTTCAAAATATATACGTTGCAGTTTCAAACATGTGAAATACTGACTAATAATAGGTAACTTTTATTAGGTACTCATTATGTATCATGCACTTTTCTAGGTGTGTTACAAATATTAATTCATTTAATCCCCCCAAAACCCTAGGAAGTAGGCAGACAGCCTACACTCTTAACCACAATGCATACTACCTATATACACTACACATCAGGATGAAAAATCGAGGTGGTGATGGTAGTGATGAATATGTCAATGGTAACATAAAAACAGGTACAGCAATCAAACCCAAAGGGCCAAAGGAACCAAAAATACCCTGCAGATTAGCCCCAAATCACAGCATTTTAAATTTATGAAGGACCTTATATATAATTCTCATCAAAGATCATGCTGCTATTTAGCCCTTTTCATATTTATGCCCAAAACCTAGTATTGGTTCTTGACATATGATAGCTATATAATGAATGAACAAATGACAATAAATGTGTAGAACAAAAGTATTGTGACTACCTATCTGATATTTATTCATCATTGTGTAGAAGGGGAAGTCGTCTCTACCTTAAACACCAGCTTCATCAGAAAGATAGTTCCCTTCTAAATGTGTTCCTTTACGGTAACGCCAAAAACTCATATTAATACTAAGAATAAATGTTCTTAGAGATTTAAATGGGTTGAGCAAAATAGTGACTCTGATTCTTATATAGCATAATGTAAGATAAAATGGGCAGAGAGGAGTTTCTAATGAAAAATGAATGCCAAGCTATTTTTCTCAAAAATTATTTAGTATCACATACAAGGGGATACCTTCCCCCAATTTTACAAAATATAAAATCAAATTAATTTTGTGGATAAAGTATAGAATCAAATAAACTTAGAGCTGGAAGGAGTGAGAAATGGTCTAATCCAGTTTTTCTCAGCCAGGGGTACACAAGAGTATTAAGCCATACAAAAGTGATTTGAGTGATGACTATTTTCTCAGTTCTCCCAAGATGGTACATAGCCAATACCACTGCAGATATATAAAGAAATTAATTCATTATATACAACTCATGAGACTAAGATTTAGAGAAGTAAAAATAATTGGAATCCATTTAAAATAGAATAACCACTATTATTACTACATTAGAGTCAGTAACTAAAGTTTTTGAAGTTCTTCTGTTCCTCACAAAAGCATATGTATAGGTTACAGTATTTGTTCCTTGACTGCTTTATCAACATTGTGATTTTTCCTTACAGGATTCTGATAATTCCCTTTGTTATAGAATTTTATAGTAAGGCTGTACCTACAATAATCACAATCATAATCAATCTTTACTTACTGCTCCCTGCTGATACAACATCTAGTATCTTTGTTTAAAATACATATTTTTGTTTATAATATGTACTGTGGGGTTAAGGTATAAATCATGACTAATTTTTTATACTTAGAGCAAGTGTCTCAATGTGATCAACTGGTGTTGTGACATATACCACTAGAATAACTGTATCTAGAATTTATAAATCAGAAGCAAATTTAAATAAAAATAACTTAAAGACATAAAAGAAGTATGTGGCAGAATTCTATATCCCCTTTTCTCTCTATAAAATCACTGAATAGACTTATATGAACAGTCTACTGTGGAAATTTATTTGGAGTAAAAAAGTCTACATCTAGATTCGCAATGCTGCCTGTGACTTACTATAACTATTAATATGAAGAAAAGAATGTCAAAATATTAAATATATCAAGCAATTCCTAAATTGGTACATTTTTGCCACCGGGTCCACAAAAAACTGTGGTAAACTGACATTCCACAGTAACTTACTATTTGTACCAACAATACCCTACTGAAGACAATGACTTGCTCAAACAAGTTAAATGAATTAAGTGAACATTCTGATTTTCATACAGTTTCAAAAAATCTGAAGACATTTATTTCCACTCACTGTAAATCTGAATATCCCTTCTAAGTGTTCAATTAGAAAAAATAAACAGACATTGTGCAAGTAACTAGCTTCAAGACCAAAAAGAGTTTTGTAATACACGATAAAAGGGTAGGCAGAATATAAGTATCATTTCCCATGAAAAGAAACTATTTTTCAGGTGCTTTTCTGTCTTTGTATCTCTTGATTTCTTGTGATTCTTCAGTTCATTTCTCTTAAATATACTTCCAACTCTATCTCAATAAACTCGTTAGAGACGCAAAACAAAGCAAAACTGAATGTGGCTATTACAAGGTGAGGTAAATAATAATAAATTTAATGACAGGTTAAAAATAAAGTATAACCTATTTGAGAACTAAATATAGAAATATTACAAATACATGTAAAAAGGTAAAACTGATAAAGAAGTAGAAGAAAAAAACAGAGGTGATATATTTATATAGTTCTTAGAGGACAGAAAACCTGAAAGCAATATAAATTGATATATCTGACCATCTAAAAATATAAACTTCCTATAAGTTAAAAAAATCAATATTAAAAAGACATAATAAACAAGGATATATTCTTGACAGGACAAAGGCTCATATCATTTACATAAAGAGCTCTTAAAAAAAGTATAAACAATTTTCACTTATCAAAATTTGCAAAGATTAGAAAGAACAGTAGTGCCCGGTGTTGTTAAGTGGACATTCTAATAATTGCTGATGTGAGAGTAAATTGACACTACCTTTCTAGTGCACATCTAGGAATGATTTATCAAAACCACTGAAAATGTGCATATCATTTAATCAAGTAATTCTACTTCTAAGAATTTAGCCCAAGGAAAAATTTAAATAAAGCTAATTATTATATGTATGTGTAACTGAATCACTTTGCTGTATACCTGAAACTAACACAACATTGTAAATCAACTATACTTCAATAAAAACAAAACCAAAAACAAAACCCTAAAAAACAAAAAAACAAAACAATACTGAGCCTCCAATCTATGAATTTGGTATTATTTAGGTGTTCTTTAATTTCTTTAATTAATATTTTATAGTTTCCAGCATACAAATAATTTACATTAAAAAAAATACTTTATAAATGTTGACTTTAAAACAATGAAAAATAGAAACATTACCATTTAACCAAATACACTACCACTCTTACATACATAAGAGAAAGCTAAGTATATTTACAAATATGATCATACAAGCATCCAAACATGATTCAGGAAATAACTTCCTAACAAAAAACAAAGAGAATCTGATAGCCAGCATATATAATAGAGAAATGAAAAATGGTTCCCAGAATATAGTACACATTAAGTGACATTTTATTTTTGCCGCCACTTTTATTAGAATTACACAGATAATACATCAACTCTATTTCACATACATATATACCCCTGAGAAAAGGCAAGAGACAAATATCTTCATTCGATATTATTTCCTATGTCAGCTATTTGTACTATGAGAATGAGGTCAAGTATTCTAAGTATTCGTGCACAGTAAGAATATGTGCATGAGAATCTGATTCTGTTCTCTGAAAAGGAAGGAAAGAAACAATGTGATATACTTCAGACTCCTCACTAAGAAAAAAGAGGAAAAAAAGCCTGCCTCTAGATAGAGGTTAGCGTTAATGCTGTGATATTAGAAAACTTGCTCTAAGACTGGGCTAATCCTCTCACACTGGGATTTCCTCCTGTCACTGCAATAAAAAAAAAGCTAACAAAAACATTAAATATCCAATAAGCAAGTTCCTACAGCATTCAACATTCTTGATTATTCTTGGTTTTTTACCCAGGCAACAGAATGCTTCTACTTTGGAAGAGTTGATTCTCTTAGCACTAAGGCTAATAAATGCATACAATTGACAGAATTTTTAAACAGCAGGGAGTATAATACTCTTTGTATGTAAGAACAATTTAAATTCTAAAAATTCACAATTTTGATTCACTAAAAATAACCTTAGCTCAGCACATACATGCCTTTCTAACTCCAAAGAATGCCATCTGTATTTCAAAGAAAACTCATTTCCCAAACAAAAATAATTTAGCAAAACACAAATGACTACTTAAAGCAATTCACATATTATAACAAACTGTCAATTTGTTTTTCTTCATTTATTTATTTTGCTAATTTAAAATGACGTGATTCATAGTTCTCACCAATCCTTTAGAAACTACTATGCCTTCTGAACTTATATAGTGATGAAAATTGCACTCCTTAACGAAATTTTATGTTAACGACTTACTCATGTTCATTGATATAAAGTTCTGCAAGTTCATGCCAGGCTTCTTGGTCTCCAACAAATCTGGTGAGAGGAAAGGGAAAAAAAGTAAGTGTGTAGATATTCTATAAATGAACAGCATGGAGGCAAATAGGAAAATCAAATGCAAATTCCATTTTAATTAAAAAAGATTTATCAGAATAACAAAACACAATCCTCTTGTAAGACACTCACTGTTCCAGATACTCATTCAGTTCCCGAATGGCCTCCACATTTTTCCCCTGGGCTTTTCGAATGGCAATCTTACGCTTTCTTGCAGCCTGTGGGTTGACATTAATAAAGGATTAGACCCTCATGATTCCCTGGGTTTTTGTAAAGAGGTAATTTGACTGTGCAAATTATTATCTCAATGCCAGTGAAATTCCATTGTAAAACTACTGCTTAGTGGGAGTTTATAAACATACCCCATGACATCCCACTGGGGAGTTCAAACATTCCTCTAACAATCACATGTGCTTTACTTTTGATGTACACAATGTATGCATCATTTCATTCAAATAAATAACCATCCAGATTCTGATAATTACAAGCCAGCAGGGAATCCTAATCTTTATCCAGCCTAAAGTCCTTTACTCTGTCTCATTCATAAGATCTGTATCTTAAGAGATAGAGGGATAGTGGAGATTAGAAAATAATCTTACTGTGGCCACTTGAATGTCATTATACAAATATGGCTTCAAATAACTTTTTTCACAATTTCAAGAGAAAAATCTACCTAAGAGTCTTTCAGAACAATAATACAGGTGCTGAAAGAAATATTTTATGATAGACAAAACATTTAAAACCTGCAACTTAAAGCTTTTTAAATATATAAAAATCAATGCCATTTATTTATACATTCATAAAATATGTAACAAACATCTGTTGTTTGCCAGGTACTGTGCTGGACAATGAAAATATAAGGATAAAAAAAAGGAACAGATAATTCCTTGCAGGAGCTCAGTATGATAAGAGAAAGAGACATGAAATAAAAAGACAATAATAGAGATATCTAAGATGTTGTGGCAACACAGAGGTGATCCTAACAAGGCTGTGGCAGATGGGAGGAAGTGGAAACACAGGAAGCAAAGAGTGTCCCAGATGTGATACCTGGGCTGAAAGAGACAGTGCAAGTAGACATTAAGAAAGCAGAAAAGAAAGTTCTGTGGAGGGACGATACTGCATAGTAGGATAACACAGGAGCAAAGGCATAGGAGACAGCAGCATTGTGTATAATCAAGACTATATGTTTGGGGCTGAAGTGACTGGAGGGCTCTGCGTGAATTATTAAATTTACATCCCCTCCATCTCTGTTTAATTCAATGCAGAAGACTAAACAATACAACACTATAATTAAGGCTAGGTTAGGCTTATTAATTATGAACATGATTGTCATTGTTTTATGTAAAACACACTCCACAAGACACAGACAAGGGAAGTACTGTAAAATGAATGGGGCCTCTTTAGACCAAAGGAGCTATATCTGTCCTGGGGTGGAAAAGGTGGGTTTTTGCTCTGAAAAACTGAAAGTCAAAATATCAGAGCGAATCAAGAGACTCCCAATAAATAGGACCAAAAGCAATATTTATAATAATAGTGATAACAATATTTCAGTAATGAAAGAATGACACATCTGTTAAAAATGTATACCCCTGATTATATGGTTCATGCTGAATGCCTACCAGAACACCTGCCACACAGCAGGAACGCAAATATTTTTGGAATAATTTCACTATGCACAACAATGAAAGCGCGCTAATAAATGTAAACTTTAAGTTTCAAGAATTCAGAAGGAAAGTAAAAGTAAAGCTCTAAAAGTAACTCAATCCTAAAGCCTTTAGGAAGAATATCAGACTTCAAATGTACGCCTTATTCCAAGTCCTTCTGAAAATAGGTGAGGATTAAATTAACATAATTAAGAAACTAATTTCTTTGGGGCATATATTATCTAATTTCACCAGTTCAACAGAATTTGAAACATTTCTGTTTATTCATTTCATTTTTGATGACACTACTTCTTCCACAGGCAGTATGTTAGAGCGGAGAGTCTAGGTTTTGAAATAAAAAAAGACAAGGAACTGAATCCCAACTCTTGTCACTTACGAGCTTTCTAACCAAGAGCAAAACATCCGACCTGCCCAAACTTCAGTAATACCACCAGTCTCCAAGTATCAAAGTGAAGTATCTAACACAGTACACAGCATATAACAGTACTGAATAAATGTTATCTTCCTTCTTTTTTACCTTTGGTCTATGCTTAATATATATATGTGTTAAACCTTGCCAAAAGTTCTACCTATGAGATCTTTAAAGAACTGGCACAGGCTTGCTTAGTTTCATATTGATATATTGCCCCAATCCTTACAGGATTTGTATCAGCTGAAATGAGATATTGTATAGATGCAGTGAAACTTGTTGAAAATACTGCATTCAAATGCCACAAATAAGAGACAAAATGTCAAAGTATAAACATGAATAGCAACTAATACCTCTACAGTCATAGTAAGAGATGTGGTATGAACACTGTAATGGACACCATTATTCACAAAATGAGTTTCGTTTTTTTAAAAACACCTGTCTAATATTAACTCATTTTCTCATTGATCTGACAAGAGAATCATGTCTCTACTGTTGAACAAACACCAAAATTTTTAGGTCAGCAGCATTTTGCAGAATACAGTTTATAAAGCACTGCTAGTGTTTCAAAGATAATTAATCTTTAAAAATGCCTTTTTAAAAAACAATTCTTTTGTAAATAATGAAAAACAGAGGTTTAAACAACCTAAATGCATCAAAAGAGGTAGGATGAGAAGTAGCATCTCAAATTTCTGATTCCCATTCTAGATTTATTGATAAGAGTTCCTGAAACTGAAATATTACAAATTAATTTGTTACTATTATTTTGAATTATGTATATTTATAGTAGGTGGAATGCCATAATTCTATAATAATGTAAAACAGAAATTCAGTATTAACTTTGTAATAGCCTATTTTAAAAACTAAGAGTTTTCCACCTAACAAACACTTCAGTGAAGTATAAGCAAAGATTTTAAACAAAAGGTTTTACTAATCAATTTGTGAAACATGCCCCAAAATCTCTACTATAATAAGCAATACACTGCTTAACCATGTAAGACCTAAGATAATAGTAACTTATCTCCTAATATTATAAGGTTTAAAACACACTTTTAAGAGGTAACTATTCAACTATGCAAAGCCAGTCTTCCTAATGAAACTATACATGACAGCTTAAAGAAAAACCTATATGGCAATCACTATCGTACAGGCAACAATGGATCATTAAGTCACATACAACAGCCCTCTACAGAAAAATACTACCACATTCTGGCACAAAAACCATGATCATTTAAAATAAGCATTAAGCAGGGATTTCATTTCCGGCCAAGACGGAGTAACAGGGAGCGGTTGTACCCTCTTGCCTGAGACCATGAAAGAACTGTACTATATATATAAAACAACCACTTTTAAGGCACAGGACGACAGGCAAAAAAGGAGAGTTGATCCCTGACAAGCAGAAACAAATGAGGTGGGCCCTGACTGACTGCTTTGAGAGTTTCACAGGTGCTGTGCAAGAAAAGAAAATCAGGTTGAGCTGTGAGTTCATAAGGAGCTCAGAGTCCAAGAAGATCAAAGAGGCTACAGTTCATGGGACAGAGTACAGGAGAAGAGAGAAAAATACAGAATGAAGACTCTGAAGAGATTCGCCTTGAATCTCAAGGGTTTCCCTCGAGTACTCAGGTTCGCACTGATCAGTGCATGTGTATGTGGAAACCACTACAGCCAAGGAAAGATCTACCAAAAAAGTTTAGGGGAAAATGTGCCCAGAGCTCACACAGGGTTGGGAATAGTGCCCCTTCCTACCAGCCAGACTGGAAAATGCCATGATTCCTGGGGCAGTGAACAGACTACCCAGAAGAACATAATGGGGAATTAATTAGTCCCAGTATAAACACTGTTCTGGTCCTGTCTAACAAAGACCCAAAAGGATGAAATTGTTTGCAAGTAACTTAATGATATCTCACAAGAAAGCTCAAAGAATATATATAAGAATACAAAAATCAAAAGGAGCACAGAGAACTTTAGAGCATGATGGTTTTGTTCATTATGATTGTGGTGATGGTTTCACAAGTGTATACAAATGTCCAAACTTATCAAATTATACACCTTAAATATGTGCAGTCTATTCTACATCAATTATATGCCAAAACAGTTTTTAAAATAGCACTAATTAGACATTAAGTAGAGTCTTGACTATCAATTTCCATTTATACTTCTTTCTTATACTTTTTATCTTATAAAATATGCCAATATTCTGAATTTTTCTAAATTTCTTGTTTAGATCAACCTTTGTAAAAGTCAGTTTAAGTCAAAAATGAAAACTGTTCCACATTTTACAAGCGATTTTAATAATGGAGTCAGAATTTCTATTATAAGATATGAAACTTCAAAACATTCTTATGACCATAAAT
Source organism: Lipotes vexillifer (assembly GCF_000442215.2). NCBI lineage: Eukaryota > Metazoa > Chordata > Mammalia > Artiodactyla > Lipotidae > Lipotes > Lipotes vexillifer. Next base: position 286,316 of record NW_006771143.1, read on the forward strand.
TTCTTACATGCCTCTGTATATGTACAAGGAGCTAGCTAGCAATTTTTCCTGAAAGACATATCACATCTTAAAAAAAAATGAGGCCACGTAGGGAGAGAACCTAGAAAATGATTAAAGGATTAAGGTCTACCAACAAAATACAACCTAGAACGCCCCCTACCCCAGATGTTGGGACACAGAAACAGACCAAAGGCCAACAAAGGGAAAGCAGAGTTCCAAGGTCTTCTGCCTCCGAGGCTTATGCCGTGACCCTGGGAAATATGGCATTCTAAAAGCATTTTCAGGGGCTTCCCTGGTGGCGCAGTGGTTGGGAATCTGCCTGCCAATGTGGGGTACACGGGTTTGAGCACGGGAAGATCCCACGTGCTGCAGAGCAACTGGGCCCACGCATCACAGCTACTGAGCCTGTGCTCTGGAGCCCGCGGGTCAGAACTACTGAGCCTGCGTGCCACGGCTGCTGAAGCCTGTGCACCTAGAGCCTGTGCTCTGCACACAAGAGAAGCCACTGCAATGAGAGGTCCGCGCACCTCAACGAAGAGTGGCCCCCGCTTGCCGCAACTGGAGAAAGCCCGCGCACAGCAACGAAGACCCAACACAGCCAAAAATAAATAAATAAAATAAATTTATTTTAAAAAAATAAAAATAAACCATCTTCACTCTTGGCACAGAGGCAATTACATCTAATTCCAAAATAAAACTTCAAATATTTGATATATCATAACAGGCAGTTCACAGTTGGAAGCAAAATCTGATCTTTCTGAAATATGAAATTTAACTAAAAAGATAAGAATTATTATTATTATTTTTTTATTTTTTTATTTTTTCCAGTATGCGGGGCCTCTCACTGCTGTGGCCTCTCCCGTTGCGGAGCACAGTCTCCGGATGCGCAGGCTCAGCGGCCATGACTCACGGGCCCAGCCGCTCCGCGGCATGTGGGATCCTCCCAGACTGGGGCACGAACCCGTATCCCCTGCATCGGCAGGCGCACTCTCAACCACTGCGCCACCAGGGAAGCCCCAATAAGAATTACTGTACTTTCTTTCTGAAAGGCATTCATTCATTCAACAAGTATTTACTGAAGGCATATATTCTAGGCATTGTTGCATGCAATGGACATAATTTTTCCCTCAAAGAGCTTTCAAAGGATGAAAAGCCTACTTTTACTTTAAAAGCAGGCAAACAAAAAACTGACCGGTGTTGGGGTAATCTAAGGGATAAAAAGCTCACAGTGAGCCTAATTCAATACTTGATTTTGATGAGCTGGTGACGAAAATTTTCATACTTCAGAGTTATCCTTCTAAAATAACATTCATATCTAAGTTTGCATCATTTGTATACTTTTATTGCAAAAAATCCTCTTCCCCTCTTCCAACCCCATCCTCTTCAATTCTACTTATCCTAGGTTTAGATCCCCATAATCTCTAGCCTAAGACAGAACAGCCTCCAAATTACTATTTCATCTCTTTTCACCTCTTTCAAACCATCTCCCGTATTACTGACAAAGTTATCCCCCCCAAAAAAATCTGGTGGAATTTCACTAATCAAAATTTGACTTCAGGGCTTCTCTGGTGGCAAATGACATGTACTGCAATACTGCTTCTGGGAAGAATATATCAGATACCAAGGGGACTTAATTAAAAAGTTTTCCATCAAGACAGGGATTATATACATCCATGCATTACAATGCTATGTAGGTACCTAAAGGATGAGGTAAAGGATGTGCTGACAGCACATGAACTTTAAAAGATATAGCTAGGTAGAGTATGCCACCATTTGCATTTCCAACCATTCTCCCTGTCAAAAGTGACACACATGCACACACACCTATTTGTGTGTGCATGAGAAAAAATTTCTGGAAGAGTTCTTAAGAAATTGTTAACAACGTTTGCCTAAGTGAAGGAGGACTTGAGATCAGGGGTGGGAGGACTTATTTTTCACCATATACTCTGTACTGTTTGTAATTTTTTAACATGGGTGGGTACATGTTACTTTTTTCAAAAGAATATTTTACAGCTTTTTAAAAATAGATGAGATGTCCCATTTTAGCAACCTCCCAAAATTTGAAAACTTCCATTTTAATCACTTTAATCTTTTTTCCCTAGGTAGGCCTTGTACTTTAATAATGCTAAGGCTTACTCATGCCATTCATGGGATACAATGTCTTTCCCCAGCCTACCATCTTTGTCTTATTTAAGCCATACTCATCCTTCAAGGCCTACAAGGCTCAAAAGTAATGCAGCAAATCACCAGAGTCAGGATTCAATAAGTCTATTTCAAAGTCCATAATGTGTTCATTATATCATGCTATCTCTCTAAAAACAAAGTAAAGGATGGTGTTTAATTCATCCTGCTAGTCTCAACAACAAGCATGTTGCAAGCACTCAACAAACATTTTTTGAAAGAATAATGAATGCATGTGAGAGGGAAAGA
>NW_006771143.1:288755-308677 GCF_000442215.2 Lipotes vexillifer
CCTCATTTCTATACTGGATATATAGGAACACAGAAGCAGATGAAAGAGTCACATGATCAGTTTCAGACTATGCAAAGCTCTACAGTATAAAAGCTTGAATTATAACTATCGTGTCTTCTACATAGTAACTTTACTGTTTAATATAAGGAAAGTCTTCCCCTACTAGACTTTATTAGTTCTAGGTCTTAAATGGCTTTGTTTTTCTCCCTTAATGTCTAACACAGTGCTTTCTATGGATACAGTAACAGAAATAGTGTCTTTATTCTTAGTAACACCAACATTTTCATGGCTCTTGACAGGTACTCAATAAACAATTACAGAAGGACAGAAGGGACTGAGGGGAGACTAGATAAAAATAATATTTGATGAAAGAATAGTACATCTAGCAAAGCTGAATTTAGTTACCTTGTTCTAAAATGTTTACCTAACAACTAAATAATTTAGTTATTACCCCCTCATACATAGTCTATGAGGGGAGCCAAACCATAAAACATGGCAAGTACTACAAAGATAGAATAATATTTAGTTACATATTATCTGAGAACCTGAAGTAGTGAAATAATTTATTTAAAATATGCCCAACTTAAACTGACAAGTAAAATATGACTCCTAATTCAAAAAAATAAATTACAAACTATTAATCTTTTAAACTAGTATGAGAAAACTACATGAAACAAATTTTCAGAAATCTGATGTCATATTTCATATTACACAGAAATATCACTGTGTAAAAAATGAATACCTTTGAAACTGTGGTAAAGTCTTAGAGCTGAAATAAGTACATGAGAAAATCTCTAGGAAAAGAAAAATGGGGCTTTTTATAAGGGACTGTTTTATTAAGACAGATGGCAAGCTATTAGGATAAATAAGATTTAAAGATTATTCAGAACTTCTCAATTTCAACTCTCTTTTTATTTGGGATATCTAAATTAACTTATTTTTTAATAACAGTTAGGCTTGCAGCTCTGTCAAAATTTTCCCTGAACTTTCTATATTTTGAGAATCCTCACAAAATGATGAATCCTTACCATTCAAATATCTACAAAACAAAACACAACACCTAGAAGGTTTCCAGAGAAAATACCCCTGGGGTGAGACTGTATTAAAAGCAATAATCTAAACCATTTCACAATATATATATACACATATCAAATCACCAAGTTGTGTAACTTACACAATGTTAATAATATCTCAATAAAGCTGGGAAAAAATATTATTGAAGCAAAAAAAATACATATTCCTATAGGTAACAAAAGGGGAAAGGAGAGATCAGGGATTTATGACCAATAAATGCCTGGTATAAATGCTATCTAAAAATTGCATACTTCAATATTAACTTCCAAACTTAGCATAAATAATTTAAAATGAATCAAGTTACCAATGTTCAATCAGTATTTCTGCATCTTTTAATCCACAATCATACATTATATGACTTTTTAAAATGTATATTTTTGATAAACTACTTGGCAAATAAGAAAACCTTCACGTAGTTGTATTATGTGTTAACAATCTGTTTCTATAAAGGGAAAAAATAAACTCAAACTGATTATTATTTAAAAACTCTAAAAATATTTACTTTACTTTAGCAGGCATATGTGTGCATGGATAGAATAATATGAAACATTGAAACGCCTGATACGTTATCTAGCGCCTCTGACTTTTCATTTAGTAAAAGGTTAAGTCTGAGGGAAGCCATTATGCCAATATAGTAAACTAAAAGGTTCTCAATATTAAAAAAAAATTTTTCACCAGGATGTTTTGAAAACAGATAAACTACATAAGTATATTTGAAACAAATCTTCTGCCCAATAAACTGAGATAAATATTTGTTCAAAATCAGAATAAATTAAAGATGTTATCTTGAGGAAAACATATACATATATATATATATCCCTATTCAGGTATAAGGAAGAAAGCAAAACTGAAAAAAAAAGCCTTCATTAATCAATTCCATATACTAATTACTGAGGTGATGTCTTTCATTTTTGATGAAGACAACTAAAATATAACTACCCAAACCAGAGAAGTTAGTATTCCATAAACTTCAAAGTATTACAAAAACAATAAGCTCTGCTAGGTGTTTTTTTTTGCAAGCACATAAAATTCATTCTTTCTAAATTTCAACTAGCTTCTTTCTAATAAGAGATATGTAAATCAAATTTTACTGAAGAGTTTTAAACCTATTTTTGTTTAATAGCTCATCATGAAATATTTAAAATAACAAAATAGAACATGGTTCCATGTGTTTTTTTTCATTATTTCCAAAATAAATTAATTTCACTTCTTAAAACGAATTGATCTTCAGCACAACCAGCTAACTTACAGTGTTAGTTGGATCTTCTTGTAAAATTCGATCATATAGCTGTATAGCATCATCATATCTATTTAAAAAGAAAAACAAATATCAAGAATCATTACCTTAAAATTTAGTGACAAATAGTAAATACAGAAAATGATTAAACTGGAAGGACTTTATATGCATTCACAATTGCTACTAAGCCTCTTCTGATCTTCACATGACAGCAAGTTTGCTACAATGTCATTTTCTAAGCAAAAAAAAAAATGTATAAAGTATTTATAGAAAAACTTACTTCAAAAACATACTGATTCAATTTGGCCTAAATACAAAGGTAAAAACTAGCAGCTCAAAGAAACACCTTTGTGGTCCTAGTTATACATAGAATTACAGCTTATAAACCATGAAAAAAAGTTTAATTTTAACAAATATATTCACAAGGAAATGATCTAAGTATTAGTTCTCCTTTAATAAATATTTATGACAGCTTTTCTTAGTTGAGCTGGTGAAGTTCAATTCATTAAATACCTATTAAGTATGCACACATAATACACTTTGCTGGGTTAGTCTCATATGGGAAATAGTTAACAAGTTTATCAAATGAAAAAATAATCAAATATGGCAGGATATAACTAAGAAGCCAAAATTAATATTATATGATAGTGAATCAAAGGGAGGGATACATCAGAAATCACATAAAGAACTTTACCTAACAATATACTCCTATACACTGTGATCTTATTTGGGATACAAGGAAATAGTCGAGTGATTCTGAAATTCCCTCCTAACCATATCCACAACCCCCAACTCCCTTCCAATCAATTTCTCCACTTCCGGATATAGATCTTTAGAGAAAGCAAAAAACGATGTTTAAACACTTTTACAGCAGTATTTATAAAACTAGGGACGGCAGATACACTCTTGTGATCTATTCTTAAGTTCCCTATGATAATTTTTTAATTTTAAGTTTTTCTCTTAATGTTATTCAACACATGAATATTCTATATCATCATGGTGACACATCTTTTAATCAAACACCAGCCCACAATTTTAGTGACCAAGCCTGTATCTGTGGTTGTGGTCATGCCAGTAGGTAAGAATATTTGACTACTGTAGCAGACTACTGAGAAAAATAAAATCAGACTTAATTTGTAAATATGTCCATACCATGCAAAGGCCAAATAACATCACTGTACACTAAGTTAATCAGAGTTAGCAATAGCTCAAAAAAAGAAAATTAGTTTGGACCTCAAACACATGATTATATAGTAGGTATGCTAGCCTCATAAGAACCTGCAACTTATGGAGAAAGAGAAAATAATATCATTAAATAAGTATAAAATAAAGTATATAAACAGTATATAAACAAGGGCAAAATTAATGCCATAGAGCACGGGTTCTCACAAGACACAGTACATGAGAATCACTTGGGGATCTTTTCCCAACTATATAACTTCTAGGAAATATATTGGAAATGACAGAGGAAACTATTCATTCACTTCATTAATAGAATGATAATTTGAATTTTAGTACTTTCTAGTTTTTTTGGTATTTTATTAGAAACCATACATTGTTTTCACAGTTATATGAAAATATACATGTAAGGCACTAATACTGGTTTTATATTTGAACATATTTAAGTTATATTATAATAAAAAAAGTAATTTATGTAAAAACTGGGTGTGATGATTAATTTTATGTGTCAACCACAGGGTGCTGAGATCAAATATTATTTCCGGGTATGTCTCAGGGTGTTTCAGATGAGATTAGCATTTGAATCCATGGACTCAGTAAAACAGATTACCTTCCCTAATATGGGTGGACACCATCCAATCCCTCAAGGGCCTGAATAGAACAAAGGCAGAAGGAAGAATTTACCTCTTTTTACTGCCTTACACTGCTGGAGCTGGGACATCTCATCTCACTTTCTCTTGCCTTCAGACTTCAAACTGAGATTTACACCATTGGCTCCCCTGGTCCTCAGGCCTTCAGACCTGGTCTCAGACTGAATTACAGCACCAGCTTTCCTGGGTCTCCAGGTCACAGAGAGCAGATCCTGGGACTTCTTAGCCTCCATAACTGCCTCATAATAAATCTCCATTTTATATATATATGTATATGTATACACACACACACACACACACACACACACACACACACACATATAAATATACATACATCCCACTGGGTCTGTTTCTCTAGAGAGTCCTGACTAATACACTGAAGGTCCATAAAAATTTACCTTTAGTCAGCAACATTCTCAAATCTGCCTGTCTATTCTCCTGCATTACACCCCTAACAGACTGATTTCAGTAGTGAGGACTAGGCAACTACATATTTTTTAAATGTCACAGATAATTCTAATTCACACAATCATGTATGAGAATCAATGGTTAAAGGTCCTATGTAACAAAAACATATAACAGCCACTCTTTCAGAAAAAAACAGTAAAACCTTACTAGGTAAAATGATGACATGAGTTTCAATTAAAGAATAAAAGCTTAAAGAAATTAAAGTTCACTAGGTTTCTTAGAAACCTGAGTTAATACTTAAAAATAAATTATTGCTACCGTATCAATTTTTTGTATGGCTGGAAAGAGGGTAGAGGAATGATAACTATTAAAATGTGTTAAAGAGATAATTTGAAAAATCATTCATCTTGGACTCTGGGATGTGCTTTGCTATTCACAAATTTTAAGAACAGGCTAGGAACTCATACTACTTGAAAAAAGTGGTATTAGAGTGGAATACTGATTCAGGAGCAATCCTTTGCAGATTTCTTCCATTCTGTCCTCTGATTCAAAATTATTTTCTGCTAACCTATAATAATACTACTTTATTTATTTTTATTTATCCATGCCCTTTGCTGAGAAGATCCAAAGATATTAAAATATACATATACATAAACACATAAGCCAAAAGCCAAGAAATAAAAGGGTTAAGAAAAACTATATCAATAGATCCTATGTGAAAAAAGCTGCTACAATTGAGGTTCAAGTTAACCCTGTATCACCTAAAACACCAAGTTAAAAAGGTAAGAAACAACAAGCTGACTCTAAAATGAATATAAAAATTTAAGAGACTCAGACAAAATAATCTTGAAAAAACAAACCCCACAAAGTTGAAGGACTCACACTTCCCAATTTTAGAACTTACTACAAAGCTACAATATCAAAATTGGGATCGTTACAGTGTGGTATATAATAAACATATATATCGATGGAACAGAACTGAAAGCCCAGAAATAAAACATCACATTTACATTGAACTGATTTAACTGCCCAAGACAATTAAATGGGGAAAGCAGTCTTTTCAACAAATGGTGCTGGAACAACGGGATATCCACAAAAGAAAGAATAAAGTTGGACACCTTCTTCATACTATATTAACTCAAAAAGTGTCAATGACCTAAATGCAAAAACTGAAACTATAAAAGTGTTAGAAGAAAAGAGGTGTAATCCTTTGTGACCTTGAATTAGGCAATGGTTTCTAGAAATAACACCACAATGAGAAGCAACAAAAGAAAAAATGAACTGAACTTCATCAAAAAATCAAAATCCTTTGTAATCAAAGACACCATTAAGCAAGTGAAAGACAACTCACATAATGTAAGAAAATTTTTGCAAATCATATATATGATAAAAAACTTGTATCTAGACTATACATAAAGAACTCTTACAATAATAAAAAGACATAAATAAATAAAGTAACCCAATTTAAAAACAGACAATGTGAACAAACATTTCTCCAAAGAACATATATAAATGGCCAATTATTGCATGAAAAGATACTCAAGATTTCTGGTTCCTGGTCTGGCACATAAAGACCTTGAAAGTCATCACTCCCATCCTCGCAAGAAAAAAGCTGACCCAACAACTCTTCTTAGATCCATCAGACAATTAAAGTTACAGGGCAAACCACTGCATCCAATATTGCGAGAGAGGTGAATACAATCAGAGCTTACTGGTGCAAAGGACTCCATCAAAAACTGTTACAACTAATAAATTCAATAAAGTTGCAGATACAAAATTAACATACAAAAATCTGTTGTGTTTCAATACACTAATAAGAATCTATCAGAAAGAGAAATTAAGAAAACAATCCCATTTATAACTGCATCAAAAAGAATAAAATACCTAGAAATAAATTTAATCAAAGAGCTGAAAAGCCCTATATACTACAAACTGTAAGATACTAATGAAAGAAACTGAAGACACAAATAAATGAGATGATTATCTCATGCTCAAGGACTGGAAAAATTAAGATTAGTCAAATGTCCATAGTACCCAAAGCAATCTACAGATTCAGTGCAATTCTTAAAATTCCAATGCCATTTCCCACAGAAATAGAATAATCCTAAAATCTGTATGGAATCACAGAAGATCTTGAGTAGCCAAAGCAATCTTGAGCAAGAAAAACAAAGCTGGAGGGATCAGGCTCCCTGATTTCAGACTATATTACAAACCTATAGTGATCAAAACAGTATGGTACTGGCATAAAAACAGACACATATCAATGGGACAGAACAGACAGCCCAGACATAAACCCACACATATTTGGTCAATTAATTTATGACAAAGGAGCTAAGAATATATCATGGGGGAGAAACAGTCTCTTCAATAAACCGTGTTGGGAAAACTAGACAGCCTGAATGAAACTATCTTTACACCATACAGAAAAACAACTCAAATGGATTAAAGACCTGAACATAAGACCTGAAACCATAAAACCCCTAGAAGAAAATGTAGGTGGTAAGCTCCTTGACATCAATCTTGGTGATGATTTTTTGGATTCAACACAAAAAGCAAAGTCAACCAAAGCAAAAATAAACAAGTGGGACTACATCAAACTAAAAAGCTTCTGCACAGCAAAGAAAAACATCAACAGAATGAAAAGGCAACTTATGGAATCAGAGAAAATATTTGCAAATCATACCTGATAAGGGGCTAATAACCAAAATATTATAAGAACTTATATAATTCAATTAAAAAAAAACAAACAATCCAAGTAAAAGGGGTCAGAGCAACTGAATACACATTTCTCTAAAGAAGACACACAAATAGCCAACAAGTCCATGAAAAGGTGCTCAACATCACTAATCATCAGGGAAATGAAAATTAAAACCACAATGTGATATCACCTCATACTTATTAGAATGGCTATTATCAAATAGACGAAACATACCAAGTGTTGGAAGGATGTGGAGAAAAGGGAACCCTTGTGCACTGTCGATGGGAATGTAAATTGGCACAGTCACTATGGAAAACAGTATAAAAGTTCCTCAAAGATTAAACACAGAACTACCATTTGATCTAGTCAATTCTACTTCTGGGTATTTATCCAAAGGAAATAAAATCACTAACTTGAAAAGATATTTGAACCCCCATGTTCACTGCAGCATTATTTATAACAGCCAAGACATGGAAACAACCTAAGTGTCCATCGACAGATAAATGGCTAAAACAGTTTGGTGTAAGTACAGCTGACCCTTGAACAACATGTGGGTCAGGAGCACCAAACCTATGGCACAGTGGAAAATCCATACATAGGGGACTTCCCTAGTGGTCCAGTGGTTAAGAATCCGCCTTCCAATGCAGGGGACGAACGTTCAATTCCTAGCTGGGGAACTAAGATCCCACATGCCACAGGGCAACCAAGCCCACATGCCACAACTACTGAACCCCCATGCTCTAGAGCCCGCATGCCACAACTAGAGAGCCCACGCATCACAACTACTGAGCCCATGCACCGCAACTAGAGAAGCCCGCGTGCTGCAACTAGAGAAGCCCGCATGCTGCAATGAGAAGCCCATGTGCCACAATGAAGAGCCTGCGTGCCACGACAAAGACCCAGCACAGCCAAAAATAAAAATTTAAATTAAAAAAAGGAAAATCCATATATAACTTAAAATCAGCCCTTCCATGTCCAAGGTTCTACATCCACAGATTCAACCAACTACAGACTGTGTAGCACTGTAGTATTTACTATTGAAAAAAATCCACGTACTAAGTGGACCCACACAATTCAAACCCATGTTACTCAAGGGTCAACTGTATATACAATGTAATATTACTGAGCTATAAAAAAGGAAAGAAATTCTGCCATTTATGACAACCTGGATGGACCTTAAGGGCATTATGCTAAGTGTAATAAGTCAGACAGAGAAAGATAAATACTGTATGATCTCACTTACATGTGGAATCAAAGAGAACCTGAGCTCACAGATACACAGAACAGATTAGTGGTTGCCAGACGAGGGAATGGGGAGTGGGAGAAGTGGGTGAAGGTGGTCAAAAGGTACAAACATCCAGTTATAAGATAAATTAAGTCTTGGGGATATAATACAGCATGGTTTACTATAGTTAACAATACTGTGTTGTACATCTTAAAGTTGCTAACAGAGTAAACCTTAAACATTCTTATAAGAAAAAAGAAATTTATAACTATGATGATGGATGTTAAGTAAACTTATTGCGGTAATCATTTCACAAAGTACACATTTAACAAATCATTATGTTATACACCTGAAACTAATACAATGTTATATATCAATTATATCTCAATTAAAAAAATAATAATAGGGCTTCCCTGGTGGCACAGTGGTTGACAGTCCGCCTGCCGATGCAGGGGACGCGGGTTCGTGCCCTGGTCTGGGAAGATCCCACATGCCGCAGAGCGGCTGGGCCCGTGAGCCATGGCCGCTGAGCCTGCACGCCTGGAGCCTGTGCTCCGTAACAGGAGAGGCCACAACAGTGAGAGGCCTGCGTACTGCAAAAATAAATAAATAAATAAAATAATAATAATAATAGCTTTTATACCTTGAGTGCCTGTGAGGGCACTACACATGTATCATTATTAATTCCCAAAACAACCCTGACAAGTTGGTAATATTCTTGTTTTACAGAGGAGTAAGGCTGAAAATCTTAAATAATTTGCCAGGTCAATAGCTAATAAATCCTTAGAAACAGAATAGGAAGCCTATTTTACTCCAAAGCATGATCCCAATCCACTAGGCCAAAGATGGTAAATGGATTACACTCTTATGTCAAATCCTGTTTAAGGAGAGTAACTTGGCAGGATTTAGGCTGAGAAGCACTCTGACACTATTCTGAAGCTCACTAGCAAAAGATCTTGCACAATTAATGATGTTGCCACAGGTATAGAAGGACCTAAATGTAAGACCCTATGTTTGCCATTTTAAAACAGGATCACACTATTTACAAGATTCATTTACCTCTCCATGGCTTCAAATCTCATGCCAGTTAGTCGCTTGACTCTGTGACTGCCAGGGAACTGTCTTCTCAACTCCTGAAGACAAAACTAGAAAAAAAAATATTGGTAAAAAGGACTCGAAGAGTAGTAATTACACTACATATACTAAATGGGTTACAAGGAACGGCTTACATAGTCTTCAATGTTTTTCTTAAAAAATTTCATTACTGAGATCTAATGACATAAGTGAAATTAATCAGTAATGAATAATGGGGTGAAAGAAGAACTCTGAACTTACAGTGAGGACAAAAATCAGTTCTCAGAAACTGATCAAGCTCTTAACTAAGAAAATGAGCAGATTATGAGGTCCATTAATAACTCTTCAAATACTACTACCATATCACTTAAAAATTGCTTCCATAATGTGTCAGGCACCACTTAAATAACTACAACTGCTTCCTGGCCTTTTCTTCCTAAGTATTGCACAAACATTCTCTTGATAAAAATTAAGTTTTTCGGTAGTAACCTCAAGTCCCTAGCAAATACTGTTAACACTTTGTTTAATTTTGCTCTGTTGAAGTCATATTCTAATCAATCACCTTGTCAGTACACATGTGATTTGGGGTCATAAAATACAGACACCATATCAATGGAATACCAATCTCCTTTTGGCAGATATCCATAATTCACCCATCAACTCAACTACACAAATAAATATTTATTGAGCACCTACTATGTTCTCAGCAACCTATAAGGGATTATAAGAGTCTTGGAAGTGCTAGAAATATTAAGCATAATAAAAATGGTCCACTCTAGTTCCCCCAAGCATAACTGATTAGTTTTGCCTTTAACTAATGAAGAAACTATTAACCAATAATAAAGTAAATTTTAATATGATCTGAAAATATAGCTTCAAAGTCTATGGCTATAAGTTCTGTAATAAGAAAAATATTCAAGTTAGTCAAAACTGAAGATGATGGTCATTTATTTCTCTGACATCATGAAAAACTCATAGTACTTGTTCAATCAAGCTAACTGTGCTGAACTTCTGAACCATTAAAAAAAATACTGTGTTACAAAAGAAGTTATTACCTATTCACTTAATCTCCTACTTTACCAAATGGCATTTTGCTACACAAAAAAAAATTTCAAAATTTCCCTCAAGATATAAGCTGCGACCTCTGTTGGTATTCAAAAGACTATGTCTCATAGGTTCTAAATGTAATACAACGGTTTCGTGGAATATTTTTTATCACTGGTAGCTCCACTGGAATTATGTGTATAGTCAACATAACATAATTACCTTGAAAAGGACAAAGCTAATTAGACATGCATATGTTCTTGGGTATTTCTACTTTCTGGTTTTTTTGTATTTCTTTTGGGCTTAAATGAGGAAGCAGTGTGAAGGAGCACTTAAGAGCTCAGAATTACAGAACAAGAGAACAGAAACCACTGTTTCCTGATTTATATAATGAATATAGTGATAGTATCAAATACAAATCAAATTAAGAAATAATTATAAAGATTAAATAAACCATGATGTAAAGCATTTAGCACAGCACCTAGCACATGAGTGTTTAAAAATACAGCTATCATTCTTTTATTTTAAAATTAAATTAAAATTAAAAATTACTTCCATAATGTGTCAGGCCCCACTTACATACCTCATATTAATTTTTTTTTTTTTTTTTTTTTGGTGACCTGGCCCTATTGTCTAGGACTTCCTTCACAAAGTTGAATTAGACTGATGAGAGTGTACATCTTTGCCTTGTTACCAATAAGGGGTAAAGCATTGTGATGAAAAAACAGCTATTTTTTGTTGCTACCTAGGCATTTTGCATCGGCAGGCGGACTCTCAACCACTGCGCCACCAGGGAAGCCCCCTAATATTAATATTTTAAGTCATGTTCTGTGAATGTCAGGATTTTCTATTAATTTAACATATACATTTAAAACATTGTAAAACAGTACTTAACATTATATATTACGTAAGTCATTTAACAACCCCAAAAATAAATGTTTTAAACTATATGCTTCTTATTTTTAACTCTATAATATGGCATAATTCACCTATTAAGTGGATAACCTTCACCAACTAATTTAACCTCTTCAGTGAAACTGGGATACTAAACATCTACTTCTCAGGATTGTTAAAAAGCTATAAAAACATACTGTGCCCCAAAGTACCTAGCTAGTCCCAGCTACTCAAGAGTAGCACTGAGGGCTTCCCTGGTGGCGCAGTGGTTGAGAGTCCGCCTGCCAATGCAGGGGACACGGGTTCGTGCCCCGGTCTGGGAGGATCCCACATGCTGCGGAGCGGCTGGGCCCGTGAGCCATGGCCGCTGGGCGTGCGTGTCCGGAGCCTGTGCTCCGCAGTGGGAGAGGCCACAGTGGTGAGAGGCCCACGTACCGCAAAAAAAAAAAAGAGTAGCACTGAAAACCACCTACAGAAAGCATTCAATACAGCCATATACTAACTGCTTACACATAATTTATGAAGCAAATTAAATATAAAATAAAATATAACAAGTTTAAATACCTACCAATGACAAGTCATCCCGACCATAGTCGAGGGCCGCAATCATCACCTGTTCATATATGATCCAAACTAGATACACAGAGGAAAAAACTGAATTGAATATAAAAATCTCAGAACAGAAATTAGATAATAAATTCTTCCTGTTTCTGATATTTTAAAGAACATTACTCATAACTGAAAATTGATTTATTGTATTACATCTGGAATTAAGGAAAGAAAGCAACCTTATGTTTTCAGCAATGCAAAATATTTTAATATAAGGTAAAAAAAAATCTCTAATTATTTAATACTTTTACTGTTTCAAAAGATCATCATAAAATACATTTTGACTTGACCAGGACTACAGCCTTGTGAGCTTTAAAACAGAAATGCCTATTTGATAGCTTCACTACTACCAACAATTATAAGTCCTTCTCAAAATAAAATTGTCATTAAGACTTCCTAAGAAGTTTTTTGGGCTTCCCTGGTGGCGCAGTGCTTGAGAGTCCGCCTGCCGATGCAGGAGACGCGGGTTCGTGCCCCGTTTCGGGAAGATCCCGCATGCCGCGGAGCGGCTGGGCCCGTGAGCCATGGCCGCTGAGCCTGCGTGTCCGGAGCCTGTGCTCCGCAAATGGGAGAGGCCACAACAGTGAGAGGCCCGCATAACGCAAGAAAAAAAAAAAAAAAAAGACTTCCTAAGAAGTTTTTTAAAAACTAACAGATCATAGATTGATATGAACAGCAGAAAAAACATAATATTTTTTTTTAAAAAACTAAGAACTGTAAATGAAACGTGCTGAGCATGAACACAATAAATTTAAAAACTTACTATCATCTCCAAGCTTAGAAGCATATTCATTAATTAATTCCTCTCCAACTTCCACAATTTGCTCACTGTTTCGTGAGTTTTCTTCTCTCCATTTTCTCATTTTATCTCGCATTTCTGAAAAAAAATGCTTGCAATTACATATATATATATACATTTGATTAATGTCAAACAGTTGACAAGATGAAATCAACTTTTTAAGAAAATACACTCGTACTAATGTAAAAGTCTATGGTATCTCAAATTTCATAAAGCAGAAAATCATTTTAGCAAGAGCAACAGATCCTTTAGAACAGTGCTCCCCAACCTCTTTGGCATCAGGGAGTGGCTTTGTGGAAGACAACTTTTCCACCGACGGGGGAGGGGTATGTTTCAGGCAGTAATGCGAGCAATGGTTCAGGCGGTAATGTGAGTGATGGGTAGCAGCAGATGAAGCTTTGCTCACTCACCCACCGTTCACCCCTTGCTGTGTGGCCTGGTTCCTAACAGGCCGAGGACCCCTGCTTTAGAAGACTGAAAATGCATTACAACTGATATTACAACTATCTTTAAAAGCAGTGTACGGCATGGGTCTGCTACAAAGATCCTCTATCCCTTTAAGCAACTATGGATCATAGCTGTTTTGGGTTACAATGTTCAGAATTTGATAAAAGCTAAGGATTATTTTCTCAGAAAAACAAATAAAATTATTCACTGAAACCTCAAAAATTCAAGGTGCTCCTGAAGTTTACCCATTGACTCAAGAATATAAAATTTTCATAATCAAGGTATCATATTAGGCTATCAGCACTGAAGAAACATTCATCACAAAACTCTCTTAATAACAACATTAGTACAACAGTCCATATAACATATAAAGATACACAATTACACAGGGAAATAAACAGAAGAAAAAATTAGGACAAAGGAATTCTTTTGATTATATATAAAGAAAAAAATGAATAATGTAAAGTAAGGTCAAAGGCACTAGCAAACAACAAAAGTTGAGAGAACAACTTTGCATATTAATATAATAGGGAACTCTGGAGTTTCAAAGAACAGCATTTTGACAATAGCAGAAATAATAAATGGGGTGGGGGAGTACCTAACCCAGAAAAAAGATCCCTTTTTTATATGGCTAAGGTTGAATTAACTGTCCAATTCACCAATTACATACATGCTTTCTTACTCTTACCTCTTGAAAACCTTACATATTCATCTGAAGTACTACCTTCTTCCTTCTATTGACATACATGTTGTACAGATTTAAATAGTTGAATTAAGTTGTTGTTGAACACATGAGTTAAATAAACAATATGCTATGCTTCTATACAATATATCTAAGAGAAGCATATGGGATTTTCACTACCTTTATATGCATTATCTGAGTCCCTACAGTTCGAAGTCTACAAAAGAAAACAAAAATCATCATAAGATGAAAATAGACCCTAAGTGAATTTACAAAAATGGTCTTAGAAAATCATTACAAATTAACATAGTTAATTTCTTCTACTGAAACCTAGAAATCACCTTGACTCTCACTCTGCACAGGAAGTAACTTGAACTGAATCTTAAAGGTTGAAGAGGAATTGAGCAGGCAAACAAAAAAGTAGGTTACTCATACCCCACAGGTTCAGGGCTCAGTCTCACAAGACTGCCCCCACTTCAGAAACCAACACAAGTCAGGGATACCCATACTTCTGAGCAACTCGTTACAAAATAGGGGTTCCTTTCTACAACTCCCTCATCCAGTTTGATACTTGCTAGAGTGGCTGAAAGAACTCAGGAAAGTGCTTCCCTTACTATTACTGGTTTTTTATAAAGGATACAACTCAGGAAACAACCAAATGGAAGAGATACACAGAGCAAAGAGTTGGGGGTGGGAGGGGGTTTTCGGGGGCATAGGAGTACCCTCTCTGAGTGAGTCACCATCCCAGCATCTTGATGTATCCACCAACCTAGAAGTTCTACAAACCCTGAAGTTTAGGGGCTTTTATGAAGGTTTCAGTCTGTAGGCATGACTGATTAGATCAATAACACTGGTTATTAAGTCAATCTCCAGATCCTCTCCCCTCCCAGCAGGCTGAGGGGTAGGGTTGAAAGTTCCAACCCTTCACTCAAGTGTTGGTCTTACCAGTGACCAGCCCCCATCCTGAAGCTATCCAGCCATCAGTTATTCAGTGGTATATAAAAAGACATGTATCACTATAAATCTTAGAAGATGTCGTATGTGGAACCCAGGACTAAGACCAAATATTATAACAGAAGAGGTTCCTAACAACCCTATCAGTAAGGAAATTACAAGGGTTTAGGAGCTCTGTGCCAGAAATTGGGGATGAAGACCAAATACACATTATACCTTATTACATCACAATATAACATATATCCACAAGATAACATGCATATAACATATATCCACAAGGTCCACAACCTGGGTTCTCAGAACTCATTCAAACCACATCCCCTATACCATAGTTATACCGTCTGAAGTTGACATTCTCTGTCAACCTGGCAGACTATTTTAAAATAGGAAGAGCCTTGGGAATATATTTAGTGTTTTACAGATCTGTTCCACAAAACTGCACCCCTTGCCTGTACCCTGACACCCAAATTAAGAAATGCTAGCCCAGGTGAATTAATAAAATATTCAGTTTGAATTTAAGAATTATCTTTTAATCTATTAGATTATTTCTTAACTTGCTTTAGAATGCCCTTTAAGAAACTGTAGAATTCCTTCCCATAAACTAGAGACTAAAAGAGAAAAACTGGTCCCATCTCCTTTTTTGTCAAATTTCTCATTTACCAACAGTACTCAATTTTCCATCAGTCTCCTCCTACTTATTCATAATCAAAGTATATTACTGGAAAATCTCTGACTTTTAAAACATCCCCTTTCACCCACTGTCATGTCCCCCATGACTTCTAATTAGTCATTCAAAAATATAATACATACTTTCTATAACATGCTATAAATGTAATGATGAAAAAGAATCATCCAGTGTGCCTAAGAAATTGACAAGTTAACAGAAAAACTGTAAACAACAGCAAAATAATGTGATAAAAGGTAAGACAGTGGTTATGTTCAGAGCACTAAGAAAGCAAGGTGAGGGAAAGATTAATTTCACCTGGCAGGGAGAAAGGGTTAAAGAAGACATCTGTGATATGTGAATTAAGCCCTAAGGATCAAAGGGAGTTTGTTAGATGAATTCTACAACAAAGAGCATAAACTATGGTAGAGTAATAAAAGTATCTCATTTGGTAAGGCAAGGGTCTCCAACCTCCAGGTCATGGACCAGTAGCAGTCCATGGCCTGTCAGGAACCGGGCCGCGTAGCAGGAGCTGAGTGCAGTGGGCAAGTGAACAAAGCTTCATCTGTATTTACAGCCACTCCCCATCATTCTCATTACTGCCTGAGCTCCACCTCCTGTCAGCATTATGGTGAGTATTATAATTATTTCACTACATATTACAATGTAATAACAATAAAAATAAAGTGCACAACAAATGTAATGTGCTGGAATCATCCCAAAACCATCCACCCCACCCTGGTCCGTGGAAAAATTGTCTTCCATGAAACCAGTCCCTGGTACCAAAAAGGTTGGGGACCAACCTTTTCCCAGGGACCGGGAAAGTGCCCAACCCACCTATTGGGGTAGAGAGAGAAGGCAGGCAAAGCAGTTCCTTCAGGCTATTGCAAAATGGAGCTCAGGTTAATTCTTAGTTTATGTAACCCACAGCAGGGGTGGGGAACATGTTTCTCTGTCAAAGACTACTCCCAGAGACCCTTAAAAAAAAAAAAAAAAAAAACTGAAGGATCACTCACCAGAAGAAGGAAAATTAGGAGAGCAAAGTATAATAGGAAAGAACAAATCTGACTCCATAATGTATCTTCTTATTTACTTTAACCTTTGTATTCTATTGCTTTTGCTACAAGTTAAGCATGTTGCCTAATGGCCTGAAATATACAGGCCAGCCCTTTCTCAAGACTCCAACCTTTAAAGGTATAACACTTTTCTACTTATACAGAGATAAGTTGCAAACAGAGTATAAAGTTTGTCTTATTGGAGGTTTTCAGGAACATCATGACCTGACCTACATGAACAGATGCAAGAACAAAGGATTTTGACACCAAGAAGTTTGCAGCAATCAACCATACCCCCTCCCCTCTTTTAGTTATAAAAGAGCCTGAATTCTAACTGGGGTAAGATGGTTCTTTGGGACACCAGTCCACCATCTTCTCAGTTGGCTGGCTTTCTGAATAAAGTCACTATTCCTTGCCCCAACAACTCACCTCTCAATTTATTAGCCTGTTGCTTGTTGAGCAGAATGATCTTGGACTTGGTAACAAAAGCACTTTTTCTAAAGATTAACTAGGAAAAACAATGAGCCCTTTCACGCAAATATTTCCCTATTTACCCAAGTTCTAAATTTTAAAAGAAAACCAAATTGAGTATAACATGTACTTCAAGATATTTTTAAAGCAAGGTAAAAAGTATTATCTATGCTCTGTTATGACTCCCTCAAAGATATATTTAAAGTGTTACATACACTTCTTCAATTTTGCCTCACAATTCTTTTCACTATCCAAAGGTTTTTCCTGTGTTTCAAAACTTCCATAAGCTTTAAAATTTTATCTTCCTTCTTCAGATATCTCTTCTACTATTAAGGCACTAGTGTGTAGTGGTTAAAAGTGAAGATGCAAAATTCAAACTGCTGGAGTTCAAATGCCAGTTCTACCACTTTCTGTGTGATAATGGATAGTTAACACTTTTCACTTTAATGTTCTCATCTAAAAAGTGGAGATGGGGCTTCCCTGGTGGTGCAGTGGTTGGGAGTCTGCCTGCAGATGCAGGGGACACGGGTTCATGCCCCGGTCCAGGAGGATCCCATGTGCCGCAGAGCGGCTGGGCCCGTGAGCCATGGCCGCTGGGCCTGCGCGTCCGGAGCCTGTGCTCCGCAAGGGGGAAGGCCACAACAGTGAGGGGCCTACATACCGTAAAAAAAAATAAAAATAAAATAAAAAACAAAAAGTTGAGATGAAAAATAATAATACCTGTATCATATAGTTGTTGTGGTAAGCACTGTGAAATAATTTATGTGTTTAGAACAGTGTATGGTACAAAATGTGCTCAAAAGAATTTAAGCTATTAATGTTCTACCCTCTGTTTCCTTACCTGTTCTCATACCCACTTTTAATTCTCTTTTGTTTCTGAACCAAAAGGCTTTGAAACTTCTCTGCAAGCCAACAGTACATTCTCTAAAACCAAATGCTATTTATCTTTTCCTAATCTTTCCATCTTTGGCTTTGGTCTTCATATTTCATTTAAAGCAGGAGACTGAAAGCAGGGGTCAATAAACAAAAGTCCCAAGGCCAAATTTTGCAGCCACTTGTTTTATAGATAAAGTTTTATCAACACACAGGCACCCCCCACCCCCCCAAAGAAAAACCAAAACAAAAAAACCCACAGGTACCCTTATTCATTTCGGTACTGTCTGACTGTTTCTGTGCTACAATGGTAGAGCTGAATAGTTGAGACAGACCATATGTCACACAAAGCTGAAAATATTTACTACCTGGCCCTTTACAGAAAATAATGCCAATTCCAGATTTAGAGCATGAAGTGGCATAAAGACATAGGAGCTACAATCAGAGGACTTTGGTTTAAATTCCAATGCTGCTACTTAGCATAGTCATCTTGGACCTGTTAAGTAACATTTCTAACCTCAGCTATAAAATACAGAAGATCACAAGCCTATCTGCAATGAATGTTACATAAAGCAAAACCTAGACCCCTCAAATGTCTTAGCCAGTACAATGTTGGGGGTTGGGGTGGGAGGTAATCTGTTTTTAATCTGATTCTGACTACCTTTAGATAAGGCATGCACTCACCAGTTCTTCATAGGCACCACTATCATCTTTCACACAATTTCACACATTATCCTCATCTTCTTGGCATCTGAGTTTAGAACTCCTAATATCAGATAATTTATGTAAAGCACTTCATAAAATATAAAGTGCTACAAAAATTTTAATTAGCATTTACTGAGAGCTATTTTTTGACTCTCACCACTATGCTGGTCATTGGAAGCACTGAGAAGATTTGTGTGTGTACAGAATGTAAACAAGTAATTAAAATATGAGGGGTGTTTGTAAATTAACTATACTTCAATGAAAAAAATATGATGGGTGACATTAATAAGGTTCATTAAAAACTCTAACTATCCCCCAGTTATAATCAAAGAATTTCTTCCTGCAAAAAATACTAATGATGCCCCTAGCATTTGAGAAGCTCTTGGCCAACAGGCTCTTGGTTGTTTCCATTATTTGTTACATTTTAAAAAGTCAGTTGTGTTTGCATGCAAACCAGTTCATGGCAGTTAAACTTAATGTAATTATATACTATAATTAAATATTACAAAAGCCAAAATAACTTGAGTGCAAAAGATAGACTTTTTCTATAAAACAAAGCTGGATGCTTTAAAAAAAACTCCACAAAGGTAAAGAGCTTTCAAAAACTGCTTTTATATTAAGGTGACTCAATTAAAAATAAGAGGAAAATAATAAAAATCTACAGGACTTGTGCACTGAAGCTGCTATACAAGGGCCTTTATATTCTTGTTCCATGTTACAGAAAGCAAAGTTGAAAATAGTTTATTAAAGATGACAAGGAATTTCAATCAGGAGATCCCTATCAAAGAAAAAGCCCTGCCCTATATCAAAAGTCCATTTAAAATTTTAAGTTTAACAAAAGGAGTCACTGATCTTTTTTTTTTTTTTTAAATAGGAAAGTGGTTCCCAACTATCTACAAAATAAAGTCCAAACTCCTTAGGCTAGTATTCAAGGCACCAACCTACTTCTCCAGCTCTTACCTTGCAAAAGTGACCTTCATATTTACATATCCATAAATATGAACCTTTAGTGCAGAAGTGAAATCTCAGGGTACATGCCATGAGACCTGGGACCCTGCCTGTCTTTTTCAGCACTGTATCCGCCTATTATAGGCCAGGCACTGTGCAAGGCATCCTATCCATATTCTGCCCAAATACCCTATTCTCAACAAACTTGACTATACCCTCCTTCAACTCTTTC
>NW_006771143.1:308687-341001 GCF_000442215.2 Lipotes vexillifer
ACTCCTCTATATAATAAACATCAATAACTTTCAACTGGCTGATAAATAAACCATATACCTACTTTTTTATAGAGCCCAACAGAGACTAAGAGAGGGTTAAACTTAGTATAAACGTCTTTTATAAATATGTGATAAACTTTCCTATCACAAGAATCATACTACTCTTTGAACTAACCATTTCCAGTACTTTAACTCATGATGCTATTCAATGGAATTCTTTTTTTTTTTTTTTTTTTTTTTTTTTCTGACTCTCACTTTTTTTTTTTTTTTTTTTTTTTTTTTTGCGGTACGCGGGCCTCTCACTGCTGTGGCCTCTCCCGTTGCGGAGCACAGGCTCCGGACGCGCAGGCTCAGCGGCCATGGCCCACAGTCCCAGCCGCTCCGCGGCACGTGGGATCCTCGCGGACCACGGCACGAACCTGTGTCCCCTGCATCGGCAGGCGGACTCCCAACCACTGCGCCACCAGGGAAGCCCTATTCAATAGAATTCTTAAAGGACACAGGTCAACTGACACTCCCGCCCCCCCTCAAATCTAAACAAAAAAACTACCCCGAGAGTCCTCCCATTACCCTCTTGTTACCAAAAGTCTCTGAAAGAAAAATCTACAATACTCTTTTCCTAAAAGTCTCCTAAAATAGAATTTTAATTCTACTTATTGATCACATTAATTAAAATGAGCAAACTATATTCTATTTGCTAAGTGAGTTGCCTAAGTCTAAGATACTAAAAAAACCACTCCAATACTAAGAAAATTACTTATAGTATTTTTTGTGATGATTTTTTAATTTTTTAATCCTACTAACAATTCATTTAGTCAACAGATCACTAAGTTCCTCCAATATGTCATGCACTAGAACAAGACAGGCCTGGTCCCTCTTCATTCGAGGAGAGACAACATTTTTAAACTTAACACAATTGGGTAAGTACTTCAGTACTATGAGGACACATAGTTAAAGGACCAGGGGTAAGTTTTGTTACTTGTTTTTGTTGTCTTTTCTCTTTTAAATTTTGGTGGCGGGATGGAGAATGCGCGGGGGTAGGGTGGTCAAGGAAGGCTCTCTGAAGTATGTGACCTTTGAGGGGAATGACGAGTAATGATAAAAGTATAGTCGGTAGAGCAGAGTATAAGAATAGAACCAGTAGGGAAGAACACTCCTATCAGAAGGAATAGCTTGTATCCAGTCTTAAGACTAGAGGAGCATCGCACATTTAGGGAATTCAACAAAAGCCAGTGTGGCCGGCTCACAGAGCAAGGGTAAGAGTAGCTTAAGATACAGGTGGAGACACAGGCAGGAGCCAGATCATCTTTTTATATGTATTTAATAGTTTAAAAGCATGTTAACATATGTTTTCCCTTTTGTTCCTCAACAAACTTGTGAAGTAGTTATTATTGATTAATCTAAATCTAATTATGTCACTCATCTTTAGAATGTCCACAAGGTAAGGTCCAAGTTACTTAAATTACCTTGTCTGCTGGTAGTTACACACCTACTCATTCCCTACCATTCTACACAACACTATCATCTAAGAAACTTATATTGAACATACCTTCAAAATAGCACCTTCGAAAAACCATGAAATATTTGAAACATTTCTTAAAAGCATTAAAAATAACAGCCGC
Source organism: Lipotes vexillifer (assembly GCF_000442215.2). Lineage (NCBI taxonomy): Eukaryota > Metazoa > Chordata > Mammalia > Artiodactyla > Lipotidae > Lipotes > Lipotes vexillifer. Next base: position 310,310 of record NW_006771143.1, read on the forward strand.
GTATCTACTGAAGGAATATACCCTGACACAAGCCTTTTAAAACCATGTTACTGGCTGTCTGGAGGGGTGGGATAGGGAGGGTGGGAGGGAGGGAGACAAAGAGGGAAGAGATATGGGAACATATATATATATGTATAACTGACTCCCTCTGTTATAAAGCAGAAACTAACACACCATTGTAAAGCAATTATACCCCAATAAAGATGTTAAAAAAAAAAAAAATTAAAACCATGTTACAAGTCTGTCTTTCTCCATTGGACTATGAACTCTGTGAAGGTAGGGACTGTGTCACCTAATTTGCTGTCTCCAAGCACTGAGAACTTAATACTTTTAATATAATGGACTCCCCAGTACAGGTAGAAACACTGTGGTTCACAGTGTGCTAGAAGCCACAAAAGCAATAATAAATCACTGAATTCACTTCCAGTATAAAAGAATTTTACCTTTTCCCATTATTGTTTTCAACTTTGTAATACTGGAAAGATTTACTCACCACTGAACAATCAATATAGTTTTCAGTCCACGTGTTATCAGGCCATTATTTAAATACCCGAACAAATAAGCTACTGAAGTCTACTGTGAAATGTTGGGAATATAAATTTCGATTACACAAATTCCATGCCTTAGAGAAACTCAAGGCTCTTCTCTTAAGCATGCATGCCTCCCACGAAAGTTTTTAAGAAAGGAAAATCTCTTACAGAACTCGTCCAAAGTTTGGCTGCTTCCAAATTTAAAGACAAACTCCACCTCAGATTAAACCAGAGGTACTTCCCCTTCAGAAAAGGAATTACTGGTAGGGAATAAGAAGGAAGTTGTGTGTGTAAATGTGTTTTGAGGGGGAATGGGACAGGGAATAATTAACAAGGGGAGAAATCAGAAACCCAGTTTTGAAGAGAGAATGAAATGTAAACTGGCATGTAAAAGAATCAGGTATGTTCACGGGTTTTCCACACACCTTTACTACACAGAATTGTAACCCTTACAGAGCACTTCAAAGGCCTGTAGAGGCCGTGTATTTTTCGGCTGCAAAGATGCTTCTGCAGGCAACTATCCCGCCTCCTCCGCGCCGCCCGGCAGCCACAGGAAACGTATGACAACCCTAGCCCCAGGTCCCGGCCGCCTTACAATGGAAGCTACCCTGGGCCGTTGGACTGGCGCGGAGGTAGGACGGTCGGTCAGCCTACTGGCGCAAGAGGTGGGAAACACCGCAGACCCCAGTCGGTGGCCGGGCCAAGGAAGGGGTCAGCCTCAACCTCCACCTCAGCCACCACCACAGCTCTGCCGGTCCAATGCCGAAGAGAGACCGGAAAATCCAGCTCTCCGAGGGCAGCAGGTACTCCCGAACGGCTTCCCACGGCATTTGGTCTTTCCGCGCCCGCCCCGGCAGCAGTTACCTTCCCATGTGACATCGTAAAGCTCTGAGACCTTCGCCATCTTCTCAGAACCTGGAGGCAACCGGGCGAGAGGGCGGGGAGATGTGGTTACACGACCCGAGACTAGGCGGTGGCGAATTACGACACCATTTCTCATTGGCCAAGAGCGCGGAGGGGGCGGGATCCGCCGCACACGTGCACGCGACTCTGCCGAGGGGCAGTCGGGAAAGGGGGCGGGACGAGCTGGGCGGTGCGCCGCGCGTAAGGTCTGTGAGGACGCGGGGGCGGAGCCGCTGGAGTTGGAGCCGCTGGAGCAGGAGCTGCTGAAGCCGGTTTGGGGTGAGATGTCTATTTTACCGTGGATTCTTAAATTCTGGGTCTTTAATGTGTGCCACATCCGGCTTTTCACTTTTTTCTGCATAGGTGTATTAATTCTCTTCCCACTCCCTAATCGGTACCTTGTTCTCTTCATGACCTGCTGCAATGCAACGTTCTGCGCGAACCCGTTATCTGTCCCCAACTTTCCTCCTTCCATGATGGGATTCGCCTTCGATTTCCTTTTTAATGTTCGGCTGAACTGATACACTTCAAAATTTTCTGGTTAAATCTTTTTGAGGAACTAAGCAGAATTCTGCTTTGCAAGTTATGTTCCTGTGGCCGAGGACTGACTTCTTTATGTTCACATGAATGGCTTCGTGCCAATCCAAACCCTTAGTTAACGCTCCCCGTGGATCACTGTCTGCTTGCCACTCTATTTTTTAAACTCCATAAAAGCAGCCGATATGTAAATGATTATAAGTAGATGAATTAATCACAGCCCCTACACTTCGCTCCTCTTTATTCGCACGGGGGAGCCTCCAGGCTATTTGCTTTAAGAAACTTTTGGACCTGGTTGGATAGAGCTAGGGAAAAAAATGTCTGGAGTGGAAGCAAAAAATTTGAGGGTCATAAGGGTATATTTAGAATTTGAAGCAATGAGAACATAAAAATGTAAAGGGGAATATGTAAACTGAAGAAAGAAGGCTAAAAATTCCTGCATAACACGTATACTTAAGGTTTAGTGAAGAAGAGAAAATCAACATATGAGGAAAAAGGAAAACAGAGTCATATCCCACATGCCAAAGGAGTAGAGTTAAAAAGAAAAAAAAAAGGAACTATCAGTGGCACCTGCCCAAGGGAAGTTGCATAAGGATAGAAAAGACTACTGAATTTATAAGCTTGGATTAGATTCTGAGTGAAGTTCATTCTCTCTAGACTAGACAGACCTTTTTAAAAAAAAAAAACCTTCATTCAAAAAAAGTTAAAATCCTCCACTCAGAAATTCACATATTCTAATACTTCAGTAAAACAACCTGGTGTAATGGAAAGAACAAGAACTCTGTCAGACAGATCTGAATCCAAGCTCCACCATTTAGTAGCTGCTTGACAGTTAGCCTATGTATCTCTGAACATAGGAGTTGATCAGATATAGAAAGAAGCTAATCATATCGATATAAAAAGAAAATATCTCCCTTGAATTGTTATCAAGACCAAAAGAGACACTGCATGACACTCTTATGGAAGTAGCAGTCCTGTGGCTATAAATACTGTTTATATGTTGATGATGCCCAAATGCATAAAATCCAGCAGTCCTTACTTCTCCCATGAAATCCAGTTCTACTTTCTTGACATATTCATTTAGATGCCTAAAATGTATCTCAAAGTTAACATCTCCCAAACAGAAGTCTGGATTCCTGCCACCATGCCCCCCAACTTGCTCTTCCCCATCACAACTAAAATTCTAGGAACTATCATTGATTCCCTTCTTTGCCAAGCCCCCTATATCCAGTCTATTAGCAAATTCTGTATTGTATGCTTCCAAAACTTTCCCCAAATCCATCTATTTTTTTTTCATCTCCACTGCTACTACCTTAATAGAAGCCACAGCCATCTCTCACCTGAATGACTGTCATAGTCTTTTAACCTTCTTAGTTTCATTCTTGCTGTGTAGAAATCTATTTTCTATACAGTGATCCTACTGGTCTTAAAAAAAATGGCCACAGAAGTCCTCCGCTTACAGCTTTCAAATGGCTCCCCTGGCAGTAAAAATATACTCTAAACACTTTACCATGATTTACTTCATCTCCTACCATTGTCTCTTTTCACTAGATAACCTACCATTCTCACCTATTTCTATTTCTCAAACATGGCAAACTCCTATCTGCCTTAGGTCTGGCATTTACCCAGAGTGTGTGAAAGACCAAGAAATTGTCTTTTAATGACTTACAGTGGCTATAACAAGTACAACTAATTGAGGGAGTAAATATTTTTCACTCACTTTAACTAAATGCCCTTGTATTGGGTTGGCCAAAAGGTTCGTTCATTTTTTTTCCATAAGATGGCTCTAGTAGCACTTAGTTGTCTTTAACTTCATTGAAAGAATTTTGTTAGATTGCACATGACAGCTGTCACATCAGCATGCATTTTAAAAAAGACATCAAAATAGGTGAATTTTTTTGTAGCCATTTTAACATTGAAGATGGAAGGAAAAAAGCAACATTTTCGGCATATTATTTCTAAAAGGTAAAAACGCAACTGAAACGCAAAAAGATTCGTGCAGTGTACAGAGAAGGTACTGTGAGTGATTGAACATGTCAAAAGTGTTTGCGAAGTTTCATGCTGGAGATTTCTCACTGGATGATGTTCCACGGGCAGGTAGACCCGTTGTAGTTGATAACGATCAAATTGAGACATTAATTGAGAACCATCAGTGTTATACCATGGCGGAGATAGCCAACATACTCAAAATATCCAAATCAAGTGTTGAAAATCATTTGCACCTGCCTAGTTATGTTCATCGCTTTGATGGTTGGGTTCCACGTAAGTTAAGTGAAAAAAAGCTTCTTGACCATAGTTCCGCATGTGTTTCTCTACTTAAATGTAATGAAAACGTTCTGTTTTAAGACAAATTGTGACAGGCGATGAAAAGTGGATACTGTACAAGAGCGTGGAACAGAAGAGATTGTGAGGCAAGCGAAATGAACCACCACCAACCACACCAAAGGCTGGTCCTCATGCAATGAAGGTGATGTTGTGTATATAGTGGGATTGGAAGGGAGTCCTCTATTATGAGCTCCTTCCAGAAAACCAAATGATTAATTCCAAAAAGTACTGCTCCCAGTTAGACCAACTGAAATCAGCACTAGAAAAAAGCATTCGGAATTAGTCAACAGAAAACGCATAACCTTCCATCAGGATAACGCAAGACTGCCTGTTTCTTTGATCACCAGGCAAAAACTTAGCTTGGCTGGGAAGTTCTCATTCATCTGCCATATTCACCAGACATAGTACCTTCAGATTTCCATTTATTTTGGTCTTTACAAAATTCTCTTAATGGAAAAAATTTCAATTCCCTGGAAGACTGTAAAAGGCACCTGGAACAGTTATTTGCTCAAAAAGATAAAAAAGTATTGGGAAGATGAAATTATGAAGTTGCCTGAAAAATGGCAGAAGGTAGTGGAACAAAAGGGTGAATACTTTGTTCAATAAAAGTCTTGGTGAAAATGAAAAATGTGTCTTTTATTTTTACTTAAAAATCGAAGGCACTTTTTGGCCAACCCAATAGCTGGCTACTGTTGTCTGTCAGGCAATAAACCATATGACATAAGGTTAAAAGAGGTCACTATCAGAGTTTTTGAGCTGGAAACTAGAATAATTTCATTTTAGACTTAGAAGGAACTTATGATTCTTTAGAACAGTATTTGTCAAACTTTTTTGCCTACATCTTATATTAAGGAATACACTTTATATCACACTGTGCATACAGATATTTAAAACTAAAACAAAATTTGCAAACAAGCCTTTTACTGTGTCTTGTTCTCTATATTTTCTATTCAAATTGAGTCAATTCCATTTTATTTTATAAAAATATTAGTTGTGACCCACAAATGGGGTAATGACCCATATTTTGAAAAACACTAATGAACATTGTATGCATTTCCTAATGAGGCCCTGAAATGAAATTATTTGCTCAAGTTCTTACTACTAGTAGGTAAAAAAGATGGGAAATTCATAGGGTGGAGATGAGATGTTTAGTTCATAGGTGAAAGATGAAATATTTACAGGAAAAATGTTTGTCACCAATAGTACTCTCTGAAGTGAGGACAGTGACTGTTCATATTTTATAATATTTCAGTTGTCCAGTAAAACTTGCTTTCCTCAGACACACTCAGGAAAAAACTGGCATGTCAGTGACAAAACTTCTGTATTCTTCTTTAACATTTTATAATGTAATTATAAAGTAAATTAAAAAATACCTTCTATAGATAAAACCATAACCTTGGCAACATAAACATCAAGCATACCTTCTGTAAATCCACCTTTACAAATGTTCTCAAAGTTTTACCTCTCACCTTCTCATTCCTTTGAAAAAGAGAGTTTTCATTCGTACACATTAAAAATATTTAATCCACTTTATCTGATTGAACAACTGCCCAATATTGGTGACAAATATCAGGAAACTATCCCAGCAGGCAAATAGTAGATTATGCCATGTCCAACACCATGGGAATTACTATTTCATTAATGATCTCAACAGCAGAATGAAAAAGACACATGAATGTGATCTATTATATGCTTTTTTTTTAATGTGAAGCTACCTTATGATTTCCATTTTTTGTCCTACAAAATCATGTTTGAAAAGTTAGAATAATAATACATCAGAATGAATTATGGTAAAAAATGAATAACTTTGAATAATCCCACATTTTCTTTGAGATGGGATAAGCTTTGATTATTTATCAAGCCAGATTGGCCCACAAAGCACTTTAGAATGCTTCTTTTTTATGCTCATGGTTTACTTAATTAATGTCTTCAGACATTATGAAAGACTAAAGCAACTTCTTAAATTTAATAAGCCTTATGGCTTTTATAAAATGGACATTATTTAACAGGACAAAGCATAATACCATGTTAATTGATTTTTGCAATATTCAACATAGTCATCAAATCATTTATTTAGAATCTACTGGCTGCTTTGTTCTGTCTTAATCATAGTGAATTCAAATATCCTACATTATGTAGCACAGTTTATAACCTCAATTTACTACTCTGACAATTATCCATCAAATAAATTGGTCTACTACAACTCTCATATAAAATTCATCATAGCTTTTAAATCATGTTATTGTTTCTAATTAGTGAATCATAACTATAATCCCTTTGTGTTTAAGGGAAAATATTACTTATTTCATCTTCGTTCCTTCCATGTCAATATATTTTTACTGTGACACGTTCACATTTGGAAGGAAGTTTTCCTTAGAGTTTTATTTACCAAAAGCCAGATTAATATAGAGTTGTTTTAGGAACCTTATGAACATTGTTTTTTATTACATTCTTAAAAGATTCTGTAATTTACTACATTCCCACAAAACCCAAGAGCCTATGCCTCCGTTACTGGCACAACCATAGCATTTAGGCACTTCTAGTTCTTTCAAGTTTGCTGTCATTTGCAATATATATGTTAAAAAATGTGCTAGCCATTCATTTCACATCCAATTATATTATTTTAAAAAGCAAAGGAACGTCTCTGGGAAAGATTTCCAGTGAAATCACTTAGGTCCTTTCACAGTAGAATTCACAAACTGATAATTACTCCCCTGTGCCATAGTTGTAAGAATGAAGAGGAAAGTACATCCAGAAAGAGTACACCCAGAATTTCTCCTAGATGGGCAATAAATTAGAGCTATTTCTTTTTGAGATTTATAACCATACTTAAAAGTCCACTTTTTCAAACAATAGTTATTTAATTTCCCCAAAGTGCATTTTCTGTTCTGATACACACATACATCTGTGCAAATGTAACAGTCCTTTTGCAAAAATGGGTTTTTGTAAACATCCCTTTTGGGTACCAAACATCTGGGAGTCTCTATGTACTATTACTGTGACTTGATGGTCTCTAGAGCTCATCTAAACTCCATTTTCTGCAATAGAACTGTAACTGAATTCTTTACTTGAAAAACGTTAAGAGTATTTATTTACAATAAACAAAACTCACACAAAAATATACTGAATGTTAACTTATGCATTTATTATTACATATTATTCTGTTGCAGATGTAATTTTCATTCTTCAACTATCCCTCTCTTTGGTGGTTTGATTTGCTTAGACCTGTAGTTCTGAGGTATATTACCCTTGCCACCAGGCCACGAGGTCATCTTTACTGGTCATCTTTTTCTTTGTAAGGTCGTGTTGACCACTCTTGGCTAAAGTTGGCTTAAAGGCCAATAATATGGCCACATGGGGCATAATGTGGCCATATTATCCTTCAGATGGTAAATCATGTGCTTTTTTACATATAGGAGGGCTTATTTAATCAACCTCATGGATTTATTTGGGAAAGAGACTGATTTCCTGGCAGCATGTCTCTAAGAAAACTGCCCACCCCCTAAATCCATTCCACCAACGACATCCAGCACCACCTCATTCCTGAGGAAACAGCATAATATCAACTTTTTGAAAACGTTATGTACCATAATTTTTAAAATTGTACTTGGAATTTTTTATCTTAAAACTATGAAGTAAGGAATAATATAGGTATGCTGCAAAAGCTGCCATTTGGTTCAGATTGCTGCCACCTTACTAGAAATTCTTTCAGCATTATAATGTTTTACCTTCATCTGCTCATGATGTTTCCATTATTATTTCTTTTGCATCTTTTGATAATGGGCTTGAACATTGGTCATGTGGGTGGGGTGGGAGCAGGGACAGGCAGAGGGGGAGTGATTTCACTTGACATAATTTTTCTAGCAATAGCAAGATTATGGAATATTAAACATAACCTCAATCTAATCATGAGAAAACATCAATCAAACCCAAATTGGGAGCCATTCTACAAAAATAACTGATTAGAGTTCAGGCTTTTTGAGCACTAGCTCTCCTGAATTCCTCACTTGGCTCCCTATAATAAACATTGCACTTACCTTCACCACAACTCACTGTCATTAGACTGGCTTTACTGCACGTGGCTTAGCAGACCCAAGTTTGTTTCAGTAACAAGAGGACTTAGTGATGCAATCAGTCAGCTTCCCAGTGTTGGGAGGAAAAGTGTTGGCATCAGAAGTTGATAGTGATTCATTCAAGATGGCAGAGTAGAAAGATGTGTGCTCATTCCCTCTTGTGAGAGCACCAGAATCACAACTAACTTCTGAACAATCATCAACAGGAAGACACTGGAACTCACCAAAAAAGGTACCCCACATGCAAAGACAATGGAGAAGCGCAATGAGATGGTATAAGGGGGTGCAGTCACAATAAAATCAAACCCCGTAACTGCTCTGTGGGTGACTCACAAACTGGAGAACAATTATACCACAGAATACCGCAGAAATCCACCCACTGGTGTGACGGTTCTGAGCCCCATGTCAGGCTTCCCAACCTGTGGGTCCGGCAATGGGAGGAGGAATTCCCAGAGAATCAGACTTTGAAGGATAGCGGGAATTGATTGCAGCACTTCGACAGGACTGGGGGAAACAGAGACTCCACTCTTGGAGGGCACACACAAAGTAGTGTGCACAACAGGACCAAGAGGGAAGGAGCAAGGACCCCATAGGAGATTGAACCAGACCTACCTGCTAGTGTTGGAGGGTTTCCTGCAGAGGCCGTGGTGGGGGTGGTGCTGTGGCTCACCATGCGGACAAGGACACTGGCAGCAGAAGTTCTGGGAAGTATTCCTTGGCATGAGCCTTCCAAGAGTCTGCCACAAGTCCCACCAAAGAGCCTGTAGCCTGCAATACTGGATCGCCTCAGGCCAAACAACCAACATGGAGGAAACTCAGCCCCACCCATCAGCAGACAAGTGGATTAAAGTTTTACTGAACTCTGCCCACCAGAACAACAGCCAGCTTTACCCACCACCAGTTCCTCCCATCAGGAAGCTTGCACAAGCCTCTTAGATAGCCTCATCCACAAGAGGGCAGACAGCAGAAGCAAGAAGAACTACAGTCCTGCAGCCTGTGGAACGGAAACCACATTCACAGAAAGGTAGACAAAATGAAAAGGCAGAAGACTATGTGCCAGATGAAGGAACAAGAAAAAACCCCAGAAAAACAACTAAGTGAAGTGGAGATAGGCAGTCTTCCAGAAAAAGAAGTCAGAATAATGATAGTGAAGATGATCCAGGACCTCGGGAAAAGAATGAAGGCAAAGATCAAGAAGATGTAAGAAATGTTTAACAAAGACCTACAAAAATTAAAAAACAAACACCTAGAAGAATTAAAGAACAAACAGAGATGAACAATACAATAACTGAAATGAAAAATACACTAGAAGGAATCAATAGCAGAGGAACAGAGGCAGAAGAATGGATAAGTGACCTAGAAAATACAATGGTGGAATTCACTGCAGTGGAACAGAATAAAGAAAAAAGAATGAAAAGAAATGAAGAGAGCCCAAGAGACCTCTGGGACAACATCAGATGTACCACAAATCACATTATAGGGGTCCCAGAAGAAGAAGAGAGGAAGGACTAGAGAAAATATTTGAAGAGATTATAGTCAAAAACTTCACTAATATGGGAAAGAATATAACCACCCAAGTCCAAGAAGGACAGAGAGTCCCAAGCAGGATAAACCCAAGGAGAAACATGCCAAGACTCATACTAATCAAATTGACAAAAATTAAAGACAAAAATTATTAAAAGCAACAAGGGAAAAATGACAAATAACATACAAGGGAACTCCCATAAGGTTAACAGCTGATTTCTCAACAGAAACTGTATAAGCCAGAAGGGAGTGGCACAATATATTTAAAGTGATGAAAAGGAAGAAGCTACAACCAATATTACTCTACCCAGCAAGGATCTCACTCAGATTTGCTGGAGAAATTAAAACCTTTACACACAAGCAAAAGCTAAGAGAATTCAGCACCACCAAAGTAGCTCAGACCTATGGACACATACAGACTGAAAGTGAGGAGATGGAACAGATATTCCATGCAAGTGGAAATCAAACGAAATCTGGAGTAGCAATACTCATATCAGTTAAAATAGACTTTAAAATAAAGAATGTTACAAGAGACAAGGAAGGACACTACATAATGATCAAGGGATCAATCCAAGAAGAAGATATAACAATTATAAATATATATGCACCCAACATAGGAGCACCTCAATACATAAGGGAAATGCTAACACCTATAAAAGAGGAAATTGGGGCTTCCCTGGTGGTGCAGTGGGTGAGAGTCTGCCTGCCGATGCAGGGGACACGGATTCATGCCCCAGACTGGGAAGATCCCACATGACGCGCAACGGATAGGCCCATGAGCCACGGCCGCTGAGCCTGCGCGTCCGGAGCCTATGCTCCACAACGGGAGAGGCCACAACAGTGAGAGGCCCACGTACCGCAAAAAAAAAAAAACAAAAAAACAAAGATGACACAAACAGATGGAGAGATATACCATGTTCTTGGATTGGAAGAATCAATATTGTGACAATGACTATACAACCCAAAGCAATATACAGATTCAATGAAATCCCTATCAAATTAGCAATCACATTTTTAAATTTTTTTAATTTAATTTTTTTTTTATAGAGCAGGTTCTTATTAGTCATCAATTTTATACACATCAGTGTATACATGACAATCCCAATCACCCAATTCATCACACCACCATCCCCATCCCTCTGCGGTATCCCCCCTTGGTTTCCATACATATGTTCTCTACATCTGTGTCTCAACTTTGGCCCTGCAAACCAGTTCATCTGTACCATTTATCTACGTTCCCCATACATGTGTTAATATACGATATTAGTTTTTCTCTTTCTGACTTACTTCACTCTGTGTGACAGTCTCTAGATCCATCCACGTCTCAACAAATGACCCAATTTCATTGCTTTTTATGGCTGAGTAATATTCCATTGTATATATGTACCACAAATTCTTTATCCATTCATCTGTCGATGGGCATTTAGGTAGCTTCGATGACATGGCTATTGTAAACACTGCTGCAGTTCACATTGGGGTGCATGTGTCTTTTTGAATTATTGTTTTCTCAGGGTATATGCCTAGTAGTGGGATTGTTGGATCATATGGTAATTCTATTTTTAGTTTTTTAAGGAACCTCCATACTGTTCTCCATAGTGGCTGTATCAATTTACATTCCCAACAACAGTGCAAGAGGGTTCCCTTTTCTCCATACCCTCTCCAGTATTTGTTTTTTGTAGATTTTTTGATGATGCCCATTCTAACTGGTGTGAGGTGATACCTCATTGTAGTTTTGGTTTGCATTTCTCTAATAATTAGGGATGTTGAGTAGCTTTTCATGTGCTTCTTAGCCATCTGTATGTCTTCTTTGGAGAAATGTCTATTTAGGTCTTCTGCCTATTTTTGGATTGGGTTGTTTGTTTATTTAATATTGAGCTGCATGAGCTGTTTATATATTTTGGAGAGTAATCCTTTGTCTGTTGATTTGTTTCCAAATATTTTCTCCCATTCTGAGGGTTGTCTTTTCATCTTGTTTATGGTTTCCTTTGCTGTGCAAAGGCTTTGAAGTTTCATTACTTCCCACTTGTTTACTTTTGTTTTTATTTCCATTACTCTAGGAGGTGGATCAAAAAAGATCTTGCTGTGATTTATCTCAAAGAGTGTTCTTCCTATGTTTTCCTCTAAGAGTTTTATAGTGTCCGGTCTTACATTTAGGTCTCAAATCCATTTTGAGTTTATTTTTGTGTATAGTGTTAGGGAGTGTTCTAATTTCATTCTTTTACACTTAGCTGTCGAGTTTTCCCAGCACCACTTATTGAAGAGAATGTCTTTTCTCCATTGTATATCCTTGCCTCCTTTGTCATAGATTAGTTGACCATAGGTACATGGGTTTATCTTTGGGCTTTCTATCTGTTCCATTGATCTATGTTTCTGTTTTTGTGCCAGTACCATATTGTCATGATGATTGTAGCTTTGTAGTATAGTCTGAAGTCAGGGAGTCTGATTCCTCCTGCTTCTTTTTTTTCCCTCAAGACTACTTTGGCTATTCGGGGTCTTTTGTGTCTCCATACAAATTTTAAGATTTTTTGTTCTAGTTCCATAAAAAATGCCATTGATAATTTGATAAAGATGGCATTGATTCTGTAGATTGCTTTGGGTAGTATAGTCATTTTCACAATATTGATTCTTCCAATCCAAGAACATGGTATATCTCTCCATCTGTTGGTATCATCTTTAATTTCTTTCATCAGTGTCTTATAGTTTTCTGCATACAGGTCTTTTGTGTCCCTAGGTAGGTTTATTCCTAGGTATTTTATTCTTTTTGTTGCAATGGGAAATGGGAGTGTTTCCTTAATATCTCTGTCATATTTTTCATTATTAGTGTATAGGAATGCAAGAGATTTCTGTGCATTAATTTTGTATCCTGCAACATTACCAAATTCATTGATTAGCACTAGTCGTTTTCTGGTGGCATCTTTAGGATTCTCTATGTATAATATCATGTCATCTGCAAACAGTGACAGTTTTACTTCTTCTTTTCTAGTTTGTACTCCTCTTATTTTGTTTTCATCTCTGATTGCCGTGGCTAGGAATTCCAAAACTATGTTGAATAATAATGGTGAGAGTGGACATCCTTGTCTTGTTCCTGATCTTAGAAGAAATGCTTTCAGTTTTTCACCATTGAGAATGATGTTTGCTGTGGGTTTTTCGTATATGGCCTTTATCATGTTGAGATAGGTTCCCTCTATGCCTACTTTCTGGTGAGTTTTTATCATAGGTGGGTGTTGAATTTTGTCAAAAGCTTTTTCTGCATCTATTGAGATAATCATATGGTTTTTATTCTTCAATTTGTTAATATGGTGTATCACATTGATTGATTTGCGTATATTGAAGAATCCTTGCGTCCATGGAATAAACCCCACTTGATCATGGTGTATGATCCTTTTAATATGCTGTTGGATTCTGTTTGCTAGTATTTTGTTGAGGATTTTTGCATCTATATTCATCAGTGATATTGGTCTGTAATTTTCTTTTTTTCTGGTACCTTTGTCTGGTTTTGGTATTGGGGTGATGGTGGCCTCATACAATGAGTTTGGGAGTGTTCCATCCTCTGCAATTTTTTGGAAGAGTTTAAGAAGGATGGGTGTTAGCTGTTCTCTAAATGTTTGATAGAATTCATCTGTAAGCCAACTGGTCCTGGACTTTTGTTTGCTGGAAGATTTTTAATCACAGTTTCAATTTCATTACTTACAATTCGTCTGTTCATATTTTCTATTTCTTCCTGCTTCAGTCTTGGAAGGTTTTACCTTTCTACGAATTTGTCCGTTTCTTCCAGGTTGTCCATATTTTTGGCATAGAGTTGCTTGTAGTAGGCTCTTAGGATCCTTTGTGGTGTCTGTTGTAACTTCTCCTTTTCCATTTCTGTGTTTATTGATTTGAGTCCTCTCCCTCTTTTTCTTGATGAGTCTGCTTATCATCAAATTTTATCAATTTTGTTTATCTTCTCAAAGAACCAGCTTTTAGTTTTATTGATGTTTGCTATTGTTTTCTTTGTTTCTATTTCATTTATTTCTGCTCTGATATTTATGATTTCTTTCTTTCTGCTAACTTTGGGTTTTGTTTGTTCTTCTTTCTCTAGTTCCTTTAGGTGTAAGGTTATATTGTTTATTTGATATTTTTCTTGTTTCCTGAGGTAGGCTTGTATAGCCATAAACTTCCCTCTTAGAACTGCTTTTCCTGCATCCCATAGGTATTGGATCGTCGTGTTTTCATTGTCATTTGTCTCTAGGGATTTTTTGATTTCCTCTTTGATTTTTTCAGTGATCTCTTGGTTATTTAGTAACGTATTGTTTAGCCTCCATGTGTTTGTGTTTTTTCGTTGTTTTCCCTGTAATTCATTTCTAATCTCATAGCGTTGTGGTCAGAAAAAATGCTTGATATGATTTCAATTTCCTTAAATTTACTGAGGCTTGATTTTTGACCCAAGATGTGATCTATCCTGGAGAATGTTCCGTGCGCACTTCAGAAGAAAGTGTAATCTGCTGTTTTTGGATGGAATGTCCTATAAATATCAATTAAATCTATCTGGTCTATTGTGTCATTTAAAACTTGTGTTTCCTTATTTATGTTCATTTTGGATGATCTTTCCATTGATGTAAGTGAGGTGTTAAAGTCCCCCACTATTATTGTGTTACTGTCGATTTCCTCTTTTATGGCTGTTAGCAGTTGGCTTGTGTACTGAGGTGCTCCTATGTTGTGTGCATATATATTTATAATTATTATATCTTCTTCTTGGATTGATCCCTTGATCATTATGTAGTGTCCTTCCTTGTCTCTTGTAACATTCTTTATTTTAAAGTCTATTTTATCTGATATGAGTATTGCTACTCCAGCTTTCTTTTGATTTCCATTTGCATGGAATATCTTTTTCCATCCCGTCACTTTCAGTCTGTATGTGTCCCTAGGTCTGAAGTGGGTCTCTTGTAGACAGCATATATGTGGGTCTTGTTTTTATATCCATTCAGCAAACCTGTGTCTTTTGGTTGGAGCATTTAATCCATTCACGTTTAAGGTAATTATCTATATGTATGTTCCTATTACCATTTTCTTAACTGGTTTGGGTTTGTTTTTTGTAGGTCCTTTCCTTCTCTTGTGTTTCCCACTTAGAGACGTTCCTTTAGCATTTGTTGTAGAGCTGGTTTGGTGGTGCTGAATTCTCTTAGCTTTTGCTTGTCTGTAAAGCTTTGTTTTCTCCATCAAATCTGAATGAGATCCTTGCCGGGTAGAGTAATCTTGGTTGTTGGTTCTTCCCTTTCATCACTTTAAGTGTATCATGCCACTCCCTTCTGCCTTGTAGAGTTTCTGCTGAGAAATCAGCTGTTAACCTTATGGGAGTTCCCTTGTATGTTATTTGTCGTTTTTCCCTTGCTGCTTTCAGTATTTTTCTTTGTCTTTAATTTTTGACAATTTGATTACTATGTGTCTTGGCGTGTTTCTCCTTGGGTTTATCCTGTATGGGACTCACTGCGCTTCCTGGACTTGGGTGCCTATTTCCTTTCCCATGTTAGGGAGGTTTTTGACTATAATCTCTTCAAATATTTTCTCTGGTCCTTTCTCTCTCTCTTCTCCTTCTGAGGCCCCTATAATGTGAATGTTGTTGCATTTAATGTTTTCCCAGAAGTCTCTTAGGCTGTCTTCATTTCTTTTCATTCTTTTTTCTTTATTCAGTTCCACAGTAGTGAATTCCACCATTCTGTCTTGCAGGTCACTTATCTGTTCTTCTGCCTCAGTTACTCTGCTATTGATTCCTTCTAGTGTAGTTTTCATTTTAGTTATTGTATTGTTCACTCTGTTTGTTTGTTCTTTAATTCTTCTAGGTCTTTATTAAACATTTCTAGCATCTACTCGATCTTTGCCTGCATTCTTTTTCCAAGATCCTTGATCATCTTCACTATCATTATTCTGAATTCTTTTTCTGGAAGATTGCCTATCTCCACTCATGTAGTTGTTTTTCTGAGGGTTTATCGTGTTCCTTCATGTGGTACATAGCCCTCTGCCTTTTCATCTTGTCTGTCTTTCTGTGAATGTGGTTTTTGTTCCACAGGCTGCAGGATTGTAATTCTTCTTGCTTTTGCTGTCTGCCCTCTGGTGGATGAGGCTACCTAAGAGGCTTGTGCAAGCTTCCTGATGGGAGGTACTGGTGGTGTGTCAAGCTGACTCCCCAATGGCCTTTTTTATAGAACTAGAGCAAAAAAATCTAAAAATTTGTATGGAGACACAAAAGACCCCGAATAGCCAAAGTAATATTGAGAGAAAAAACAGAGCTGGAGGAATTAGACTCCCTGACCTCAGACTATACTACAAAGCTACAGGCATCAAGACAATATGGTACTGGCACCAAAGCAGAAATATAGATCAATGGAACAGGATAGAAAGCCCAGAGATAAACCCACGCACCTATGGTCAACTAATCTATAACAAAGGAGGCAAGGATATACAATGGAGAAAAGGCAGTCTCTTCAGTAAGTGGTGCTGGGAAAACTGCACAGCTACATGTAAAAGAATGAAAGTAGAACACTCCTTAATGCCATGCACAAAAATAAATTCAAAATGGATTAAAGACCTAAATGTAAGGCCAGACACTATAAAACTCTTAGAGGAAAACCTAAGAAGAGCACTCTTTGACATAAATTACAGCAAGATCTTTTTTGACCCATGTCCTAGAGTAATGGAAATAAAAACAAATGGGACCTAATGAAATTTAATAGCTTTTGCACAGCAAAGGAAGCTATAAACAAGATGAAAACCCAACCCTCTGAATGGGAGAGAGTATTTGCAAATGAATCAACGGACAAAGGATTAATCTCCAAAATATATAAACAGCTCCTGTACCTCAAATTTAAAAAAATAAACAAGCCAATGAAAAAATGGGCAGAAGACCTAAATAGACATTTCTCCAAAGAAGGAATACAGATGGCCAAGAGGAACATGAAAAGATGCTCAACATCCCTAATTATTAGTGAAATGCAAATTGAAACTGCAACGAGGTATGACTTCACACTGGTTAGAATGGGCATTATCAGAAAATCTACAAACAACAAATGCTGGAGAGGGTGTGGAGAAAAGGGACCCTCTTGCACTGTTGGTGGGAATGTAAATTGTTACAGCCACTATGGAGAACAGTATGGAGGTTTTTTAAGGAAACTAAAAATAGAATTACCATATGACTGAGCAGTCCCACGACTGGGCATGTACCCAGATAAAACCATAAATCAAAAAGACGCATGCACCTCAATGTTCATTGCAGCACTATTTACAATAGCCAGGTCATGGAAGCAACCTAAATGCTCATTGAGAGACGAATGGATAAGGAAGATGTGGTTCATATATACAATGGGAATATTAGCAATAAAAAGGATCTTAATTGGGTCATCTGTAGAGACGTGGATGGACCTAGAGATTGTCATACAGAATGAAGTAAGTCAGAAAGAGAAAAATAAATATTGTATATTAATGCATATATGTGGAACTTAGAAAAATGGTACAGATGAACCGGTTTTCAAGGCAGAAATAGAAACACAGATGTAGAGAACAAACATATGGACAGCAAGCGGGGAAAGCAGGCACAGGGGGGATGAATTGGGAGATTGGGATTGACATATATACACCAATTTGTATAAAATAGGTAACTAATAAGAACCTTCTGTATAAAAAATAAAATTCAAAAAATTAAAATTAAAATAAAATGCAAAAAATAAAATAACTGATCATTATTCATCAGGCAGTGGCAGTGGCATTATATATTGCTATTCTGAGCTTTTTGACCAATTCTTGGTTTAAGCACCCGTTGATAGATTCTAATGTCATATACATGGTAGAATTAAGAGTAGACTTAAAGTTATGAATGAATCCCCAAAGGAGTTTTTATTAATTACAGATTGTACATACCATGCCATAGAGGGTGTGGAGCTCCTTTACATTCTAGGTAACAGCAATGGATTCTTTGCTAGCATACGTGTGCATTGCTGTCTTCTACAGAACTTGCTGAGTTTGAATCCCAGGTTGAAGTATATAAAGTAATTTGAACAAGTTATTTTAACTTCAGTGATCACTAGTTACCTCATGTTAAATAAGCACAATAATATTTGATATTTAACAAGAATTACAAGTAATAAAAAATTTCTCACACCGACTCTAGCATATGGCATAATAATACTCTTAGTGTTACATACCAGTTATTGAGTACTTGCTGTATCCCAGGGCCTGTACAAATTACTCTTTGTAGATTATTTCATTTAATTTTTACAACAACCCCACTTTATAGATGAGAGAACAGTTAGGAGAGGTTAAATAGCTTCCCTAAACACACTATGATATATATACTCCTTCACACAGTAGGTTCTTAGTAAATAGTAGCTGTGTCATTTTGGGCCTCTGAGAAGCAGATGTTGAGATGGGAATGCAAGAGTTTTACTAGGGGACACTCCATGTGTCATATAAAAGGGGAAGAAAGCGAGATTGGGTAGGGAATGCTTTCAGAGCATGATGCATATATGATACATGTGAAAGGAGAGTAAGAAGCAGGATTGGACCAAACAAGTCTCATGCCATGATTTAGATCTGACCAAGTGTCAGCCAACTCAGTAAGAAAAGCTCCTGAGCAAAGATTACCAATTAGAACAGTCTTACTACAGTGGGCAGAAGTATCCAGGCCTTAGGACCCCGACATGTTCAGTCATTGACTGAGGTCTGCCTTGAAGGGCGTTGCCTCAGCTCAGAAGCTGAGATAAATCCTGAAGCCTTTAGCAGCTAGAGGCTGTCAGCTCCCTGCCCCCCTTGCAGCTGAGTAGCAAGTTCTTTCTTGAAGAGAGGTTCTAACTGCACCACCATAACTGCCACAGTAGCCATTATTATTATTCTTTCATTCTGGGTGTGAGCTTCCATTTTTGATGAGAGGTAGGGCTGTGTGTTCTCCTGAAGTAATAGCTAGACTCAGAAGCTATTTGACATACATAGCTTAGAAGCTATTAAACATAGCTATATTTCATATGGAAATTATATTTCAACTCCACAGAATGTCTTTTTCTAGTATATGATTAATGGCTCAGCAATGGTTGACTTGTGTTGAAGAGAAGACATGGTAAAATATATCCAGCCCACAGAGGCTTGAAATTTTGCTTGTTTTTTATGAGACACAAATCAGGAATTATTCATTCTTTTCTCGGGTTGGGAACTAATGCTGCTACCATTGATAAATTACCTAGAACTTCATATTTCTTTCTCTTTTCACCCAGATTCCAAATATATCCAAGTAACTTAGAATTTTTAAACATCTTTCCAAGAATAACAGTATAACTCTCAAAATGGGCAGCATTTCTAAAATTCTGCAACTCAGAATCTCCATGAAGTCCTAGAAAATTCCAAAGGCATAGACTCAGACATGCCCCTTAATAATTCGCTGGGTACCTGCCATACTATATCATTGATGATTCTTTGTTAATAAACTTAAGCAATGTCATATTTTATCAATGGTTGTCCCCAAAACAGATAATAAATATAAATGGTGCATAAATCCACTGACCCTCACTGTCAACCTGCCCTTCTTTCTTCTGAACGCCAAGGCAGCATTAATTAGCATTTGCCTTGCTGCACAGATGCCCTTCTAGGAAGGACATTATACAGGCTCCACATTCTGGGCTTCCAGAAGGAATGATATAATGAAATCACTATTAATGGGAAGAGGCAGAGTGCTTCCCAGATTCACATTCTAAATAGCAAAGTTATTGAAGGATTGTACCTTTTAAAGAAAGAATTAAAGCAACAGAAGTGGTGAACAAAGAAAACGTTGGCAGTTATTTTCAGGAAGCAGTTACATGCAACACAGTAGCCATGAATCTCAGTACACAAATTCAGGTGTGCAAGAACAAAATTTACATTTTTATAAAACCCAGCTTCTGTCTGAGGTACCATTCTTGGAGGAAGACAAAAATTTAATCTCATTCAGGTTGGACTTTGCCCTGCACTTCTGCCTCCTCCTTTTTCAAGGCTACTCTGACTTGTGTGAAAGTGACATTCCAAATATTTAACAACCCATAGGACAAGGTCACCGACTGTGGTAGGAGCCTTAAAGATGACCCACAATTATTTTCACCTCCTAGTTAGTATACCCTGTGTAGTCTCTCTCCCAATGAATAGGGATTACCTGGGTCATCAGTAGGATACTTCAGGAATGATGGAGTGTGTCTTTGAAGGCTAAGTCATAAAAGACACTATAGCTCTGCCTTGCTCTCTCTTAGGTCACTCATTCTGGGGAAGGCAGATGCCATGTCATTGAAGACATCCAAGCAGCTTCACAGAGAGCTCCACAAGGTGAGGAGCTGAGGCCTCCTACAGCTTGCCAGCTATGTGATTGACACATCTTAGGATTGGTCCCCCTGTGCCAGTCAAGACTGCAGACCCAGCTGACCTCGTGACTACAAACTCATGATATACCGTGAGCCAGAATAGCCCAGCTAAGCTGCTCCCAAATTCCTAACCCACAGAAACTCTATGAGACAACAAATAGTTACTACTGCTTTAAGCTGCCAATTTTTGGAGTAAAGTGTCATGCAACGTGAGATAACTAATATACCAACCAGTCAGAAAGGATGCAGATGCCAGGTTTAGTGCTTATGTGGCATCCTGGAGGTTCCTCTGCCATCCCAGGCATTAATCCTTTAGTTTGAGGAGGGTAGGTCATTCTGGGTAAATGCCTATCAATGAATATAAAGTACTTTGATAATTTATCAACCACTACAGCCATACCAATTATATATGAGTCACACTTATGTAGTCTCAAGGCATTGGGAAGCCTGCCTAGTCTCCCAGTTAGCAATACAGCCCTTGTTTATCTCCACAAGCGCCTCCAGGTCCTGTGGCTCTCCTGACTACTTTTGGATCACATGGGAATTTGAGATTCCCTCCCTAGGCATACCTTCCAACCTTTTTCTTACTGGGTGCTCTCACCTCCTTGAGGTTCTGACTGGATATATGGCTCTGTCCTTGGGAACCACCAAATTCTGCTTTTATCAGCTCCCCTTGAGTATTCTCTTCCTCTCTACCCCTCCTGCCTCTACTCCCCAGCCCTGTGAGAACAATATTTTAGTCTCAGGGAAAGTTCCCCCACATCCCCAGTGCTTTATTCCCTAGGTGCTGTCTTATTTGTGATTTATCCAGAGGCACCTACTTGTATCCTCTTTGGTGGGTTTTGGAAACCAAACCTAGAAAGATGAGGTTCCTGCCCTCCCAGTTTTCTCCCCAGATACTCTCTTCTTCTGAGACAAAGGTTCAGGATCTGGAGGAGGATAAAGAAAGTTTCACTCTCAGAAAGACAGACAGAAACAGAGAGAGACACACGGAGAAAGAAAATATCACTTCTTACCTCAAAAATTTTATCCCACTACCTTGCCTCTAGAGAGATTAATATCTGGCCACTAAGGAACTGTTGTACTGGCTGGGACATGATTATTTCATCAAATTTCAACAGGCTCTAATTATAGCCATTTGCTCTAATTCCATGGTGATAAAGCAGCCCCTTGGTTTGCTTTTCTAAGTACTTAGTTACCTCAAGGGAGATACTTTGCTCACAAAGCCAGTATGTACTAGTCATGTTTTATATCTCTTTCCTAGAGAAATCCTTGCCTGACTTCCCCAAATCAGGATTAGGTGGCCTGCTCATATGCTCCAGTATTCCCTGCACTTCCGTTTCCCTAAAAGCACTTATTCCACTGTATTACAATCATTACTTACTTGTCTATCTTGAGACTCTACGTTCTATTTGACACCTGTGTGTCATGTTCATGATCTGTCCCCAGAGACTCAATAAGTATTTGTGGAAAGACAGAAGCTCTATTAGAAAAGTGCTCACCAATCTGGGGCTTTATGAACCAGTAAACTTTCAAGGGCAAAGGTAAGGGGACTGACATACAGTTGCCAACTTCTTATTTTGCTAAGTGAGTACATTAAAAGTAACAAACACAATTTAGCTTCACATCATTTCATCTTAAAACTGCTATTTTAACACTGAAAGAATATTAAGGATTCACTAAAGAACAGTTCCTGAGAAGTAAATTTAACTTTTTACCAGGGACCAGTGACAACTTCTACCTAAATGACTGATACATTTGAGAACTGCTGCTAACTTCTTAAATCCCTTCCTACTCTCAGATAAGGTAAGGCAGTTGGAAATGGTAATTCACTTATTTTCAAGGTGGAACTTCTCGTTGCTTTTTTTTAAAGAAGCACTCCCTAATAGCTAAAAATTATTTCCTATCCTTATTATCTATGTCTTTAAAGAAAAAAAAAGTCATTGAGCATCTTGGCACATGATTCTCAGCTGGGACTCATTACCCTCTTCAAGATTTTTTACTCTTTCCCAGTGAATCTCGGAAGGAGTGAACATATTAGAAAGTAAAACTACTGTAATTTTGTTTATTTTAAAAATATGTTTGTGGAAGGGTTGCTCCAGTCTGATATAAGAAAAAAAATAAAATTATAGTTGATTTATCACGTGCTGCAAAACATTTCATCCAAATTTATTTTGGATATAGCTCTTGTCTCATAAATTCAGCAAAATTCATTATGGTTAAATTTTACAGTAAAGCAGAGTAAATGTATTATTTGTGTCTTATTTCACAAATCACAAAAATTCTTCATCTCATTGATAAAACTGAATATATAAAGAGCATTTTAATTGGAACTGGAGCAGAAGGTACTGTTGTCTCTGCAAATAGATGTGGTATCAAAAAAAGGCAAAGACATAAAGCAATTATACCCCAATAAAGATGTTCAAAAAAAAAGGCAAAGACAATAAAGACAACACAGAAGCAGTGTTTCTATTTTAAATTTCGCTTATTTTGAGAACCCATGGGATAAATTACAGCAGCCTTTGGGAAAGCAGAGCCATTAAAATTAGGAGATGGAGAAGATGAAATCAATGATGATGTAATCTAGACCCTTGATGACACAGGGCAGACTCCCTTAAAGATCTCTCCTGCATGCTGTGTGTGTTGTAATGCTTCAGGCCAGGAGAAGTTTCTGAATCTGATTTGTGCCTTCACAAATCTATGCTTTCTCTCTATTTTTATTTTACTTTGTATAGTGACTTCCTTGCTGTCCTTAGGAAGAAAAAAAAAGGAGGCCTTAATAATCTGGTTTTAGTCTATTTTTTTCTTACAATAGTAATACTGAAAGCAAAAGCATGTTATTTTCTATTATAAAACAATTTTGCAGGTAAATTTCACAGCTAAAATCCAGCCTTTCAATAAAATAGTAGATCAAACAATATCCCTGTGCAGGAATTAAAATTAGTAATCTCATGAATTACAGATCTCCATACTCTAAATTCTCAGAGGAATTATGCTTTTTGTTTGTGTTTTTTGCCTCATTGGAATTCGTTGAAAATAAAAGAGTCTACGACATTTAACTGTAGTTTGAGATATATAACATGTTAAGTCAAACTTGTGAAAACTAATCTATCTTAGTGTATTGGTTGCCCCAATTATGATACCACCTAACATAAAATGTAAGGAATAAATTCATTTAGTAGCTAGAAATGGTATTTATGATTATTATCCTTAATCTAGCCTGATTCAATATGAGTAGAGGACATAAGATGTCGGATTTGCACTATATATTTAAAACAATGGAAAATAGTCTTGCAGGTTTTCACTTAGTTCATAAATAGCTAGTAAAACCTTTAACCATTAATTCTGAACAAAAGTTTTCCCATTCTAAAATGCTAGAAAATTAGAAACAAAATAAAATGATGTTGATATTTTTTGAGAAGTGTTGATGATAACAGTTAGATACTTTTGAACTATCAAGAGCTAAATTTAGATTATCACTTATGAAAATAGTTATAACTGGCAGCATAACATGAATAAGTAGATACTTTAGTGTCAACACAGACAAGATTATCAACCTGAGCTGCATGCTAAGCACAATTAACTAAAAAAAGTTCAACCAGAGTACATTGGTCTGATTTTGAGAGTTCTTTTACAAAAAATTACAGTCACATAAGAGCAGTTATATGAAATTAACTTAGATAGGCAATTTTTTTCTAATTACAAAAGATGAAGAATTTTTTAATTTAAGGAAGAAAAAGTATGTATTACTCAATAAAATATAAAAACTTTTTGCTGGAAGACTCAGGTACCTGAGTTTCTGAAATGTATCTGAGTTACCAGTGGCCAAACCTATGAGGAGACATAGATTTTGTTTGTTTGTTTGTTTTTAAAATATTTATTTATTTATTTTTGACTTCATTGGGTCTTCATTGCTGCATGCGGGCTTTCTCTAGTTGTGGTGAGCTGGGGCTACTCTTTGTTGCAGTGCCCAGGCTTCTCATTGTGGGGGCTTCTCTTGTTGCGGAGCACGGGTTCTAGGCACACAGGCTCAGTAGTTGTGGCTCACAGTCTCTAGAGCACTGGCTCAGCAGTTGTGGCAGATGGGCTTAGTTGCTCCATGGCATGTGGGATCTTCCTGGATCAGGGATCGAACCGCTGTCCCCTGCATTGGCAGGCGGATTCTTAACCACTGCACCACCAGGGAAGTCCCTGTTTGTTTTTTGAGAGTAATGGATATGTTTATTATCTTGATTTCAGTGATGATTTCACAACTGTGAATGTCAAAACTATTCAAATGGTATTTTATATACATTCAGTTTATTGTATTATAAATGAATTATACCTCAGGCTATCTGAAAATGGAATAACTACATGAAATTCTTTAGATTCTTCTTGAGGAGACATAGGTTTTTGAAGAAATTGTCACTAAAAGAATAGAAAGCCAAGTGAATTGTAACTATGCAAATAAAGATCTGAATAAATATATGACACAAATATAAGGACATGACATTTCTCACAGTTACTGTCCCCAAAAAAGAACTCTTCTAAATACTTGTTTTTTTCAATTGCAGTCAATATACTAAAACACTGATATTCCTTGGAATTCTAAAACTTTGACTTCATTTCTGGCTTTACAAATTATTAATAATATAACTTTATGTAAGTCCCTGATATCTCATTTGATAGAAAATAATAATACCTACCTCAGAGGTTATTTAGAAAATTAAATGTGATAATTGCTGTGAAAACATGGCACAATACCTGACACATGAATACAATAAATTTTAAGTGGTTAAAAATAATCACTCTGCTAGTGGGAAGCAGCCGCGTAGCACAGGGAGATCAGCTTGGTGCTTTGTGACCACCTAGAGGGGTGGGATAGGGAGGGTGGGAGGGAGGGAGATGCAAGAGGGAAGAGATATGGAGACATATGTATATGTATAACTGATTCACTTTGTTATAAAGCAGAAACATACACACCACTGTAAAGTAATTTTACTCTAATAAAGATGTTAAAAAATTTTTAAAAAATAGGGCTTCCCTGGTGACACCGTGGTTGAGAGTCTACCTGCCGATGCAGGGGACATGGGTTCGTGGCCCGGTCCGGGAAGATCGCACATGCCGCGGAGCGGCTGGGCCTGTGAGCTGTGGCCGCTGAGCCTGTGCGTCCAGAGCCTGTGCTCCGCAAGGGGAGAGGCCACAGCAGTGAGAGGCCCGCGTACCGCAAAAAAAAATAATAATAATAAAAAAATAAATAAAAAATAAAATAAATAATCACTCTAATGAAGTCATCATTTCATAGACTAGTTCTGTTTTCTTTTCCATTCATCATTCAGTTCTAGTACAGGATAATGTAGCAAACTGTGTAATATTTCCTTAATGACAGTTAAATGGAAGCCTGATATAGATTTGAAAATAATATCTTGGAGGAAGCAAAGGTAATTTTTATTTGTTACATTTTTATGCACACTTTACTAATCCATCTACTTTAAATTTGTAAAATCTGCAGGCAATTGTCTTGAATTTTTAGCAAGATATCCAAGAAGCCCAAATGGTTTCTTAAATTTATAAAATAAGCAACTACCTACTCGAAACCAACTTATGAAGATGTGGAATGCAATGAGATTATAATCACACCTGTCTCACATCTTTTCCCACACATAACCTAAAACTGAACCTCTTTAACCCATAAAAACACTGCTGATAAACCCTAACATATAGTATTTCTTTTTCTCTTCTCTTTGGAATTTCTCCTTGATGTCCTTAGGGAAAAAGCCAAGATATGAGTATCATTTAACATAATTTTAATTTTGTTTTATTTTTTTCAGCTTTAAAAGGAAATGAAAGCAATTTTCAAGAAATGAACATATGGGATATTTTTATGGGGGCTAATATAATGCTAGTTCAAATAGCTTGTGTTTTAAAAATCTAACGTATTTCTTCCAGCCCATCACTCATCATCCTAACCCTATTCCTCATTACTTACCTACATAGGATATAAAATAGATGGGGATGTAAGAATTGGTTTCCCATAGTTGGAAATAAAAATGTAATTATTAATAATTACAATAACTTCTGGAAATTCTGGAAGACTTTTCCTGTGACCCAGGTCTATTCTCATACCACTAACAGCCATAATGAAAATCTTCAAATAACAATTTACATCACAAGGTAATCATATTGACCAAAAATACAGGTCAGTTGTGGGAATGTCTCAAAGAGGGAAAATAGGACTAAGAAAGTTTCCTATAACTCCCCTGATTTAGAATTCTAACATATACATGTGCAATAAAAATTATTCAAGAATGAGAAGAGAGACATATATTTCTCTTTACACATTTTTAAAAAAATAAATTTATTTATTTATTTATATTTTGGCCGCGTGGGTCTTGGTTGCTGCGCGCGGGCTTTCTCTAGTTGTGGCGAGCAGGGGCTACTCTTCATTGTGGTGCACGGGCTTCTCATTGCGGTGGCTTCACTTGTTGCGTGGCACCAGCTCTAGGCGCGTGGGCTTCAGTAGTTGTGGCTCATGGGCTCTAGAGTGCAAGCTCAGTATTTGCGGTGCACGGGCTTAGTTTCTCTGTGGAATGTGGGATCTTCCCAGACCAGGGGTCGAACCTGTGTCTCTTGAATTGGCAGGCGTATTCTTTTTTTTTTTTTTAGCGGTACGCGGGGCCCTCACTGCAGTGGCCTCTCCCGTTGCAGAGAACAGGCTCCAGACGGGCCATGGCTCACGGGCCCAGCCACTCCGCGGCATGTGGGATCTTCCCGGACCAGGGCACGAACCCGTGTCCCCTGCCTCGGCAGGCGGACTCTCAACCACTGTGCCACCAGGGAAGTTCTCTCTTTACACTTTTCACATTTCACTACGTCATTTGGGATACCTGTCATTCACTCGAATTTACTGAGTAGACACCCCTACTGAGTAGACACTTTTGTTTGGAGGAACTGGGATAGGGATTGAAAGAAACCTTTTGAGTTCTTATCAAGAGAGCTGAAAAGATAAAGCAAACCCGTTAGTTTGCCTGTTTGTCATCTCTTCTCTCTTCCCACAATCCTTGCTGAGTGAGCATGGGGTCACATGACAGCTCACACACACACACACACACACACACACACACACACACACACACACACACACACACACACACACACCACACACACACACACACCATTCACCCCACCAGATAAACACAGCCGAGGCTGATTGGATCAATTGTAGGCACCTGACTCAAGTTGAGCCAATCAGATTCATCTTCCAGGCATTTGGAATTAGGACTTAGGAATTCTTGTCACAACTTTGGAACATTTAGAGAGATCACCCAAAGCTGACCCTAGTGGCCATGTTTGGGCTAGTATAAGTGAAACAGGGAGATGTGCTCCATAGAGAAAAAGTAGTGACTGAGGTGCATACAAGGATGAAGAAATGAGAGTCCCTGTGTCCCTGGAGTGAGAGAATAGAGAGAATGAAGTCAGCAGCCTTGGATTTTGATGGCATTCTCTTTCCTTGTTCCATTCTCTCATAAAACTTGCCCTTGAGTTTTTAAATAGTGTTTTACCCTTTAAATAAGTTCCCCGTCATTACTTAGCTAGTTTGAGTGAGTCTCTGTTCCTTACAACCAATGACTAAGGTAGGAAGTGAGCGGTTCCCTAGCCTCACTTTGGAAACAAAGTTTTGCAGAGATATACTGTTACAGAGTTACTCTTATTAACTTGGTAGAATGCTGTGTGTGACAGTTTGGATCTTTTGTTCTTGTTTTCAAAAAATTAGTATATATTTTATGTAAACTTAAAGATACCAAACAAAAGCATAAATTTCATAAATCAAGGCACTAACATAATGTGAAAATAAGAGAAGTATCATTTGACTGTATTTTTAAAATATGATTACAAATAGGGTCCGGCTTTACACTTAAAAGTTCTTGGGCTTCCCTGGTGGCGCAGTGGTTGAGAATCTGCCTGCTAATGCAGGGGACACGGGTTCGAGCCCTGGTCTGGGAGGATCCCACATGCCGCGGAGCAACTAGGCCCGTGAGCCACAACTACTGAGCCAGCGCATCTGGAGCCTGTGCTCCACAAGAGAGGCCGCAATAGTGAGAGGCCCGCGCACCGTGATGAAGAGTGGCCCCCACTTGCCACAACTAGAGATAGCCCTTGCTCAGAAATGAAGACCCAAAGCAGCAAAAATACATTAATTAATTAATAAACTCCTATCCCCAAAATCTTCTTTTAAAAAAAAAAAAAAGTTCTTTTATAATATTTAAATTTTGCATATATATGAAATGTCTAAGTCTTGACTGTTCATTTTCCAGTCTCTCTTACCTTTTATTATAATCTTGGTTTTTCCCTTTTGTATTAATTTTACTTTTCTTTTTTTAATTAACTTATTTAATTTTTTGGCTGGATTGGGTCTTTGTTGCTGCATGCGGGCTTTCTCTAGTTGCAGCGAGTGGGGGCTACCCTTCATTGCGGTGGCTTCTCTTGTTGTGGAGCACAGGTTCTAGGCATGCGGGCTTCAGTAGTTGTGGCACATGGGCTCCGTAGTTGTGGCTTGCAGGCTCTAGAGCACAGGCTCAATAGTTGTGGCACACAGGCTTAGTTGCTCCGCAGCATGTGGGATCTTCCTGGGCCAGGGCTTGAACCCATGTCCCCTGCATTGGCAGGCGGATTCTTAACCACTGTGCCACCAGGGAAGTCCTTGTATTAATTTTAGTTAGATTTTTATTTTTATCAAATGTACGTACATAGTTTTTATTAAGGCAAATTTTACTGAAAGAATTATAATAATGCCAATCCTCCTCTCCCAAACCAAACACTGAATTTTTCTAAAAATTTGTTTTCTCTAGTATTTTCATTATTTCTAAATAACATATTTTACTGCTATCTCTGTGTAGCAATGTTATTTTTCCCACTGCTTCCATTCCCCTTCCCCAGTCTTTCCTATACAGGGTTTACTTTATTCTGATTGTCTAAATACATTTTGTCACTCTAGGTCAAGTAGAACAAAAAAGGATATTTTGCAGAAGTAGGACACTGCAACTACTCGTTCCTTCCTGTACAAGCCTTTGTTTTTTCCTGGAATTAGTAACTGCCTAAAGTTTTCATTTGTGGTTTTTTTTTTTCATTTGCCTAAATTTACTGTAGTTTTTCAGTACTGTTTTTCAAGTGTTTAATTATCAATTTCTTCTTCCTTTGCTTTTATTTTTCTTATATCTCCCTGTTCCAATCTGGATTGGTATCTACACATTTCAGTTCTGGGGAATTTTCTTGTGTAATTCTATAGATGATTTCATTCTCTCCATTTTCTTGTTTGGAAATTGGGTCTTTTGTTGGATCCTCTAAGTTCTTTACTTTTCATCTCTTGTTTCCCATCTGCTTGATCTTTCTCTTCTACCATCTGGGAAATTTCTTCAATATTATCTTCCAAATCTCCTATTGAATTGTTAATTTTACCTATCTTATTTTTTATTTCCAGTAATTTTTCTTATTATCTGTTCTGTTTTTATAGCATGTTTGTTCTTGTTTTATGCTTGTAATAATCATCTGTTATTTCTTTGAGAATATTCCTTAAAGTATGTTTTACCCCTTTTACTGTGTCTATTTTCTTTATGTAATTTATTTTCTCTTTATCTAGTCTAATGTCTGTCTTTCTTGTTGAGGACTGTCCTCAAATGTCTTATGATGCTTAATTGTCTGTTTCATATTTAAGCATAAGAGCCTAGAATGCCATAGGGAAGCACAATATGTTTGTGAATAGGGTGCCTCAACTGTATAATGATTGGTAATGAACCTGCTTTTCTTTTTTCATTGGAATCTCTCAATCATCTGTTTCAATAGGTGTTTTCTTTGGGGTCATTTGCTTCTCCAGAGAAGTATTCTCTTTTTTTTTTTTTTTTTTTTTTTTTGCCTCTCACCGTTGTGGCCTCTCCCGTTGCAGAGCACAGGCTCCGGACGCACAGGCTCAGCGGCCATGGCTCATGGGCCCAGCCGCTCCGTGGCATGTGGGATCCTCCCAGACCAGGGCATGAACCCGTGCTCCCTGCATTGGCAGGCGGACTCTCAACCACTGCGCCACCAGGGAAGCCCGAGAAGTATTCTCTTATTCTCCCACATGGGAGGGTACATACCTCAATCTTATGTTCCAGGAACAGGTAGAGAAGGGTAGCTAGAGTCTTACCAATCAGTTCAAAAATTTGGACTTAGTCATTTTGGCTTCAGCCCCATTTCCCATACTGACTAGTGTCCAGAGCCTCTTAGATGTGGTATTTCATCTAGAAGCTAAAATATTGGTACTCTTCAAGTTAGAAGGTGGGAAGAAAATAAAGAAAGATTTACTTAGAGGTGTGGGGAGTAGATGAAATCCAAGGGTCTAGCCACTTTCAACCACTCTCCTTGTTCTCAGCATTGAGCTTCACCACCACCTCCCCCAGTGCCTTGTGCTTCCATGTCCTAAATCTTTCCAGGTTTCTGTAGGG
>NW_006771143.1:341130-367344 GCF_000442215.2 Lipotes vexillifer
GGGAAAATTAGACTAAAAAGAGAACAGGAGGAGGAAGAGGAGAAGAGGAGGAAGAAGAAGAGAAAGAAGAAGGAGATGAAGGAGAAGAAATGTGTTTCTCATGGATAACTGTCTGTCTAGGCACCCAGGTTATAGCTTCCTTTATTGAACACCACTATCCATCTGCTTTCCATCTCCCAAAGAATTCTGTTGAAATCCCTCATCATATCTTCCTTCTTTTTTTTTTTCTTATATATTTTTTGTCTCTTTTTACTCCTTTACTTACTTTATTGGGGCTTCAGGAGAATGAGGAAATAGAGGCATGTTCAATCACAAGTTTTCTCCTTACTTCATGTAGAATAGATTCAGATTCCCTTCTAAAAGATGCTTCTGCTCATTGCTCTTGCCAGGTCCTGAGTTTATCCCCAGGGCATAATACTTTAGGGATTTCAACCTGAAAAAAATAGCCTGAAGAATTTTCCTGAATTTACATAGAGAAACTTCAATTATAATGTCCTATAGCTTCTCACCCAAAAGCATGGTATTAGCCAACAGGAAAAAAACACACCATAGTAGTGGAAGCCACAGTTAGCAGAGTTGTGAATTTTGAGGCAGTGAACACACAGGCTCAATGAGTGGAACAATGATTCAGTTAATTTGATCAATCTGAGTGGTGGAACTCTAGGGACATCCCCAGAGGAGGAGAATGCCATGTGTTTGCCACTGATCTTATGAAATGTGGCTCTGCTCTTTAAACTGCAACCTTAAAAATACAGTACAGAATTTTAGTTTACTAAAGTTACTCTCTACCACTGGGAGCCACCTGGACTTTTACACATTGGCCAAAGCTTTCAAATTACTTTATCAGAGTCTGAGAAAAGTCTGATTGTAAATTATTTGCTAATGTAAGTATTCAGATTAGTTAGGAAGATAGCTTAGTCTAATTTACCAAAGCCTGTCCTTTCTTCGTAGTTTCACCCTGCTTCTGCCACCGTATTGTAGATGCAGGCAAACATTCTTATGGTCCTTGAAAAAGCATTGTGCAACTTTAGGCTTAGGTCATTCTTTTAGAAAAACTTATACTGACTTTTTAAGTCTCCAAAATCCTCATACACATGAATTTCCACCCGCTATTTTCTTTTTTAAATGTCACATAGTGTAGTTTAATGGCCATTGAATCAAGAATAAGAAAAGTTTTAGATATAGCCATAGTTTCTAATTTCTATGAGTATGAATTTCCCAGGAAAAAATATGTGAAAGTGCCTTGCAAATTATAAAGAAATTTGTATAATCCATTCCACCATTTTTAGTTTTTCAAAGAACACTGAGTGATGATTCTGTTTAAAATGATAAGGAATAAACATTTAATCATTATAATAAAAAGAATTTCAGTGGATTAATTTGATGGGCCTACCTTTTAATTATTATGACTACATAAAATAAAAATACCCTAAGGCCTTCTCCAAGTTACACATTTTCCCTGTAACTAACAATAGTGTTTGTTACATGCTGAATTATGCCCCCCCCACCCCAAATTAATATTCTGAAGCTCAATCCAGTACCTCAGAATTGACTGTATTTGGAGATAGGACCTTTAAGGAGGTAATTAAGTTAAAAAGGGTTTGTTAGGGTGGACCCTAATTCAATAGGACTGGTGTCCTTACAAGAAAAAGAGATTAAGACACAGAGGGAAAACCAGGTGAAGACAGGGAGAAGGTCACAACCCACAAGCCAAGGAGAGAGGCCTCAGAAGAAACAACCCTGCAGACAACTTGATCTTGGACTTCTAGCCTCCAGAATTGTGACAGAGTAAATTTCTGTTGTTTAAGCCACTCAGTCTGTGACATTTTGTTATATCAGCACTAGAAAACAAATACACTGTTTAAGGCAAAAAAAAAAAAAAATGTAAGGCCACAGCACATGTTGTCCCAGGATAATATATAGTCCTTCTTAAAAATTTTACTAATATACAGAAGGCAGTTTTTCTGGAAACATGCAAAGGGTGGTAATTTTATTAATTTAATGTTGTTTTTCACATTATTCTTAATTGTGTTTATTTTAGTTTAAATTCTACTAACAGGTAAGTTGGCAGTGTTTTGTATTGCACTGGCCAAAAAGTTTGTTCGGTTTTAAATAAAAATAAAAAACATTTTTCATTTTCACCAAGAATTTTACTGAACAATGTATTCACTAACCGAACAAACTTTTTGGCTAACCCAATACCTCAGGAATAAAACTGCTCTATAGTCATACATTCAGTAGCAGCACCAAAACACATGTGGGATTTGCTTTGGGTTTTTTTTTCTGTCGTACCAAATAAATTTACTGGACGAAAAGCTCAAATATAGCTAGTATGCAAGCCATTCTGTTGGCTTGCATATATATTTCATTTTATATATTAAATATATATATATTTATATATATATATATATATATATACATATAAATTACAAATGTAAATAATAGAGAGTAACAAGAATGGTATCTTGGCATATCCCATTAATGGGATGCCCTTATGAAGTATGATGGTTACTTTTTTCTTAGTTAAGAAAAACAGTAAAGAGACTTGGAATGTCTACAAAGGACTAGGCAGGAGATACAAACTTAGAAGTCACTGTTTTTGAAAAACAAGGTAGTTTCTCATTTATATTTAAGACAACTTGAATTTTTGAAACTGTATTGTAGTTCTGATATTTTCATTATTAATAATATTTAGCTTATTATTTATTGATAAGTCAATGAAAATATTTGTAATGTCTAAATAATTTACTAATATCCTCTTCTTCCAAATTATGAATCATAAGAAAGAGGACAAGTGTATTTTATTTAACCTAAATATAACAAATGCTAAATACTGTCTCCCTGAATATTGAAATATAATCTCCCTGCATATTCTTTACCAGAGTAGTACCCTAGGGTAAAGAGTATGAAGAGAGATTATATTTTACGTAAAGAGTATGGAGTAAAAAGAATATTATCTTGGCATATCTCTGTTAGTGGAATGTCCTTATGAGGTATCCTAATTACTTTTTTCTTGGTTAAGGAAAACAGTAAAGAAGGCTTGGAACGTCATATATGAATCTGAGTTATTTCTGCCATTTGGATGGTATTGCAGCACAGTGGAATTGCTTGAGCTGCAAGCAAGTTTTTTGGATTGAAAGGAGATATTCTCAAATCTAGAAAGTACTGTTTAGTATGTATAAAAATAAAATATGGGCTTCCCTGGTGGCGCAGTGGTTGAGAGTCCGCCTGCCGATGCAGGGGACGCGGGTTCGTGCCCCGGTCCGGGAGGATCCCACATGCTGCGGAGCAGCTGGGCCCGTGAGCCATGGCCGCTGAGCCTGCGCATCCGGAGCCTGTGCTGCGCAACGGGAGAGGGCACAACAGTGAGAGGCCCGCATACCGCAAAAAAATAAAAAAATAAAAAAAATAAAATAAAATAAAATAAAATAAAATATGTACAAAAATAAAAAGGAGTAAACTTACTTTTAAAATAATCAACTCATAAGTCAAATATAAAATATGAACCTAAGAAAAGTAATAGTAATAAATGAGCAAAAGCTGTTTTCTGTAAACAGTGTATATTCTGATTTCTCTCTTGTTCCTATTTGTGAGTTGTTCATGCTCCTAAAGGCAACCCCGGCACTTGATCACTAGATTCCCCACCCTTTCTTCAAGTCAGCTTGTCATTCCAGCAGTTCTTCCTTCTCCATCGTTATTTCTCTTTTTTATGGATTGTAAGTACAAAACATGTTGTAGTTTCTCCCATTAGACTTTTCTAAACCTCTTTCCCCTTATATCTCTTATCAAGGACACAAATGACCTTCACCTTTCTAAAGCCAGTGGTTCATTTTCAGTCCTCATTTTACTTGAGCAGCATTTTAAACTGTGGCTTCCAGGGCATTCACTCTCTTGGTTTTCCTCCTACCCTACTGGCTGCTTTTTCTGAAACTCCTTTATTTGATCCTTCATATCTTTTTGACAAAGCAATGTTCGAATGCCCCAAAGCTGCGTCATTGAACATCTCTATAATCTCATCCAGATACATAGCTTTAGATGCCATATATCTGCTGGTGACTTCTTAGTTTGTATCTCCCCTCCTAGACCTGCCTTCTGACTTCAGACGCATATATCTACCTACCTACTTGGCATCCTTAACTGGATGTCTAAAAATCATCTCATACTTGACATGACTAAATTGAACTCCTGATATTACATTCTTCAATCTCCATCTAAGACAGCATCTCCCATAGTCTCTCCTTTATCAGTAATAGCAACTCCATCCTTTCAGGTGTTCAAACCAAAAAACCTTATAGTCTTTCATATCTCACATCCAACCTGTCAGCAAATCCTGTTGACTTTGCCTTTGAAATACATCCAGACTTTAACCACTTCTCACCACATCTGTGTCTCACCTGGATTATTGCAACTGCCTTCTCACTGGTTTCTGCTTAACCCCTTGCTCTCTTACAGTCAATATAAAAGTCCAAATGGGCCTTTTAAAAGATAAGTTAGATCACATCATTTCTTTACTCAAACATCTTGCAACAGCTTCTGTTTCATTATAAAGATAAGACCTTACAGCAAACTGCTCTTCTAATACCTTCCTATTCTATTGCATGTTAATCCTCCATCCCCCTCCTCTAGCCCCATTGACCTTCTTGTTCTGGCCTCTTGTTTATGAAACCTGTTAGAAATGGTACCACCTCAAGCTTTTGTACTTGCTTTTCATTCTGCCTAAAAAGATCGCTTCCCTGCATCCCCTACCTTCCCACCATGTCCCTGTCCCCCACTCCCCAATCATTATGTGGATTATTCTTTCTGTTTCAAATCTTTGCTCCAATGTCACCTTCCTAGTGAGACCATCCCCAATGACCCTATTTAGGGTAACTCTCCTTCTACCCAACTCTTGGCAATTAGCATACTTCTCTGTTATTCCATACCACTTCTCATTATCTGATGTGATGCAGTTTTGCTTATTTCGTTTTGTATTCTCTGTCACCCTTCACTAGAATGTGAGCCCAGAAAGGAGGAATTATTGTCTGTTTTGTATTGCTTGTATCCCCACAGCCTAGAAGAGTTCCTGGTAGACCGTTAATTTTTTAAAATAAATTAATATACACTGATATACTCTTTATTTTTTGCCTCTTCATAACTAGATTTTAAATAACCATAGTCTGCTTTTATTTACAGCCAATTTATTTTGTATGTTTCTCTCTATTACCCATAATCTAGTCATAGATTTTCTTTTTAATCATAGGACAATAGATTTTTACAACTAGAACGGACCTTTTAAGGTGAAGAAAATTATTTGGTCACCGTGGACTGTTATTGAACCTCTTTGGGCCTTAGTTTCTTTATCTGTAATTGAATAAGTCAAAGTCAGGTTGTAAATCCAGCTCAAGTTTTAAATCAGTATTCAACTCGTATATCACAACACTAGGAAGGTTCATATTTAGTTTTTTGTGTGTGCAATATATCTGAAAGTCAGTCACTTTTCACTAGAAATCATTTTCCATGAAGGAAAAATTCCTTCCAGTAGTTTGGGAGGGACAGAGGAGAGTGAGGAAGTTCAGGCTGGATGTCTTTATTTCGTTGGTAAACTGGGAGGTGAGATCTTCAACTAAAAATAAGAAGGATAAGAATAAGAATGGGCATTTGAACAGAATAGAAAAGATCAATGAGTGTGAACAGTAAGGTGGAGAATTTACTGAATTACTTTTGTTAAATGTATATAAATCATGCAAATGCTTTTTCAAGGGAAAATCTATTGAGAGTGGCATGGACATAAATACACTACCAGATGTAAAATAGATAGCTAGTGGGAAGCAGCCGCATAGCACAGGGAGATCAGCTCTGTGCTTTGTGACCACCTACAGGGGTGGGATAGGGAGGGTGGGAGGAAGACGCAAGAGGGAGGAGATATGGGGATATATGTATACATATAGCTGATTCACTTTGTTATACAGCAGAAACTAACACAATATTATAAAGCAATTATACTCCAATAAGGATGTTAAAAATATATATATTTAAACCAGTTTCTTACTAAAGTAATTCTGACAGACCTTTTTTTGCCTGAGTTAGATTCATTAAGGTTTAATTTACCTGCAGTAAAATTTACCCTTTTTAAGTGTATAGTTCTACCATTTTTGACAAATGTACACAGTTGTCTAACCACTCTGTGACCAAGATATAGGACATTTTCCAGAATAGCTATCATCAAAGAGACCACAAATAACAAATGTTGGCAAGAAAAGGGAACCCTAGTACACTGTTTGTGGGAATGTAAATTGGTGCAGCCACTATGGAAAACAGTATGGAGAGTCCTCAAAAAACTAAAAATAGAACTACATTGTGATCCAGCAATTCCACTCCTAGGTATATATTCGAAGAAAATAAGAACACTAACTCAAAAAGATACATGCACCCCAGTGTTCATAGCAGCATTATTTACAATGCCCAAGATATAGAAAAACCTAAGTGTCCATTAACAGATGAATGGGTAAAGAAGATATGTGATATGTACACACACACACACACACACACACACACACACACACACCTTGGAATATTACTCAGCCGTAAAAAAAGAATGAAATTTTACCATTTGTAACATTGATACCCTAGAGGGTGTTATGCTTAGTGAAATAAGTCAGAGAGAGAAAGACAAATACTGTATGATATCACTTACATGTGGAATCTAAAAAATAGAACAAACAAATAGATAAAACAGACTTACAGATATAGGGAACAAACTAATGATTACCAGTGGAAAGACGGAAAGGGGATTAAGAGGTACAAACTACCATTTATAAAATAAATACATAAGCTATAAGGACACATGGTACAGCACAGGGAATATAGTCAATATTTTATAACAATTTTAAATGGAGTATAATCTGTAAAAACATTGAATCAGGGCTTTCCTGGTGGCACAGTGGTTGAGAGTCCGCCTGCCAATGTCGGGGACACGGGTTCGTGCCCCGGTCCGAGAGGATCCCACATGCCACGGAGCGGCTCGGCCCGTGAGCCATGGCCGCTGAGCCTGCGCGTCTGGAGCCTGTGCTCCGCAACGGGAGAGGCCACAGCAGTGAGAGGCCCGCGTACCACAAAAACAAACAAACAAACAAAAAACATTGAATCACTGTGGGTTATACCTGAAACTAATATAGTATTGTAAAGCAACTATACTTCAATTTAAAAACAAATTTTTAAGATATAAAACATTCTTATAACTCCAAAAAGTTCTTCCATCTGTCTTGCAGTCATTCCCTTCCCCCCAGCCTCAGCCCATGGCAAACAGTAATCTGATTTCTGTCTCTATAATTTTGTCCTTTTCAGGATGGCATATAATCATACAGTTTGTAGCTTTTTGTGTCTGATTTCTTTTACCTAACATAATGTTTTTAGATTCATCTTGATGTTGCATGTATCATGCATGTAATTAATTCCTTTTTATTGCTGAGTGGTATTAAATTGCATACATGTACCACAACTTGTTTATCCTTTCAGTGATTGGTGGGTTGTTTACAGTTTTTATAGCATTAGGAACAACACTGCTATGAATATTTGTGAACGGATCTTTGTGTGGACATATATTTTCATTCCTCTTTGAGAGACATTGCTTGGTCATGTGGTAATTGTTTGAAAAGACCATATAGCCTTTTCAAGCAGTTGAAAACAATTGAAAATTAAATTTCCCCATTGGATTGCTTTTGTCAAAAATCAACTAGACTATCCTGTTCTATTTATTTATGTGTTTATCTGTAGGCCAATGCCACACTGATTACTATAGCTTTATAGCTTTATGATCTTGAAATCAAGTCGTTGAGTCCCCCAGTTTTGTTCTTTTCCAGAATGATTTTGGCTACTCTGGATCCTTTGCATTTCCATAAAAATTTTAAAATCAGCTTGTTAATTCTAAAGAAAAGTCTGTTGGGATTTTGTTTAATCTAGAGGTAAATTTTGGGAGAATTGACATCTTAACAATATTGAGCTTCCAATCCATGAATTTCGTATTATTTGGGTGTTCTTTAACTTCTTTAATGTCTTGTAGTTTTCAGCATACAAATAAGTTACATTTTTAAAAGATATGTCCCAAAGTGTTTTATGTTTTTATGATATTGTAAATGACTTCTTTTAATTTAAAATTGCAATTGTTTGTTACTAGTATTTAGAAATATAATTGATATCCTATCTGCAGGTCTACTGTACTCACTTATTAGTTCTAGTGACTTTTTTGTAGACTCTGTAGGATTTTCTAAATTGGCAATCATGTCATCTATGAATAAAGAAAGTTTTACTTCTTACTTTCTGATCTGGATTAATTGTATTTGTTTTCCCTGTTTTGTTTCACTGGCTGGAATCTCCAGGACAGTGCTGAACAGAAGTAGTGAAGGGAACATCCTTACCTTGTGGTGATCTTAGGGAGAGAACATTCATTCTTTCACCATTAAATATGATGGGTAACTCTAGGTTTTTTGTAAATTCCCTTTATCAGGTTGAAGGAGTCCCCTCCTATTCTTAGTTTGCTGAGAGATTTTATCATGACAGGATGTTGAATTTTGTCAAATTATTTTTTCATAGCTATTGAAAAGATCATATTGGTTTTCTTTTTCAGGCCATTAATGTTGTTAACTCTCATATCCTTTCTAAGGTATGTGTTAAATCTCCAAGAGGAACAATGACACAGATTTCAACCACAGAGCCCTCTTTTTCATTGAATATTTT
This sequence comes from Lipotes vexillifer, assembly GCF_000442215.2. Lineage (NCBI taxonomy): Eukaryota > Metazoa > Chordata > Mammalia > Artiodactyla > Lipotidae > Lipotes > Lipotes vexillifer. The sequence goes on from NW_006771143.1 coordinate 349,843, forward strand.
TTAGAACTAATGACCTATGGAACTTACTGGGAAATGCTAATATAGAAAATAAATGTATAATATGGACATAATCCTTTTTAGACCCATAGGATTATTAATAAGAGGTAACCAAGATAATGTAGAGAAAGCACTTAGCTTAATGCCAAGCACATAATAAATGCTCAAGAAATATTCAAAATTAAAAACTAATTCATATATTAATTTGAACATGAATTCTACATTTATTGTATGCTTACTCTTTCAAAGTCACTGTTAGTGATATTACAAATATTAACATGAAAATTAAGATGACTTGTTTAAAACATGATTAAGTTACTTTGGGTTTTTTTTACCTGATAAAGAAAATGATGTACATTCTGTCAGAATTATAAAGAACAGTTGTTTTCACAGCTCAGATTCACCAGATTTTAACCTTACCCTGCAGAGAAGCCTGACTGAATTAAAAGGTGTTCCTCAACACCAACATGCTTATTATTTTAAATGATTTTACAGGTTGGAAATAGCTTTTATGAAATTCCTTCCATGTGCCCATTATGCATGTAGGAAGGCTTCAACGGTGTGAGAAATAGTGGAGATCAATATCTGGGTTTAAGGGTCACTTGTTCCAAAGGGAGTACAAACATTTCTGTGGACTCATGGAAAGCAGGTTATAATTGTTGAAAACACATACACACACACAATAGTCAATGCAGCCTTACCTTATATTTTATTTTGACTTGGAGAGTCCCAAACTTATTGTCTGTGCTAGTGTTATGTAGCCACAGATAACTTATTGATCTGTCACAGACTGAGTTTTAATTTGCCTGGTGTGAAGGGCTTGTTCGTTTTAGTATAAGAATTCTCAGGAGAGCAGAAGAACCAGACAATTGGAAGTGACACACACCAAATATCTCTTTTCTGTTACATGTTTTGCTTTACAACTAAGTAATTACAGGGATCTAATGATTTGCTGTCCCTGGGACAATAGTTTCCTGACATTTCAGATAGCAGTTTATAATAATGCTTATATATGGGTTTGATATTGCATGTTATTAAAAGAATCAGCAGGTCTAGACTGGAGTTTATTTTTTAAGTATATGGTAATGATGTGCTATATCCCAAACAGAAGGGCATGCATGCCTACCTCAAAGCAGGAATAATTGGGTACCAGGAAGGAGCCATACTGCCTTTGCTATTCGGAAGGGAGGGAGGGTAGTGATGAAGAGAAAAGATTTGTCAGGGCTTCATCCCCTAGTTCTGGGAATGCATAAAGGAAACGTTATTTGGATCAGTAAACATCTCTGTACTTGTTCTGATTCTGCCTCGGAGTGATCATAAAGGCCAGGAGACCAGCCTTAAAATCAGGAAACCTAGGTTCAAGTCCCACTAATGCCACTTATTTTAGAAAATTTACTAACTTCTCTAAGCTTTCTCACTTGTAAAATTCTCATCTTCATCAATCTTAACTCATAGTTTTATGGTAAAACTACAAAGGTGACCTGCAAAATATTTTATAAGCTACAAAGCACTATAATATTGCTATCTCTTGCTCAAATGCAAGAACTTAGAAATAATTGCTGTGGTCATTTTTAATAACGTTCAAAGAAAGAAAAAGGGCCAAATTGTTTTTTTGTTTTGAGGTGTTTTTTTTTTAATCCATGGTCTGTAAATGACTATAAATCTATTTCTTTGAAATATGTATCAATATTTTCTGAGTTATGTGGTTGATGTTATGAATCTATAGCTTCTTTTTTTTTAATTTTTGAATTTTATTTTTTTTATACAGCAGGTTCTTATTAGTCATCAGTTTTGTACACATCAGTGTATACATGCCAATCCCAATCGCCCAATTCAGCACACCACCACCACCCCTCGCTGCTTTCTCCCCTTGGTGTCCATACGTTTGTTCTCTACATCTGTGTCTCAACTTCTGCCCTGCAGACTGGTTCATCTGTACCATTTTTCTAGGTTCCACATACATGCATTAATATACGATATTTGTTTTTGTCTTTCTGACTTACTTCACTCTGTATGACAGTCTCTAGATCCATGCACGTCTCAACAATTGACATCTCAGCAAATGACTCAATAACATTGTTATTTTCCATCCTTGTAGTTATTTGCACTTATAATCTAGCCCATTGGTATCTGGCAAGTCTCCCCGGGTCTTGTAAATAGTTATTATTTAGTGGCTTGTGATCACGACTTCAGTTAATTCCATAAGAAACATAGAAGAAAGAATTGGAATTTATAAATTAGAAACCTCTCAGTTTAGAAAAATATCTATTTCCTCATATATTTCAATGTCATCTTTGATCTTTCATCCTTGTAGCTACCTAAATGATCAGGTCACAAATGAGTTTGTCTAAAACAGAGATTAAAAGTAAGTATTAACACTTCAATCTAATCATTAGTATAGTTGCAATATCCTTTTTATTTCTCATACTTAATATGTTTAATCAACATCTTTCTATGTCTTTTATTTTTCTGTGTAATTTTAGTGTATTTCTTTTGGCATCTCATATTTTTTTTTTTTTTTTTTTTGCCCGCGCCATGTGGCATGCAGCATGTGGGATCTTAGTTCCCTAACCAGGGATCAAACCCATGTCCCCTGCATTGGGAGAGTGGAGTCTTATCCACTGGACCACCAGGGAAGTCCCTGGCATCTCATTTGAATCCTACAAGAATATCCTAATATACATTCAGTAGTCTTTAAAAACATTATTCCCTATGGACATCTTAGGGACAGAGCCTTTTGAGTCTCTTTTAATGTTAGCTTCCAAGTACCATTATACTCCATGCCTGATTTCATTTATGAATATAAAATTCATAATTCTGTGTTCATCTGATTTCTAAGTAAATGCTTTTAAAGTGTTGCTATATTTTTAAAAGTACTGTCATCAGAGCATTTCTATTGACCTCATGAAGCATTGACCCTTTTCATTGAATTAAGAACTCTTTAAGTAGGGTTCTCCTGAATTTATAAATATTATCTTAAGAAGATGCTTTACCAATCTCTTAAAACAGAGAACTACTTTTTGACTACCATGTTATTACATACTGGGCATACAAAATTTTATATTTTTATTGCATAGTCATGGATTTTAAAAATTAATAGTGAAATTTAATTAAATGACAGTGCATGGTTTCTATTAATGTTTTGGATAACTCATCTAATCAGTGAGATATTCTTAGACAAATGTTTTTATTTTTATTATGCCATATTAAAATGGTTAATGGTTAACTATAAGACATATCCCAAAGGTTTCATCTAATAAATGTCTCACATAATTTCATTTTCTTTTAGTAAATGTGGCCACTCTTTCACTCTGTGTAATCTTTTAGTTTTATTTCCTATTTCATCAACATTATGATCATAGTCAGTTTCAGGATTCTTACATTATTTTCTCCATTGTTTCATTCTCCACATAGAAATTCCAAGGTAAAGAAAGGATGCTTTACTCTTAAGTTTTTCCATTTAGAAAGATAATTGGTCACAAATATTAAACAGTCTAATCAAAACCACCATGAAATGGGGACTTCCCTGCTGGCGCAGTGGTTAGGAATCCGCCTGCCAAAGCAGGGGACATGGGTTCGAGCCCTGGTCCGGGAAGATCCCACATGCTGCGGAGCAACTAAGCCCATGAACCACAACGAAGCCCGTGAGCCCGCGTGCCACAACTACTGAGCCCATGCACCCAGAGGCCATGCTCTGCAGCAAGAGAAACCACTGCAATGAGAAACCCGCACACCACAACGAAGAGTAGCTGCCGCTCGCTGCAACTAGAAAAAGCCCAGGCACAGCAACAAAGGCCCAAGGCAGCCAAAAATAAATAAATTTATATTAAAAAGAACACCATGAAATGGTAATAACAGAAGAGATGTTGCAGGTATTACACAGGCTTAGAAATTTCAAGTAATAATTAATATAGCCAATAAATAGCAGAACTGGTACTCAAATCCGGGTTATTAAACTCCGAGACCTAAGCTTGAATTCTCTCCTTGACTTCTCAAAAAGGAACCCTTATTCTTTTCTCATCAAATATGTAATATATGTTCACTTGAAACCTTAGAAATTAAAAAGGCAAAAGAAAGAAAATAACAGTAAATCATAACCACTGTTAGTATCATGGTATATACCCTTCCTGATCTGTGCTGCCCAGTATGGTAGACACTAGCCACATGTGGTATTTAAAATTAAATAAAGTTAAAAATTCAGTTCCTCGGTTGCCCTAGCCACACTTCAGGCGTTCAGCAGCCACAAGCAGCTAGAGACTATTGTACTGGTCAGCAGAGATTCAGAACATTTTCTTCATCATGGGACATTCATACACAGTGCTGTAAATGTAGACATTTTTCATGCATGAGAAAGTGCATACACACACGTACACAGAGGTTCACATATAAATTCATATTTTTAAAATGCATATTGTTTATACTATATATAATATTTATAATCTGACTTTTTTCATTGAACACATGTAAATATTTCCCATGTTAATATAATGTAACCTGCATAATAATTTTAAAGTATGAATTGTTCATTGTAGCTATATACCATAATATATTTAATCAAGTTCTTTTTATACTTTTAGATGATTAGCATTATTTTAATACGATATACAGTGCTACAGTGAACATTCCTGTATATGCAAATTTATACTTTTATCTAATTATTTCTTTAGGATAAATCTCTAGAAGGGGGGATTTTTAGATAGAAAAGGTGTGTACAATTTTAAGGCATTTGCTCTGAAGACCAAATTGACCTCCAGAAAAGAAAAAGCAATATACATCTTCCCTAGTAGTGTGAGAAGTCACCTGTTACTCCCTACCCTTACTAACGTAGCTGTTAGTTTATTTGCTTTTTAAGTTCATGAAGACTTCATTTACCTTATTTTTGGTCCATCAGTCTTCTCAGAAGTTTTATATTTAAGAAGGAGGACACCAATTAAATAAGTTACATGGAGAAAAATGTATGAACTAAATCTGGGAAAAGTTGAGATGAGTTTTAAATTATATATACATATATAATTATATATAAAATCATATGAATTAATAAAGTATATTAAATTAGATGTTATATATATATATATGTAAATCTTCACACATGTTAACACTTGTACTTAGGAAAATTTTCACTTAATACTTTAATAGGCACGTTATTATTTTCTGCAAAACGTCTTAATTATGACAAATTTGCCACTATACAGACCATTTTAAAACCACAATAATACATTCCAGGGTGTGTTATGCTGGGAAATTGCCATTCTAGGAAGAATGAAGTCACTTGGCCTTTAGGTTGGTGCATCAGAATATGCTCAAGGAAAGTAATATCTAATGAGAAGGCATGTATTACAATAGCCACTTAATTATAATTCATTAAATTTTAGTTCCAATAACACCTATTTATTCCATGAGATTTTTTTTTTTTTGGCCGCGCGGCGCAACATGCAGAACTTCCCCAACCAGGGTTCGAACCCGTGCCCCCTGCATTGGAAGTGTGGAGTCTTGACCACCAGGGAAGTCCTCCATGAGATTTTTTTAAACATTGTGTTCTCTAACTGAAGGATTTTGCTAGTCATTAAACTTATTTTCTTTAAAGTACCAAAACTTAAAATATATACCATAAGCTATAAAACAAACCAGAAACAAAGTTTTTTCCTAATCGTGGTAGAATCTGACCAGCTGGTTCCAGTTCCCATGCCTGGTAACTGATGATCTCTGCCTTCTAAGCTCATATATACTCAGATTCTGTGTTTTATATCCATCCTATCATATGACCATAGGCAGTACTACTTCAGTACATTACATTAACTCAAATTAGTTTCTCAGATGATCTAATCATCACTCTAAAGCCCTGAGGGAATGGAACGCAAGACAGGTAAAGGTTGATGAGAAAATAGAGGCTAAAGACCATTAAAGGACAGACCTCTATAGCAGGAGTGGGCATTGTCAGGGTGGAGGAGGGGGATGGGTAAAAAAAGACAAATTAACATTTTTACATTAAACTGGCCCACTTTGTGAGAACTAAGTTGAAAAGTATTATAGTTTTGTTGACATTTAGTTTGGGAAGTTTGGGGCATAAGGTTAGATTTAGGGGAGCTGTGATGGCAGAAAGGAAACACCAAGGTGGGAAAGAGAAAGTGTTTCGTAAACAAAGACAAAAGATCCTAATTATATTAATAAAACTATTTAGATCACTGATATGTTAACTTCTAGGACTAAAGATGAAATTCATCATTTTACCAAAATAGATTTATTGTTTGGAGATTTAAATTACAGCTGAATCACTCTCATTGATGATTAGAAGCTTAATCTCCAGAGTTGTTTTCTGATATATATCAATAGCAATCTGTTAGACAAATTATAAAGGATTCCAGAAATAGTAGTTATTGATTCAACATGTATTTTTAAAAGCCTCTATACAATAAATGATTAGTAGCAATCTTGTAAGGTAGACGGTATGTAGGGCACAGGTTTATAATTTATCATTTCTTTGACTTATCGTTTATTTTACTGTTCTTGCTCCATTTGTGCTAATCTGTTATCTAAGTATAGCCTATGAAGCAACCCTGGAATGCTAACTAATTTTTCCATGTGCACTTAATTAGTGTGATTTCTAGAAGTTCCCACAGTGAATGTGATATACTTTTAAGTCACGCAATCTCTCAGAGGGAAGAAGTCATGGCAACATGCAATTGAGAATAATTGGAATATGATTTCATGTTCTTATAATAATAATGCCATAAGTATATGATGAGGACATTAACATTAGATTCAGAATGTAAGAAGGGTATACTGCCCCTCCCAGTAATAAATCACTTAGAGAAATTTTTAGTTTATAAAAGTTTAATGCTTGTGAATAGCATATAAATTCTCCTCTGAGCTCTTTTTTTAAAATTTAAGTTAACAGTGTGCCTGATAAAGTTCCTTTGGGAAAATAAACTACCTGTAATTTAAAATTCTACAAATCCACAATTTTATTTCTAAGAAATTACCACTACAGAAACGTTTGTTCCTTTAAAAGGAATTGGAAGTAATTGAGAAAAATTTAACCTATCTTTATCTAGTTAACCAATTTTGGATAGGCAGTAAATTTCTTCATGAGACTGAGTAATTCAAGTAGTTACAAAGAACAGAGGTGCAAATACTTGGAGTACGTTATTAGGGGAGGAGGGGTTAGAAAAGGGATAACCTTAAAGTCTTCAGAGAGAAGATGAGGCCTAAACAATTTTAAACAATGAGAGGTTGTTAAATAGATATTAATGAAAACTAGTGAATACTGAGCTCTTACTATGTGTTAGACACTGTTCTAATTGCTCTATATGTATTAACTACTACTTTAATCCTCAAGAGTCTATGAGGTAAGAAATATTATTATCTTAATTTTATGGAAAAGATAACTAATCTGGCTCAAACACTCTCAGCTAGTAGACAGGAAAGCTAAAAGTCAATCCCAGAAAGTCTCTGAGTCTCTATTAGAGGCCAGGGGAGTGGCCTTCAGTATGAGAGAATGGTCGAATTAATTAAAGCTCCTCACCTCTACCCCACTTAATCCTCATTTATACTTTCCACAATGCTTCATTTTCTACAACAACCAATACTTTTTAATCTACTTTCTTTTAAAACTATCATGTATGGATAAACTGAAACTCCTTCAGAACTTTAGGAAAAGAAATTTTCCTCCTCAAAAACACTTTTCTTTTTTTATTTTTCCTACTTTTTTAATTTTTAAATTTTTATACAATTTTAAAGGTTACTTTCCATTTACAGTTATTACAAAATATTGGCTACATCCCCATGTTGTACAATACATCCTTGAGCCTATCTTACACCTAATAGTTTGTATCTCCCACTCTCCCACTATGTTGCCCCTCCCCCACGCTGGTAACCACTAATTTGTTCTCTGTATCTGTGAGTCTGCTTCCTTTTTGTTATGTTCTCTAGTTTGTTGTATTTTTTTAGATTCCACATATAAGTGATATCATACAGTATTTGTTTTCCTCTGTCTGACTCATTTCACTTAGCATAATGCCTTCCAACTCCATCCATGTTGCTGCAAATGGCAAATTTTCATTCTTTTTTATGGCTGAGTAGTATTCCATTGTGTGTGTGTGTGTGTGTGTGTGTGTGTGGTGTGTACACCACATCTTTATCCATTCATCTTTTGATGGACACTTAGGTTACTTCCATATCTTGGCTATTGGAAGTAATGCTGCTGTGAACACTGGGGTGCATGTATATTTTCGAATTTGTGTTGTTTTTTTCAGATATATACCCAGGAGTGGAATTGCCAGGTCATATGGTAGTTCTGTTTTTAGTTTTTTGAGAAAACTTCATACTGTTTTCTACAGTGGCTGTACCAATTTACATTCCCACCAATAGTGTAGGAGTGTTCCCTTTTCTCCACATCCTGGCCAACATTTGTTATTTGTGTTCTTTTTGATGATAGCCTTTCTGACAGTTGTGAGGTTATATCTCATTGTGCTTCTGATTCGCATTTTCCTGATGGTTAACGATGTTGAGCATCTTTTCATGTGTTGGCCATCTGCATTTCCTCTTTGGAAAAATGTCTATTCAGTTCTTCTGCTCATTTTTTAATCAGGTGGTTTATTTTTTCGATGTTGAGTTGCATGAGCTATTATATATGTTGGATATTAATCCTTTATCATAAAATATTTGCAAATATTTTCTCCCATTCAGTAGGTTGTATTTTTGAAAAACCCTTTTCTTTTTAAAAAGCTCTTGTAAAATCAAAAGGCTTCATGTTTCCTAACTGCTGTCACTGAAATAGGCAGAACCCTGATTCTGTCTTTTCCTCGCATTCATGCTGTAGCAACCCTAATCCTTCCTGAGACAGTGGAGGCTGCTAGCTGAAGAGGGAGTAGGACACAACTAGGAAGGGTGGGAGAACAAAAGTGCATTTATAGAAGTCAGAATATTTCAAAATGAAGCTAGTTTCAGATTGTCACTAGTACTAAGATGAAAAATAGCTGGGCGAGGAGGAGAGCAAATGGGAAAAGAGACTTTAGGGAGGTGGTCAAAGAAAGCCTCTGAGAGGGTGGTCTTTGGTCCTTGACTTGAGGATAAGCAGCACAGGGGAACAGCTGCAGGAAAAGCAGAGCCGTCCAGGAGCTAGTGTAAAGGCCTGAAAAGAGTAAAGATTTAGTTCCTGCAAGGAGAAGAAAGAAAACCAGAACAGCTATGAGCGGTGAAAGAGGACATGAAGAATTAGAAAGAAATCATCAGGCAGGGCCTTTTAGACCATGGTAAAGAATTTGAATTTTATTCTAAGAGAAATGGAAGTCACTGAAGAAATTTAACCAGAATATAAGTATGATCTCGTTCACATTTTTGAAATATGACTCTGTCGAGAATAGATTCTAAAATGGACATGTAACATCCAAATGAAGTTGTGAAAGGCAGTTGGAGATTGGGTGAGTGGTCTGTGCTGTAGAAGTTCTGTAGAGCCCTGTATGGGGGTAAGATTACCTAGGGAGAGAGCCTAGACAAGGAAAAGAAGATGACCCCTGACCAGTTTCTGAATCTATCTAAACTCAAGGGCTTGGGTAGAAAAGGAGAGCCTAGGGAGGTCCAAGCAAAACTTAGAATCTCTCCGGCCAGCTGATTGTCATAGAACATGGAGTGTTGATGCCTATAACTTTTGAACTTTCATGCTCATCTAGTCTATTATTATTAAATGTGACTTTGCCAATATGAGATTTTTGAATTTGTCTTTTTGTCTTGTAAAAAAACTGAACAAACATGGATTGGATTGAATTAATGGTATTAGCAATCAGATTTTGGCCAATACGAATCAGTATATACTATGGAATATAATTATTAAAGAAGTAGGGCTACAGTAAGTATTCAATGCCTTTTTAAATGTCCAAATCTTGAACATGATGATTCTAACATTAAAGACATCCATTATATCAGGCTGAAGTTAATGAGTTCAATTATTCTTGCTATTATATAATAATATTTTATATTTTAGGAGAAGATATAAACTATCCACAATACAACTACAGTCTTTCTAGAAAGAGACTGTGTAATATGTCTGGTTGACCAATTAGCCCAGTCCACCCAAAGTTTAACTGAGAGTTTTTCCCTCAAGCTAAATTTTATTACTTTCAAAAAGTTTATTGTTTTAAAGTTAATCTTTTTATTTTTAGATATGCTTGTTCCTTATCTATTTTTTTAAATTAATTAATTTATTTACTTATTTTTGGTTGCATTGGGTCTTTGCTGCTGTGAGTGGGCTCTCTCTAGTTTCAGCAAGCGGGGGCTACTCTTCGTTGTGGTGCACAGGCTTCTCATTGTGGTTGCTTCTCTTGTTGTGGAGCACGGGCTCTAGGCACACAGGCTTCAATAGTTGTGGCATGCAGGCTCAGTAGTTGTGGCTCGTGGGCTCTAGAGTGCAGACTCAGTAATTGTGGCGCATGGGCTTAGTTGCTCTGAGGCATGTGGGATCTTCCCAGACCAGGGATAGAACCTGTGTCCCCTGCATTGGCAGGCAGATTCTTAACCACTGCACCACCAGGGAAATCCCTAAAGTTAATCTTAATATGAGATAAATTGTACACAGAAAACACAAGGACACAAACAGCAAAAGTAGTTTCATTTGATGCCTTATGCCTTAATGTCAGCATAGAAAAAGCAATATATTTATCCTGCCTCATTTTTTGAATTTCAATATCAAATTAAGCTGGATAAAAAGTTCCAAATTTTCTTCAGGCAAAATTTTTTTGTTTTCTTAAGCAGCAGTTTTCACTTAACACAAAATAACTTTGTGGCAAATGCCCAGATTTTATATTAGCACACGTAATTTTCCAGAAGAAATGTCAAATCCTATTGCTGGCCCTTTAATATGGATTGATTGGATGCAGTGTCAGAGTTCTATTAAGAACATCTGAAATGAAGAATGCCTAGAAAAGTGGGTGCATCAGTGGTAACATTAATATTTTGTTTCAAGGAAGGGAGTGATTTTTGCTAAAGCTGCACATTTCTCTGGGCTTGAATGAATTGGATAGAATTTCAGACTGAGTGGTGAAGTACAAACAGTTGCATTCAGATTCTTTGTTATTTTACACATGTATACATGGCTGTCAAGGGAGTTTCTGGTTGCTTGTAATATTCATTAGCTTTGGAGTCTCTTAAATCATCTAGCTGTAACATGGAGCAATAGATATGTACATCCAATTCCAACACCTCCAGGTCATCCTACATCTCCCGTGGGTAACATTTGTTGGAGTTAGTCTGTGAGGCTTTTGGACCTGGAGTCTTGTCTTCTTCAGGGCTGAATTAACAACTGTATTGTTTTTACTGTTCCTGATTACATTTTAATTTTATACTGGAAGATTCTTTCTCCTTTTCTTCTTTTCTTCAGGGCTGAATTAACAACTGTATTGTTTTTACTGTTCCTGATTACATTTTAATTTTATACTGGAAGATTCTTTCTCCTTTTCGTGTAAAATTTTCCAAAACTGGATCCTAAATATAAAACAACCAGTGGTATTTACCTTTTAAGTTTAAGTCATAAACTAAATAAAATGACAACTATTTTCACTATAAATTGACCTTGAATCTGATTTCTAGCCACTATGGCCACAATTTAAAGTTTAATATATATACTCACCTACAACTTAGAATTTCTTTATCTCTTCTCTTTTTCATCAGGGTCAGATGGGGAAGTTGGTTTCCCAATTTTAGACATGAAGCATTGGGACATTTTTTAAAAATGTGCCTGCCTCTGTGCTGCACTGCCTCTCTTCTTTTGTTTCACCTACAAAATTCCTTGTATTTACCTATCATCTTCCATATGGAGGTACAGTGTTTTCTATGGTACTAGCTTAATTATTTACTTAATATCAAGTATTTGTTGAGCATCTACTGTGTGCCAAACACTGCACTAGACCCTGGGGATTGTAACCAGAACTGTAAACAAGTTAGACTGACTTCCTCTTGGAGCTTGTGAATTCATGAGGGAAACAGACAGATGGTCAATTACATTCTAGGATGGTAAGTGCTGTGATAGTGGGAGTACAGGTTCTAGATGAACACATGGAGGGAATTCTCTCTTAAACAATCTCTTCTCTTTCCTGTGGGATCATATTCCCTCTGTATAATTCTACTTTATTTTTTAGGAGCTTTCAGTAGCTGTACTAAATCATTTCCTAAATACCCACTATTTCTTTTCTGTAATAACTTTGCTTTTATACATAAGTTTACTTTCATGATACCCAAAAGTAGCATGTCAGTCTTTTAAAGTCCTCTTCTCCTGTAAGCATACTGGGTTTTTCCGTGTGCAGATTCAGTAACGTGGAACAGTTTTGCTCTTAACCAACAGCCAAGTGACCCGATGTTCTGTCATTTTTCAAATGTCTTCATAAGGAGCTGATGCTTATAAGGGTTTTTCCTTGAACTCTGAGCAGGCTTTTCCAAAACGCCATGAGATAGCAGTGTTCCAGAGGTGAATATAAAGATCAGGCTCACCAAGGAATCACTCTACATTCTGAACCATTATGTTTGATGTTCCTTGTTATTTACCATCAGTATATCCCCATTTGTGGCCCAGTAGGCAGAGGCACGATACTCATTTATCCTTATGACCTCTTTATCTCAGAGTATTTGGGAAATTAATAGGTATTTAAGGTTGTATAAAAGTCCTTCAGGGTAACAATTGATATAATTTCCAGACTGTTTTTGCTAATGACATCATTACTTTTTGTTTTAAAGCTGCCATTTAACAAATCATTTTCTATATCAAGCCCTTTTACATTGTCCTGGCAACCATGCTATTTAGGTATATTTTATCCACATATTTTAGAAAAAGAAAGTGAGGAGAGAGGTTTATAACTTGTCCTCCAGCTAGTAAGTGGCAGAGAGAATCCAGGCTGTGAGTCTAGGTCCCTGGGCTCTTTTGCATGAGAAGACACCACCTCCCTACATTAAGCAGTCTCAGGGGACTTCCCTGGCGGTCCAGTGGTTAAGACTTCATCTTCCAAAGCAGAGGATGCAGGCTCGATCCCTGGTCTCCGTGGTCGGCGAGTTAAGATCCCACGTGCCTCGGGGCCAGAAAACCAAAACATAAAAAACAGAAGCAGTATTTTAACAAACTCAATAAAGACTTTAAAAATGGTCCACATGAAAAAAATCTTTAAAAAAAAAAAAAAAAAAAAGCAGTCTCAGATTTGCCCAGGCCCAGAGACCATTGGAACCAAGGCTTGCGATGTGTTATGTGTCCCCTTTCCCCAATGGCTGGGATATTTAATTAGCATTTTACCTACTTGCAGTCAGAATACCCAAAATGCAACCTTGGGTACTTGTATTATGACTGAGTGTGTTAAATTCCTTAACTTCCATCATGGATTTTAATGAATGACCCAGCCTGCCAGTGTTCCTTCTTTCTGGTGCCTCCCCGTCATTCCCACCCACTTAGGACCACATATCTGACTCTAACAGTGCTGACTAATGATTATTTCAGAACATACATGACATCAGCCATCATACCCCACCTTCCATATTAGGCTCACTGAATACCACTGAATCATATCCAAGCCCAAGTTGCCATGTTCAGTGTGATTTTGATTCTTGTCACCTTCCCTTGGGTCTCCTCCTACAGCCACCCCTAGTTCCAGCTGCATTTATCCTGGTCTTGCTCTCTATTTCTCCCTGGCCTGATAATCAGAGAATAACACAACCATTGCCAGGTTTATCTGAGTTTTAACTGGAAGTAAAATAGGAAATGTATATTCTACTTCAGACTGTATTTTGTTGCTCAGATTTTTCATATTACTTTTTTTTTTTACTTCTTTCTCTACTTTAAAATGGATCCTCTCTTCACATTTCCACCAAATTCGTGTTTCTGAAGATTTATTTCCATTACGTCATGCATATGACATTTTTAGAGTCTCCTATTACCTAAATGTTTCTCGTCTGATGTGCGGAGTCCATTACAGTTTGATCAGAACTTAATATACCTCAGTCAGGTGGGCATACTCCTTATCTTCTCCCACTCCAGCCCACTCAAAGCCTTTGCTCATTTCATTGCACTTACCATGAATGCCCTTTTCTTATTCTCTCCCCTGCTTATCTAATTTTACCCATCATTTAAAGTCCTCATTTTATCTCCACTCAGAAGTCCTCCTCTCTATGATCAGCACACACTAATCTCTAATTAATTTGAATAAATATGGAATTTATTATCTGTGCTACTTCTTAAAGCATATAGCTTCTTAAAACATGAACTGGGCCAAATGATTTTCCAAGCTAACACTTTTTGATGGATTTCCACTGTATTAAAATCAAAATTCAGTCTCCAAGTCATTGGCTTCAAGTCCAGGTATATTCAGGCCCCTGTCCACATACTCTTTGTCAAGTCCTAATTGATTGGTTCTTTCATTAAGAAGTGAAATGGGGATTTAAAACTCCAAGAGAAAGAAGTCAGTGAAAATATTTTTATCAAAAGTCCATTTATTGTTTTTATCCAACTTAATACTGAGTAATGTGATTTTACCCATACAGTTCATCAGACCTCAGCTGGTAAGCTTTCTTTCTTTATTTCAGAAGTCTGGACAGTTGCAATTGCTCTTCCTGTCCCATTCCACCTCTATCTTAAGAGGGGAAGATAAAATAAGTTTCATCTGTTAAGGTTAAGGTCAGTGGGGTAACTTCTTCCAAAGATGGGGTGGAGTACAGCCTTACTCATTCTTTTATAACCCAGATGAATGATAGCATTGGTATACAATTACAATATTTCTTATGTGGGACACTAAGAGGTAGGTTTTCACCATTTTCTAACTTAATAAATACACAAGCCAGCAAAGATACATACTTTTTTTTAGAGAGAGAGAATGGAATATAAGAACTTTATAAAACAATACATACTTAATTTTTCTTCTTTTATACTAACTTTTATAAACAATCTCTTGGAATGCAATGGTTGGATCTTGTGCTACTTGTACTACTGTGGTCTAAGAACCAAGGTCAGTTTTCCAATCCCATCACTTCCCAAGTTACAAAGGAAATGTAATACAGCAAATACTCAAAAGTCTCCATCTGCAAGCAGAATATACCAAGGATCTTTTTCCTCATCTCGTCTCTGGCCCCGTACTGTATTTACCCACAATAGCTTCCCTTCTGTTGCTTAATAAGGCCAAGCTATTTCCTACCTCAGGTCTTTACATGTCTGCCCAGAACGTATTTCCTTTCATCTCCTTTCCTGACTGATAATTCTCTCCTTTAGGTGTGTCACTTTCTCAAAGAGACCTTCACTGACTACCCAATCTAAAAGAGGTTTCTTTTTAATTTCTGTTTCAGCAACCTGATAGATTTTTTTTTTACAGAACTTTTCACAATTTAAAAAAATTTCTTTCATTCATTTATTCATTTATTTGCTTCTTAAATGTTTCTTTCCTACTGGACTGTAGGCTCCATGAAGGCTGATCATGTCTGTTTTAATAAATATTGGCTACCCAGTGCCTAGTGCAGTGCCTGGCACAGAGTTCATAATTAATAAACATTTGTTAAATGAATAATTCCCATTTTCAATTTTAATTGCAATAGTTATTTTTACGTGCCTATGTCTTGATTTCTCAATTACATACAATACATTTAAAGAGACAGCATCTTAAACCTCTTGATCAGGGTTTATAAGTGCCTGTTGAATTATATGGTTCATTTATCTGTTTATTTGTTTGTTTGTCTGTCCGAATTTCAGTCCTTCACACTCTCTTTTAAACTGGTATTTAATTACAATGTTGGTTGATATCTTTTGGGAGCCCCTTAAAAATTAAATTTAACTAGCAGGGAGAGATGTAGGTGTTTTAGAGCTCGGAGCTCATAGAATTTGGGGAGACCTTTTGAAGAAAAAAAAAGAATGTAAATTAAGTACTGGTCCTTAGGAGGGACTTGTATAAGTGAAGGGAGCCTAAAACTTAAGCTTAATTTAGTTCCACAATAAGTCTGCCTCTGTTAACGGAATTGAAATCTTGATTGCAACATGTTTCTTCTTTCACCATATCCAGCATTTGCAAGACATAAGGGTAATATTTGAGCCACACTCATCTTGCAGATTATTCTATCTGATCCTTGATGCAGCCCCACACTTCCTCCCCACTTTCATTGCTCCTGTTTACTGCAGCCAACTAATTGCCAACTGGATATCAGTTTGAGAAGCCAACTTCACCACGACAGTTGTTAATACACTGATTCTAATCCAATGATGTCAGTAGTTATGTTGGCATTGCTCTAGCTTCACATTGGCCTGAAAATCTCATTCTTCCTCTCTTTCTCAAATTTTGCCCAAAGATCCAAGTTTTCTATTTTTTCTCCTTTTAAGTGTCACTCTCCATCAGAAATTAGCGTCTATTTTATTGACAACAGTAGCTATTATTTTGTTTATTTTTTTCTTATAAGACTTGAATTTCTAAAGAGGAAGGGGAAGACAAATACATAGCAACCACTACACTATCCATGTGACTTTCATTTCCTAGCTACTCTCTTTCAATTCTTGAAGGCAGTTTCAGTTTTACTGATGAGGCAGTAAATGTTAAGGAAAAAAATGGGAATATACTAAATATGTCACTAAGAATTAGAGTTTCTCAAATAAAATTTCCTTGCAGCAGCAGAAGGGCAGCCCTCTGCCCTGCTGCCCATATTTTAGGCCAGTGAATTATTGGCTTTCATAGTGAGCTGGAGTTCAGTGGGTCTGGACAGGATCTGCCAGCTGTGAGGCAATGTTTAGGTTAAAAGATCTGTCTTGGAGATTGGGAATGCTGAAATATGGGTAAAGAAAATAAATGTCTTGAGGGACATTCACTTATAGAGAGCATATTTATCCCATATGAATACCTTGCTAGCCTAGAGAAATTCAGAGATTAAACCTCAGAGGCAGCAGCTGAATCAGAGAGTAATGGAAGTGATGAAAACAAAAGGGAGAAGGAAGGGGCATGACTGGGGTGCACAAAGGATTGTGATATTTTGTTTTTTGAGAGGAGTCCCCAGGTAAGAAACCACATAGTGGACTCTGTCAATGTATTCGACATTTAGTCAGTATGTACTATGTGCTGGGCACCTATGCTCAACAATAGGAATGTAGCAATGACTAGGACAGTGTAGAAGGAAATAAACACACTTAAAGTGTGCTATAGTAGGGGGGTTATACAATATAGTGGTCATACAAAGGAATAAGTAACTTTTTATTGGAGACCAGGTAAGACATCACAGAAGAGCAGCTCCTGAGCTGACAGGAGACATTGTTGACTGCTGACCTGGTTGAGTTCTTACAAAAGCAGAACCAAGACAGTGATTTGGGTGTGACCCCTGGGAGCACTGTGAAGAAGTGAGACACTGAAAGGAGGGAAGTCAGTGAGGTACATGAATGAGTGTATTACCACTGTGGGCAAGTGGGGCACCATTCCACTGGTAAGTCTTTGGGAGATCGTGTGGAATATGCACCGTTAATCGGGGGAGGCTGGGGTATTTACCCATCACCTTCTGTCTTCATTAGTTGAGGATTCC
>NW_006771143.1:367410-377366 GCF_000442215.2 Lipotes vexillifer
TTCCTGCTGGCAGAGCAAGCTCTCATAGGCAAAAAACACTTTCAAGTAGAGTGAAACAAGTGTGTGAGAGTCCTTCAGAGTAGACCTATGTGGTATGGTTGGGACACGAACAGTGTCTGCTAAAACTGTCTATTCAACAGCTATTCTTGCTTCTATTCCTTGTTAATAGAATTCTGATTTTGTTCAGGTATTTGAAAGCTTAAAAACCAATGGGCCCCCTGCAGTCCCAGAGAGTGAATGTTGACTGGTGTAAACCAGTCATAATTATTTCATTTCTCTCATCAGTGATTTTTTAAGCATGAAACACTGGCCAATAAGATGTAATGGGATGTTTGCTGGGAGCCTTCTGGGAAATTTTTTCTCAACTTTAATGTGGACAGAAGCAGGTATTCACCTCTCTTCTGCTGCTTGATATGTATTGGTGAGAATGTGATGCTTACAGCCATCTTGCAGCCATGATAAAAAAAAAAAAAACCTGACAAGATCAACATATAAAGGATGGCAGCAGAGGGGAAAGAAGAAAAAATCCCAGGCCCTTGACAATTGCTTTGAGCTGCTAAATTTATAACTTTGGAACCACCTGCTTCTGGATGTCTTAAAAACTGAAATAATAAGGCTGAGTTTACTGCCCAAATGAAGGGCATATGACAGAGGAAGGGGTTGAGGCTCACTTGTTGAACTGGTTGGATGTGCATGGTATATGGTAGCTTCTCAACTTTTCCTGTTGAGAAATTTCCTATTACCTGTTCTCTTGACAACCTTAGTTAATGACCTCTACATGAATAGACATAATGGAAACATTTGCCTGACTTCAAGTGTTGCTTGTCTCCTGAAGCTGCCCCCTCTCCATTTCTAGAGTTGTAACATAGGACAAAATGGCTTCCTGGACCACAGTGGACTTAATATGTTGTTTGGACCTGCCTTCAGACCTCTCTTTTGAGTTAGTTTCTCTGGTTTCAGCCTCCACCCCAATCCTTACTTCTTCTTCTCCCATGCTAGCTTACATATTTGAGGTCATAGCATAATTTGCTCCAACTCTTGCCCGGTGGAGATAAGTATGCATTTGGAGCAGGATATGAAGTCTCCAGAGAGGGAGTGAATGTCACCATGTTTTTGGGGTCTAGACTTTCTGGGGTCTGAAGGTAGTATACAAGTTTTAGGTTGTAAAAGGCTGGGATTCTAAACTACTATCTTTTTGAGAACCATTATTTTCTAGAAGTGAAATAAACTTGAATATTTGTGGGAGAAAGCCTATAGAAGGTAGAGGAATTTCTTGAGGGAAGACATTGAAAGGGAAGAGGCAATAAAACATGAAACAACTTTCATGTCCTGAAAGTAAGATACTAGGGCCCCATATCCCACAATTATCCATAGTCAAGAAAGGACCTAGACTTATGGGACAGTGGTAGAACCACTGTGAGAGGCATAGTTCTATTACCAAGAAGTCATGTTACCCTAGAGAACCTAGGTTAGACTAGAACCTGAGGGCCAACTCACCTGGAAAGTCTGTCCATCCAGTAGAAATGCATTTGCTTAGCTTCCTAAATTTAGAAAAGAATGATACACCTTTTAAAATAGCTGTCTATAAAATTTTGAACTTTATTCTTATTCTTGATAAATTTTCCAACATCTGATAATTTTCTTCCTTGGAATCAAGGCAGAGTCAGACAATACAGAGCTAATATGTGGAATAATTATGGGGCAGAAGGAAGAATAACTGTTTTTCATTTATTCGTTCAAAAAGTATTTATTAACACCAACTATGTACCAAGTATTAGTCTAAGTGCTGGAAATACTAGCATGAACCACACAGAGAAGTGCTGTGCCTTCATGAAACCTATACTCTAGTTGAAGACAATAAACAACTAAGCAAATAAACAAAATAATTTCAGAATGTGAAATGTGCTAGAATAGAAAATAAACAGGATGTGTTTTAAAGAGAAACTGTAGTAGGAGGGCAGAGTGGAGGGACTATTTTAAATAGAGTGGTCAGGGAAGGTTCTCAATAGAGGTAAAATCTCCAGCCTTGGTAAGAGCCAGGGATAAGAACTGAGACTGGAGATTAAGCATTAGAAGAAGTTCATATTTTACTGTATAATACAGTGGAATGTCATTGAAGAATTTTAGACAGGGGAGTGTTGCGATCTTACTTACATTTTTAAAAAGTCACTTATGTGGGGACAAGAGCTGAAGTAAGAAGATTTGTTTGGATGCTATTGTAGTCGTCTGAGTAGCAAATGTCTCTTAAGGTAATTAATTAGTTAAACTGAAATAATTGAGAGAGGTTGAAAAATACCAGAAAAGTTTATTCCTTCATCTTAATAAGTCTTAGCTCAAGTAAAATTTCAAAATTGCATGTATGTTAAAAAGGTAAGAATACCTACTAATGCTAGTTCTATAGCACTAGTTCTGTAGTTCAATAGAACCAAAAGTTTAAAGCTAGAAAAAGGAGAAATAAGCTTCTTATCATACAAAGATGATTTGATTATCTTAATAGGAAATCCAAGGACTCTATAAACAAACTATAATGACTGATAATAAAAATCAGGAATGTTGCTAGATTCAAGATCAATTCCCCAAAATTGATTGAGAATCCTTTTGTCTACCCCCCAGAAAAGAGTAGAAATAAGTTATAGAGGGCTTCCCTGGTGACACAGCGGTTAAGAATCCGCCTGCCAGTGCAGGGGACATAGGTTTGAGCCCTGGTCCGGGAAGATCCCACATGCTGTGGAGCAACTAAGCCTGTGAGATACAACTACTGAGCCTGCGCTCTAGAGCCCTCATGCCACAACTACTGAAGCCCACACTTCTAGAGCCCGTGCTCCACAACAAGAGAAGCCACCGCAATGAGAAGCCCACGCACTGCAACCAAGCCCCTGCTCGCCAAAACTAGAGAAAGCCCATGCACAGCAATGAAGACCCAATGCAGCCAAAAATAAATAAATAAATTTATTAAAAAAAGAAGTTATAGTAATTTTTAAATGTATATTTAAAATAGATTAAATTTTATAAGGAATCTAGGCATTAAAGTTTTAAAGATGTGCAAAATTTTATGGAGAAAATTGTAAAACTTTATTGACAATTTCCTATATAAATGGAGAATATACCATGTTCATGAATAAGACCCTCTTTTGTAAACATTTCCATTCTCCCCAAATACATCTTGAATATTCATTGCAATTCTTATCAAGATGCAAACGGGGTTTTGTTTGTTTGTTTTAGAAAATTGAAAAGGTAATTTATGTAGAAAAGCAAAACTAAAGAATGATCAAGATAATTTTAAAGGAGGAGTGGTAGGAGAAAGGAAAGGAGAGACTTTTTCTACAAAGTATTAAAACTTATCTTAAAAGTACAGTAATTAGGACAGCGTGATACTGACACAGAAACAGACAAATAGACCAATGGAACAGAACTGATAGCCCCAAAATTCTATGTATTCATCCGTGGAGAAAACTTGGAGAAAGTGTGGACTATTCAGTAAATTGTGCTGGGACAAATGGATATTCACTTGGAAAAACAAAATAAGATTAGATTCTTATGTTCAAAGATAAATTCTAAGTTGATTAAAGACCTAAATATGAAAAGCAAAACTTTTAGAAGAAAATACTTAAGAGTATTTCATGACTCAGGCTTAGATAAAGATTTCTTATGCGAGACCCCAAAAGCACAGATCTAGAGAATGAATTGACAGTTTTTACATTATAATGGAAATTTGCTGTACAAATAAAAGGCATCAAAAGTGAAAGATGAGCTAAAGCCTGTAATAAGATATTTTCAATGCATATAATCAACAAAAGATTTGGTATCCAAAATGTGTGAGGAATTCCTCCAAATCAATGAGCAAAAAAAAAAAAAAATTAAAAATGAACAGAGAGAGCCAAGTAAATCTCAGATAGATTGAAAGGCCAATAAATTTATGAAAAGATGCTCTGTCTCACTAGTCATCAAGAAAATACAAATTAAAACAATAACAAAATACCATTTACTTCCATTAAATTGGCAAAAAAATAAAAGGGACAAGTATTAGTGTGTAAGAGGAGTATCAGGAACTCTCATAGACTGCTGATAGGGTAAATTATATAAAATAATATTGGAGAGAAATTTGGTGATATCTGAGAAAATTGAGGATATGGACACCTCAAGGCTCAGCAATTCCTTGTTATGTATGTCGTAAAGAAACTCTTGTACATGTGCAAAGGAAAGTGTGCACAGGAATGTTCACAGCAAAATTGTCTGAAATAGTGAAAAATTGCAAATGACATAAATTTTAGCAATAGAAAAATGGATGAATAAACTGAGGTATACTGTCAGCCCTTTGTATCCACAGCAGTTTGAATATATTTGGGGAAAAATTTTTCAGAAAGTTCCAAAAAAGCAAAACTTGAATTTGCAGTGTGCTAGCAGCCATTTATGTAGCATTTACATTGTATTTACAACTATTTATATAGTACTTACATTGTATCACGTATTGCAAGTAATCTAGACATGATTTAAAGTATGTGGGAGCATGTAGGCAGGTTATATGCAAATACTGAGACATTTTATATAAAGGACTTGAGCATCCTTAAATACTGGTTTTATATATATAGCTGGAGAAAGAGGGTTGAAATTTGGAAGGATAAACAGGGAGCTTGAACTTATATGTTATGTTTTACTTCTTTTAAAAAAATATCTTAAGCAAAATAGGAAAATGTTGCTTAAGCAAGCTAAGAGGTAGTTATGTTCTATGTAATATTTGTGAGTGAAAAATGTTGCCTGCCATATTAGTAAACAAAGGATGTTGCAGCCATCAAGCCACTACAGCCGCCCCAGTAGTGAGCCCTGAGGGAATTCATGAGGGAAACAAACAGGCTGCCCACTACCAAGCCCTCAGCCACTGCAGCCACCCAAAATGGTGCACCCTGAGGGGACTCAGGATGGGAAAGAACAAGGTACTTGCCCTAGATAGCTAAGGTGCACATCAAAGGAATGATTTCAATGAGCCGAGACTCTTGCATCTTCCCATACATGGAAAAGTGCTAAATTTATCAACTTAAGGTATCTGGTTTCCTTTAATTAATGGTAATTTTTTGATGTCCCAACTACCTGGTCTTTGTTGCAAAAACCCCTGTATATCCTGGCTCCTCCTTTACCTCCTTGGAGCAGTCCCTCAGAGCTATATCTGAGAAACTGTCTCCAGGGCTTGAAGTCCTCAGAAAGTCTGCCAAATAAAACATAATTCTCACTTTGTTGACATATTATTCCTAATTGTTCTTTATTGTTTGTAATCTGTGTTTTAAAGGCATGTTCTTTTTAGAGTGGTTGCTAATTCTAGTGCCTAGTAGTGCCAGTCAGGGAACGTGAATGCAAGAGGCCTTTCAGAGGGGCTCTGGCATTTAAGACCCATATCCCCTCCAAAGAGGGTGGCTGCTACCCAGGCCCATTTATCTGTTGCCAAATGGGAACTTAGACCTTGTGTTGCCATATCTGACTTTTCCAGAGAAATCAATAATCTGAAAAAAAATTTTTTAAACGTCCTGATTTTTAAAAGTTGGCAACTAATTCAAATTAACTAAACAAAGTAAAATGAAACACTATGAGGATCCAAACCAAGGGGAAAAAAATGCCTGTGCATTGGATTCAGCCCACAGGTTTCTAGTCTGCCACCACCTCTGCTGTGCAGTCTTATATCGTAATCTATTTGTGTGGCAAATGTAGGCAAAATATTGTAAAGTCTTTTATTGTGGAAGACGTTATTCATGTGAAGAAGGTGAGAATGTTTCAGGGCTCTGCAGAAAAAGTGTACTAACCAGACTCCCTGGAGCCCTGCAGAGAAGAGCTTTGGCTGTGCTAAGGATGATTCTTAGCTTCTTGTATACTTTACAGTCTGCAAATCCTTCACTATGAGGACCTCAAAAGAGAAGCCAGACTTTTCCATTGATTCCAAGGCTGTGTCAGCAAATGCCAGACCCAGCAGGCCCTTTGTATTGTATGTTAAGGCTCCAAACAGCTGTAAATAGTTTGTGCCAAGATGTCTAGGAGTGTGACACACACACAGCATTTTACATACCCCAGGAGGCCAATTAAAGCTAGGAGACTGAAGATCACAGTCTTTGAATACAGTCACCACACCTCTCAGGGCTGATGGCCATGACGCTTTTTTTCTATTCTCTCCTCACCAGAAATGAAGTCTTGGATTGAAGGTTATTTATCCATAGGTTTTGGTTTAATTTTTAGCAGAGCATAAGAAACCAATGCCTAGATGTCTAGTCCACATATTTTCTTATCGACATGTTCTCATGTGAGTGAATTATATACCTTCTTCTTACAGGTTACCCATTCTATTGAAGAACTGGGTCAGTATATTCTTTGAACAGAAACTGCTGATCTTAAAACCTCCTCAAAAGTGCTGAAAACTCCTTATGTTGTAGAAATCACTTGTGAAACCTTTTATGGGAATAAATCATGCATCTTAGTTTACCAGAAAATCATTCCCTCCTAAAGGAACTTTATTCTGTTTCGGTATTGACAAATCTCTAATATTTTTCAATTCTTTATCACAGTATTCTTTTGTCTTTGGACCAGGTTCATATAGTAATATATTGTAATATAGTATTAGCTACATGGGGTTGGAACAGCCAGGTGGGGATAAAATGAACTAATGATCATATGATGTTCTCATGAACTTTTTTATCACTGACAGCTGCTATGATACCTTAGAAACAGTTGGTGTAAAGGGACATCCACAACAAACTGGGGGTGCATTATGCCAAAAGCAGCAGTGGGTAAAATAAAGAATACTGATGTAGAACTCCTGCCTAATGGAAAATAAATACAAAACCTAAGGGTGAATCTAACAATTTTTACTCTGTGAATAGAAATTTTTATTTTTGGCTATTATTCACAATGAAAGGTAATCAAATTCTTTGCATATTTTAAAGAACTAAGTCCTCAAATTGACTACTTGCATTATTTCCAAATTAGTACAGTTTTTCATTCTTTTGTTTTACATACAATTTTTACCTACATTTTCATCCATTTAACATTCATTGCTGAGTAAGTCTCTTAGAGATCAGCTGTATGCAGAACTTCAAAAATGAGAGAGTTGGAAGATATCTTACATGGTTAGAAAAAAATTTTTTTTGTCTCAGATATGTACGTAATTTATACTAGGTGGGGATTGTTGGCCAACCTATTTTTTTAGAACACAAACATAATAAACAAAAAAATCTTGAGAGACTGTGGATAAACATGTAGACTATAGTTAGAAATGGAAACATTAACCTGGATCATTCAGGGAAAATGAACAAACCACCACTGAGGAAAAGGACATATCAACACACAGTAAATTTCCTTATACAATTTTATAGACCTGTTCTTTACTCTGTTGTTTAGAAGAAAAAGCAAATAATAAGTCCTGGCCTCCTTTTGCTATTTTTTGAAATAACAAAGAACTCTAGACAGGTAATAATTCAGCTCTACGTTGTTAGTCAAGTTTTATCACAAAAGAGCCTTGGAAGGAAACTCAGTCACCCTATCCTTTGTCTTGTTAATACCTTTCCACTCTTCTGCCTTGCAAACAAAACTACAATTTTGTTTGAGTAGCAATCCCCCAGCACCAGGCCCAGGGTATAATTTCTTATTAGTCTCTATCAGTCACAGGAATCTCATTTTTTATTGGCCTGCAAGTGAGCATGCAACCCATTTCGGGAAAATGAGACATAAAGAGAATCTCCTTGGGGAAAAACGTTTCTTTTGCTGCCTGTTGCCTTCCTTTCTGCTTTGAATACTCTCATGTAATGGTGTAGCCATGTGATTGTGGACAGGGGTTGGGGGTACAGAAACCAAAAGAATTCCAGAAACATTGACTAACACCCTGACATTGTTGAGCCTCTGAGGAAACTGCCTAATCTCCAGATTTCTTATTAAGTGAGAACACAAACTTCTGTGTGTTTAGACCACTCTAACTTGGCCTAAAACTTACAGCTAAAAACATAATACATTCAGCATGAATAATTACTCTATTAAACAAAAACCCAGAAACAATAAATAACAAATGTTGACTATGCGCCAAGCCCTATACTCACCATTCAGTTTCTCATTTATACCTCACAATAATCCTATGAGATTTACTGTCATTATCTTCATTTATCAGTAGGGATAGTGAGATATAAAAAAAGTTAGAGATATGACTGGTAAGTGGTAGAATTAGGTGCTTATACTCCAGCAGTCTTGTTTGATGGGATTGCCATTTTGAGATTTTTTATACATCAACTTTTAAAAAATTACTTGTATTCGAATTCAGGTAAATAAAATGACTATAGATGAAATTGTCAGAGAAGAATATTCTCAGGTAATGAAATCTAATGGAAGAATCACAATGTGTTCTGTAGTTTTTGCTCACTCCAGTCTGTGTTTGTTCTACATTGTTGCTAATATGATGCTGTGATTGTACACAGGTTTTGGGCTCCATTGTTACATAATTTTTGGCATAACTTTTTTAGCAGAATGGTGCTTTGTATTCAGTAGCACTAAATATTAATAAAGCACAGGTACAAAGAATCTTTCACACCATGTAAGCAGAGAAAGCTATTATTTTAACATAAAATAATATCAGATTATCTCAAATACAATTTAATGGGAAGACTGACAGAACAGGCAAAACACTAAGATTACCATCACCAGTGTTCAATCAATGGCTTTTCATTTTTATTATGACTAGAAACCAGAAAGCAAGGAAAAGTTGGCTTTTCAACACCAAGCATATGAATAGCAACCACCACCAATGGGGGGAAAAATTGCATACTTGGGAAATAGAAATTTAGTACCCAAATTGTCTCAGATATGTATGTAATTCATACTAGATAGGGATTCCAGTGGGTCATCATAAGAAAACCAAAATTTAAAGACATGATGCAGAACCACATACTGGGCACTCATTCATGCATAGTCTTTTGAATGCATCAGCCAATATATTTCTATCATGAACATAAAATTTATAAACTATAGTTGTCTCTTTTCTTTAATGGTTCACTTGCTAAGTTCAGTTTATTCTGGCTTTCCCCAGAGCATTTGCTTTTAAACTGCATTAAATTCCTGCCCCATTCTTGTGTTTAGACCCCATACTTCCATCAGTACTTTGATAATAAGATGGTATATTTCCAGACTAGCTTTTATTTCATTTTGGCTTAAAGATTTCCTCTTTATGGAACTGGACTTATTAAAATAATTTTTCTTTTAATAAAAATCATGGGGGAAAAAGAGAGAAACAAGACGGAAGGGAATGTGCTTCCTTATAAAAATATTGATAAAAACAATCAAGCTCAAGGGTAATGTTGACTGGAAAATAAAATGCACAGTGTAAGAGCTATGAGTTGAGTTTTATTCAGTGTCTTACTGAGGACCATATCCCAGGAGACAGCCTCTCAGGTTGCTCTGAGGAACTTTTCCGAAAAGATGCAGGGGAAGCCAGTATATATGTGATTTTGGCTAAGGAGTACATAAAATCCAACTTATGTCTTGGGAGAAAGTTAGTGCTAGTCATGAGGAACAGATATCTCAGTTAATAATTTTATTACTAAGTATGGGAAGATGCAAGAATCTGGGTTCATAAAAATTTTTCCTGAATATGTGTAACTAACTATCTAAGGGCCTGTTTTGTCTGTTTTCCCAAAGCTCAGAGTGCCTCATCCTGTTCTTCATCCTGAATTCAGGGACTGCAGTAGCCAGTGACTTGATCCTTGTAGAACTGGGTGGTGAGTGACACTCTCTGTTTTACAGTAAATTCTTTTAGAATGTACATTAATTTTGGGAAAAATTTTAAAAACATCCTGGAGTACCAAAACCACACTCATTAATATCTTAAAATGGCAGCTGCAATAATACTAAGCATATAATCAATTTTTAAGGTGATTTATCTGTTCAGAAGGGTTATGGGCAAAATTTGAAATAGGTCAAATTTGTCTTCTCTCTTTCCC
>NW_006771143.1:377376-386263 GCF_000442215.2 Lipotes vexillifer
CTTTCCCTCTATGGTTTGGATTTTTTGTAGTGTAATGGAAAGCCTATACTCACTGTGGTCCTTTGGACAAGTTCTTTAACATATCTGAGTCTACTTTTCTCATTAAAAATAAAAAGGGGTTCTACAGTCTCAGAGTTTTTGTGATAATTGCTTAAGCTAATGTTGTGAAACAATTTTTTAAACATTCTAAACTTTTTTATCCATTCCCCCACATCATTAAAACTTACTCATCATGTGTCATTGTTTAGTGAACCACAGTGGCTAGTTATCATCTCTCATAGTTATTTGTGTTTTAAGTTATTTTAGCTAAATGAAAGAAGAGCAGCTGATTTAATCCTAAAAAGCCCAAATTCTCCAGCCTTCTAGGGTAATCTTAACAAGTTTTCTCAGCTCCCTACTCTGTAGACACTGGAAATTCAGGACCCTCCACAATTCCCAGGTGTTTCTTGGGATGGTGTAGGGATGTGAGAGGCTTGCAGGATCCAGACATCTCTCACTCCCAGGCCCAATCTCCACTCACTACCTTGCCTCTGTGACGTTTTTTTTTTTGTCTGTATCCTTATCTGCCTGGTCATTTCCCAAAGCTCCACTAACAAAAGACTGTTGGGTAAATAGCAGTTTCTTTATTAAACAGAACATCTGGGGAGGAGGAATATGCCCAACATAGAAAAGGAAAAAATAAAATTAATCATTAGACGATTGTTTTAAACTGTGTGTCTCCCATCTTTGGATATTTCTCACTGTCTTTCCTCTTCTGCTGTACTCCTCTCCTCCCTGTCTAGAACCCCTGAAACCTCCAGTCTTTACCCCCATGCCCAGCTAATTGAAAGTTCCTGTTAGTATATTATGCAGAGCAATGATTCTTCCTTTTTTCTCCCCCTTCAATTTTTTCCTTCCAGACTATGCCTAAGGACCCTGCCATCACTTAAAAATATTAAGGTAATTTTCTAAACAGAAGAACAGTATAGAGAACTAAGCAGAAGCATTGAAATTAGAGTGTACCTTTAAAATGTTTTCAAGGGCTATGCAAATTGCTTCCCTGCACTATTGCATTTAACCTTCACAACAACCTTATGAGATGGGTACTATTATCCTACTTTTACAGAAGAGGAAACCTGAGGCCAAATCCATATTTACTCACTTGTTTCTGTTCTTTTAATATTTTGTTAAGGAAGAAAGGTTTCATATACACTAAATTTAAATGATATTTTGATCTAAAAACATGAGTTGAGGTCCCATCCAATCAAAAACAGAAGTAATCAGTCCCAGTAATGGAAATAATTGGAATAAAATTTTGGTTTGTGTGTGTGTGTGTGAGTGTGTGTGTGTGTGTGTGTGTGTGTTTAGCTTTCTCTACCCTTCATTAATTTCACATCATACTGTAATTAGCATTGAACCATATTTACCCACATTATATACTTGATCTTATCACTCATTCTGCTACTTATACTTATTCATTGTGATGCCAAGTCTAAGCTCGTACTACTCACTGCAGGACAGGCCAATAATCAAGAGATGAGCTGTTGGGGCAGGGAAAAACGACTTTATTCAGAATGCCTGCAAACCGAGAAGATGGTGAGCTCATGCCCCAAAGAACCATCTTGCCTGAATTAGAATTCAGGCTTCTTTTATACTAAAAGGGGAGGCCATTATGTATAATTTAAGCTTATAGGCAACATCCCTTTAGTGATTAACTTGTAATAGAATACAAAAGGTTCTTCCCTATTACAATTATATTCCTTATTCAGCTGTGGATTGCCACAGCTTTGGAGGAAATTGATTTCTCTACTTTTGAATCTGACAAGGAATTCATGACTCTTTGTCGAATATGCATAATTAGCTTACAGTGGTGCCAGCATTGTTACTTCTTTTTTGCTTTTTGGCATTCTCAAATTATTCGGGTTTTTTGTTTATTATTTTTAAAATATTTGGGAAAATTCAACATGATTATGTGGCATGATGACAGAGAATTGGGAATATTGTGTTCTGATCTTGTTACTCTCCCAAAATTCCTAAGGGATCTTGGGCAGTTTAAAAATTTTTTCTCAGTCTCTGAAACTTCACTTTAAACTGGGGAAAATGCCTAGCTCCATAAGTATACAGAATCCATTAAGTAAGAGATGATTTTAAGGGGATTTTAAAGATGGTTTAACAGGATTTTACAATATGCAAAATTAAAAGATATTTTATACATAACAATAGTATGTGTTCTACTTATGAATTGCTGCATGTAAATGCTCTTAATTACACAATGTAAGAGGACTTTACACTCCAAGTAATCTTAGTCACAAGAAAATTCTAATAATCAAAAGTGAAGGAATTTTTTTCTCAGTTATTCATACACATAATAAAAGAGCTAAATTATTCTGCAATGACCATGGAAAATTTATCATGAGAAACAGTACTTTTAGAGAATATATTTGTTACTTACTTCCATATTTACTTATGAAAATATATCGTTGTGATGCTACTTTTGCTTTTTTCAGTATTAGGCATCATCTACTGACATCCTACTGGGGCTAAGGATGTGGCTCTCTTTTCTCCACCCATCGCATCATACATACACTTGCTTCCAGTCCCTTACCCTTCCAATATAGTTAAAGTACAATGTTAGTTATGTCATTGTTCAGTATTCACATTAGTATATCTTTCTAAATGCTATTCAAATCTGTGTCATTGAAAAGACTAGGATTACTTTGACTTTATTGCTAATCTTTACATTTTTCCTTGAGGTTAATGTTGCCTTATTGTTTAAAATTTTAATTTTTAACATGTTTGTCATAAATTTAAATTCAAACCTTGAACTCCCTGCCAATTGTCTGAATCTCCACTTAAGAGTTCAGATACATCAGATATTCTGTTAATCTTGTCTCCTCGAAAAAAATCACTCCTGGAGCCTCTGGCCTACACTTACATGGGCCGTTTACACCCCTGGAATTGATTTCCTTCACCTCACCTCTTTCCAAGTCTCCTCTTTTTTCTTAACTCTCATAAAGCTTTTCTCCAATAGCTTCCTGACTAAGGTACATGAAAGGAAATTTTTTTGAGACCTTGCGTGTCTTACAATACCTTTATTTCGTTCTCACTGTATTAATAGTTTATATAATAATATAATTCTCCATTAGAAGTCATTTTTGCCTTAGAATTTTGCAGGCATTGTTCTATTGTCTATATCCTGGTGTTTATGTCAAGAATTCTAGTGCCTTTCTGATGCCTGCTCTTTGGTTTGTGACCTGTTCTTTTGTCTTTGGAGATTGTTGGATCTTTCCTTTATCTCTAGTTTTGTGAATTTCACTGATATTTGCCTTGGTAGGTGTGTCTTTTCATTTGTTGAGCTGGATGATTTATAACTTTTTTCTGAGAAGGATGTTTTCTTCACCTGTTTTCCTATTCTTTCTTTCTTGAATTTTGGAAAGGCTAAGTGGTAAAATCCCCAGGATCTGAAGTCAGACTGCCTGGGATTGAATCCTAGACTTTCTACTTATCAACAGTGTGACAATTTTGTCTCAGTTTTCCCACTAGGATAATTGTATTTGATCTCCTGGACTGTTGTTTGTTCTTTTTCTCCCCACCTGCCAATTCTTTGTGTTTTGCTACACTCTGTAGGAGATTTTCTCAACTGTATCTTCTGCCTATTTTTTTTTTACCTACTATCATGTCTTTAACTTCTAGGAGCTCTTGCTTGTCTCATTTTTGCACTATCTTCTTATCCCCAGAGGATATTAATGATTGTTTATCGTTTTCTTCTTATTGTATAGCTTCTGTTTCCTCCAAATTGTTGCTTTTCCCCCTCTTTTTGTTCTTTTTTATGTTCTGTGTTAAAGCCTTTCCTCAAATAGCCGGTAATCATGATTATCTGTTCATATGTAAGGATAGGGGAATGAGACATTGATTTGAAGATATGAGCAGGAAGGATAATGATCAAGCATGGACCTCACAGAAAGATCATTTGGCTAGGACATTTTGTTGATTTTCTCCCAATTTCAGAATCTTTACATATTTAGATGTCTTTGAGAACAATTTCCCCTGCAGAGACTCCTCCAGTGTCCTTCTTGGAGGATAAAGGCCTGGCTTCTGGTACTCCAGGAGTCAAATGGGCAGAAAGGACTAGACATCTCAGAATCCTACTTTCAGTAAATTACCCCTTAATCAACAACTGTCCAGCATCTGCATCTACCAGTCCTGTTGTATTATCCCTTCCAAGCAATAAACCTCTGGTCTTCTATTGGAATGAAGAGGGGCAGTCTAGCACCTGCATAGAGAGAACGCACTATGTGTCACAAATTCCTGACATTTTAGAGGATTTTGTGAAATAAACTAAATTCATTCTTTACTGCTCCCACTGCAGACGAGATATAACTTTCTCAAGTATGCTAAACCAGTACCACTTTTCCATCTGCTTTCCAGCTCTCCCAAAATTTTGCGTATTTTCCGTCTTCTGTTTTCCCCATCCTTTTGGGTTTATTTCTTTAAAAAAAAATCCATTTTCTACACTAATTAGAAAAGATACATGCACCTCAATGTTCATAGCAGCATTATTTACAATTGCCAGGATATGGAAGCAACCTCTGTCCATCAACAGAAGAATGGATGAAAAAGAGGTGGTATATATATACAATGGAATACTACTCGGCTATAAAAAAGAATGAAATTTTGCCATTTGTAGCAACATGGATAGACTTGGAGGGCATTATGCTAAGTGAAATAAGTCAGACAGAGAAAGACAAATACTGGATCATATCACTTATATGTGGAATCTAAAAAATACAATAAACTAGAATATAACAGAAAAGAAGCAGGCTCATAGATATAGAGAACAAATTAGTGGTTGCCAGTTGTGGGGGGTGATATAGGGGTGGGGGAGAGGGAGGTACAAACTATTGGGTGTAAGATAGGCTCAAGGCTATATTGTACAACATGGGAAATATAGCCAATATTTTGTAATAACTATGAATAGAAAGTAACCTTTAAAATTTTATTAAAAATCAAATGCAAAAAAAAATTAAAAAGAAATTAAAAATAAAATTTAAATTAAAAACAATCCATTTTCTGATTTTTCTTGGTGGGGCTGTGAAGGGAGTAAAATTGGATGTGTGGGAGTAAAATTGGATTTTTACCTGGAAGCTACAAAGCAAAGGTTTCAATGGGTCTTTGAGATTGCCAATCTATCTAGAGCCACTAGAGACAGATTTTTTCCTCAACTCCTCAGAGAAACCTCATGAAAATTAGGGAATTTGATAGAGATTTGTCCCCTCACCAACATGGTACTGCCATCTACACAAGTAGATTGAATAATTGCTGTGACTCTTCAGCCTTAGAAAATTATTTCTTGACACCTAAGCTTTTTGTACTGCAGAAGCTTATACACTTAGTGAGTGGGAGGAAAGACGAGGCAACTTAATCATCATCCCAACTTCTCTACACCTTATGGACCTTTTGTTTTGCAACAAAACAAATGAGAGAGTGGAGATTCTGGTTGTGGAAAGTGAAAAAAAAAAATCAATTAAGCACAGACAAGTAGAGAGATGAACAGAATCCTAATGGCAGTGAATCCCATCTCCAATTCAGTTCTTCCTTGATTTGTGACATATTTATATCCTTTCTAGTTATGTGTATCAATGAGATATAATTTGTTTCCTCAAAATCATTTGGTGTATGATTCCGTTTCTTACTACTGAAAAAGTCCTGATTAATTCACTAAAGAATCAACAAAGTTTCCCAGTACTAGGAACATGGGAGTGATTTTCATCAATATAACTAGCATAGAATTTCTAAATTGCCTAAGGAATTATGGAGAGATTTTATTTCTACTTCAATATTGTGCTCCTAGAAAAAAAACAGACCCTAAATACAATAAATAGTTACTGGGCATGTCTAAAAACAAATACACATGAAGAAAGATACTTTCTATCTCAACTTTTCTTCCCTTATTCAAATCCCAGTGAATTTAATTTAGTGAATGGAGTTTCTCAAGGTTAAGTTTTTCTAGAACACTTTCTTAAAGTTTTTGGTGCCTGCTTCTCCTTATCTTCTGGCAAATATCAATAAAATTTGACACAAAATAAATAAATTCAGAATTATTACTCAACCAGTAAAGCTCATCCTTCATATTACATTGAGTGAGTAGATGGATAGATAATATCCATCCTTCTAAACACATAATTTTAAAGTAAATTTTATGTACTATTATTTTTAATATTCAGAAGCTCTTATACTTATAATATTCAGTCCCAGTTTCTGACAATAAAATTGTTCCTAGTCATATAATGGCATAAACGTGTAACTATTTGGGGATAGAAGGACAGAGTACCAAGGGTTATGGCTGCTTGATTAGCTGAACAAATTGAAAATCACTGTCTTGAAGACTCTTGCTGTTTTCAATTTTTTAGAACTTAGCACTCAACTGTAACTTAATAGCCACAGCACATGTACCTGCCTATGCAGTACCATCTCAGGCTACATCATTGCTTATCTTCCCTTATCTTTACCTTTTCAACTTTCAAATATAGACTGTTACTTTGTCCTTTCTCACCTTTGTCTCTTTTCTCTCCTTATGCTCCTGGTTCTTATGAAAAGCTTTCCATTTATAACTGGTTTCAAGATCCCCTAAACCTGTGGGATAGGGAGGGTGGGAGGGAGGGAGACGCAAGAGGGAAGAGATATGGGGTTATATGTATATGTATAGCTGATTCACTTTGTTATAAAGCATCAACTAACACAACATTGTAAAGCAATTATACTCCAATAAAGATGTTAAAAAAAAAAAGATCCCCTAAACCTGGATAGTGATCATTTACAGTTTCACCAAAATTAGTCATTAAAATTTTTTGTAAGTTACTTAATATAGCACCCTCAAAGAGTACTAAATCTTCAATAGAAATCAAATTAAAATATTAAATATAACCAAATCATCAATTTAATTCTTCCCTCACAGTTTCACAATGAGTGTAAGAGCCACTTGCGTTCACCTGGAAAAATAGAATTAACTAGTTGGAGAACTCCCTAATCTTCAAGCAATCATAATTTGGTTTTATTTAACCTCCAACATGCATCACTTTCACCTTCTTACCTGTCTTTCTGCTGATGCTCCAGGCCCCAGTGTTTCGATATATAGGAAAAGGGCCATGATACACATAAGCACACCAGAGGGGTTACTTTTTATCCCATGCCAAAAAAAAAAAAATGTTCACAGACATTTGGGTATCCTTAGGTATTTTCACTTCCACTCTCCTCACTATTAGAGAAGGGAGGGGGATCAATGGTTTAAGTAATTAGTTTCTGTGTGTTACTCCTATTCATGTCCTATAGCTGCCCTACAGCATCTCAGCTGAGAAGCCTGAGTTGGTGTTTTTTAGGTGGAGTGAAGCTCACTTTTAAGTTTCTCAAGTTGATCTTCAAGGGAGTCAGAAGATCCCTTGAAGATCATCGGAAGTCCATCGATGTCTTCAGCTTCACGCTTTGAAAAGTTATCAATAACCTCATAACAAATGGTATTCAATAAGCACCACTATGTCATTGACCCTTCAGCTTCTGGAACAAGAGCAAAGGGAATAGGAGTGTATATATAGCAACCTGTCCAGCAAAGCTGCTGTTGTATAAACATGATTTAACACAGACAAAAAAAAAAAAAGACCTCTTGGATTGCTAAGGTACATGTTCTTTCACTTTACACTGATTGTAACAATTGGCTTTTCTGTCTCTGAAAAGAAATAAACTAGTAAGAACTTGTCAAATGCTATCATTTATTGTGCATGCCACTTGTAGAATGTGTTTGTAGAGGAGAATTTGCTCTCTCCATATGGTTTAAGTTATTGGCAATGTAAAGCTAAACAAGTGCATTTTGAAAGCATGGTGTAAATCACTTCCATTTTGGTTATTTACAGCTGTCCACAGCTATCAATGTTTTTATATTAAAATTATTAGAGGGACTTCCCTGGTGGCACAGTGGTTAAGAACCCGCCTGCCAATGCAGGGGACACGGGTTCAATCCTGATCCCGGAAGATCCCACATGCCACAGAGCAACTAAGCCCACGTATCACAACTACTGAAGCCCCGGCGCCCTAGAGCCTGTGCTCCACAAAAAGAGAAGCAACGGCAAGGAGAAGCCTGCACACTGCAATGAAGAGTAGCCCCTGCTTGCTGCAACTACAGAAAGCCCATGTGCAGCAATGAAGACCCAACACAGTCCAAAAAAATAAATTAAAAAAAAATTATTTGGGCAATTATTGGGCTAGAGGTGTGCACTGAGCTTGAAAATATGACCAAGAACGATTCACATAGTGAAGACTGCATACAAAAGTAGCTTCCTTGAACAAGAAGAGTTATCCTTAGCATTTCATTTTATCCAAGGATCTTGATATAGCTTGTCCCTGGAGAAATTCCCCATCTTTTTCTTATTACTTGGGTGTTTTTCCTATTTTAAAAAATGAAATTAGATGAGAAAATTAAATAAAAGGTACTAATATTGTAAGAGAGGAGGCAGTATTTGCAAGTAGTGTAGTGGCTGTCTAGAAAACCCAATAAAAGCAAGTTAAAATAATGGGAAACAATTAAAATTCACTAAGCATACTAGTTAAAAAAAATAAAGAAATCATTAACTTTCCTAACACACCAAAACATTAGCTTGAGATTATACAGAAAGAAAAGATCCAATTTACAATAGAAATCAATAATCAAAATTCTAGGAATAGGGGGCTTCCCTGGTGGCGCAGTGGTTGAGAGTCTGCCTGCCGATGCAGGGGACACGGGTTCGTGCCCCGGTCCGGGAAGATCCCACATGCCGCGGAGCGGCTGGGCCCGTGAGCCATGGCTGCTGAGCCTGCGAGTCCAGAGCCTGTGCTCCGCAACGGGAGAGGCCACAACAGTGAGAGGCCCGCGTACTGCAAA
>NW_006771143.1:386297-406626 GCF_000442215.2 Lipotes vexillifer
GGGGGAGGGGGCAAAAAAGAGAGGGGCCCCCGTCCTCAAAAAAAAAAAAAAAAAAAAAAAAAAAAATCTAGGAATAGGGACTTCCCTGGTGGCTCAGTGGTTAAGAATCCGCCTGTTAATGCAGGGGACACGGGTTCGAGCCCTGCTCCAGGAAGATCCCACATGCTGCAGAGCAACTAAGTCCGTGCACCACAACTACTGAGCCTGCGCTCTGGAGCCCATGAGCCGCAACTACTGAGTGCATGTGCCACAACTACCGAAGCCAATGCCTAGAGCCAGTGCTCTGCAACAAGAGAAGCCACCGCAATGAAAAGCCTGTGCACTGCAATGAAGAGCAGCCCCCACTTGCCACAACTAGAGAAAGACTTCGCACAGCAACAAAGACCCAATACAGCCCCCAAATTAATTAATTAATTAATTAATTAATTTTTTAAAATCTAAGAATAAACTTTATTAAAAAACAAAGAAAAAAATAAAATTCTACTGAAGATGTCAATATATAAGAAGGCATAACATTTTCTTTTATAGAAAGGTTCATTATTATATCAATTTTCTAATTTATGAATTCACTCTGATTCCAATTAGAAAATGATTTTGTGAAATGTAAAGAAATAATTCAAAAATTTTTATGGCAGATGATTGGATGCATCAAATTACTTAGAAAAATCTGAAAGAAAAGAGTAACAAAGTGAGACATACCTGCTAAATATTAAAACATAAAGTAATTAAAATAGTATGATACTAGAATAAGAATAAAAAGATCAGTGGAACTGATCAGAAAGTCTAAAAATGGATGCAAGTACATTTGAGAATTTAGTATAATCTATGGAAGAAAGACTGATTAGTCAATAAATAGTGGGATGACTGGCTAGCCATTTGGAAAATAATTAAGCTAGATTCCTACCTCACTCATTACACTGAAATAAATTCCAGATGGATCAAAAAAATTTAAACTAAAACCATAAAAGTAGCTTTTTTAAAAAACTCAGATGACTGTTTTTAATAAAATTGGAATAGGAAAGACTTTTAAAAAGTGACACAAGACCCAGAATTCAGAAGGAAAAGGCTGATAATTTTGACTACATAGAAATGAAAGTTTTCTCTGTATTTAAAAACATCAATAAAACCAAAAGATGCAAACTGGAAAAAATGAGCATGACAAATATGGTAGAAAAAGGACTAATTTATTTAATATATATTTTTAAAACTCTTAATTTGAAGGTCCATAAAAAACAAATAAAAACTCAATAGCAGAATGGACAAAGGACTCAAAATGGCAGGCCTCAGAAAA
Organism: Lipotes vexillifer; assembly: GCF_000442215.2. NCBI lineage: Eukaryota > Metazoa > Chordata > Mammalia > Artiodactyla > Lipotidae > Lipotes > Lipotes vexillifer. The sequence goes on from NW_006771143.1 coordinate 387,589, forward strand.
TGAAACACTAGTCATACAAACCTGTGAGAAGACACTGAACCTCACTCATAATTTTTAAAACTGCAAAATAAAGGAGAGCAATACAAATTTCTGTAAAGAGGTTATAAACAAGGATTAGAATTTGATAATATTAAGTATTAAAATTTCTATGTGCATATAGACAAAGGTGAAAAAATTATATTGTTAATGAAGTTTTCTTAGAAGAAGAATAAATTGCAGTACTTTTTTGAAAGGCAATTTGGCATTATTTATCTGAATATAAATTTCCATTGATCTGGCAATTGCATTCTAGCTATTTAGACAACAGATAGACTCACATACATGTTAAGGTTTATGTATAAGCAGAATTTACATTCAACCAGCAGGCAAAGTTATAGCTATACTGGTTGTTAAAACAGAAACCCTTTTGCAAATGGTTGCTGCACTAAGCTCCTTGAGTTCCTCACCCAATACCTCAGCCATCCTACCCTCTGTAGTGGAGTTCTTTGTGACCCAGCAACAAAGGATTAATGCCTAGTCTAGCAGGGGACCATTACAGTCTCCATCCAGCACTAAAGTTGGGATCCACTTTTATTGGTCAGTGTCCATGACATAAGGATTATTAAATATTTTCAATATCACCTCTGTGAATAGGATGTTCATTGTAATTTGTTTGAGAATATATAAATACCCATTGATAGAAGACCAATTAAATAATTTGTAGATTACAGTAGCATGAAATATTATGACACAATTAAAAAATAATGAGGTAAACTTATATGTAATGATGTGGAGAAATATCCACAACATATTGTTAAATTTAAAAGCCATGTTGTTGAACATTTTGTATGTTCTTATTCTGTTTATACATTTTAAAAGACTCTATAATGAGATATTTTTAATATGCATAGAAAATGTCAGGAAGGATACACACCAACGGTGAACTGGGTGGTAGGAGTCTGAAGGTAACAAGGTACTTCTGCTTTTTACTTATACGCTTCTATACTATTTGCTATTTTTTTCTCTTCTTTTAAAAATTATTTGATAGTTTGAGTCTCCTTAGTCAGGTACCTTGAAATTTCATTCCATGGACCCTCTTTCACTAGTGAAGCCAATGAAACATTTCTCACAATAATGTTTTTAGATGCCTAATGTAAAATATATAGTAGGACAAAGGAAACCAATTACATTGGAGTAAAGTTATCAAAATATTAAAAAGAAAACAAATTTTTGATATAATAATATAAAATCTTATTTATTGACACAATAACAATATCCAGGAGCAGGTCTAATAACTGATATAATTTCAAAGATGTAATAAGCATAAATGATAGTTTTAGATATATGCAACAATTATAATGTGATAGAAATATGAGTTCCTGACACTACTGTGGTTTATTGTTTACATTCATAATTAGAGAAAATGCTAAATTTTAGTTGGCTGTTAATAAAAATAAAGATATCATCTTTCCTATCCAAGTTTACAGATCCTCAGAATTCTATCCATGGACCACTTAGGAGACCATGTATTCCAGATTAAGAAACTCTGCTTATATAAGTTTGAAAATATTAGTCCCTTTTTTGAAACAAGTTTCACATCCTTTAATGTAGCTATGTAGCCTCATTGGTTAAAGAGAGCCATTTACAATTGTGTGGTAAAGAGAATGGAGTCCTCAAAAATGATTTCTAGATCACTGTCTTTTAAAATAAAGCCTTAGTACGATAGTTTATTTGAAGTTAGCTCAACTTTTCAAAGTACAGTGCATCTACAATATTTCATTTCTCTTTTCTCTCTCTATTTTCCTATTCCCTTCATCCTTTATCTGGATACTGGCTTTCTTTTCTAACTCTTTTCTTCATACTAGCTTTTCCCTACCAGCTGCTCTGGTCTCTATAGTCTTTCCACATTTTTAAATTGTCTTTTAGCTTGTTTCAGTTCCAGTTCTTGATCTTGTTTTCAATGGTGGTTATAATTAACTCTTTATAAATCAAGATGTTATCCGTTACCCACTATAGGGCATGCAATTTGAAATAGTATTTCAGTAATAGGAGCGGATTTACATTGATCCATTCACACTACAACAGAGTCCCCACTGTGACTAATGACACAAAGGGTCAAGGTGACTGGGATTAGTGGTTATAGCATCAGTGGTTAAAGAATAGATCAAAAAAAATTTTTTTTATGGTTTTCCTAATACTACTCCATCCTTTTCCCTCAATTTTACAGCAATTCTTAACTTTACTTATTTTTAATTAATTTATTTGTTTTTGGCTGCATTGGGTCTTCACTGCTGCACACGGGCTTTCTCTAGTTGCAGACAGTGGGAGCTACTCTTAGTGGTGGAGCACCAGCCTCTCGCTTACAGTGGCCTCTCCTGCTGTGGAGCATGGGCTCCAGGTGCACGGGCCTCAGTAGTTGTGGCACGTGGGCTCAGTAGTTGTGGCTCGCAGACTCAGCAGTTGTGGTTTGCGGGATCCAGAGCGCAGGCTCAGTAGCTGTGGCTCACAGGCTTAGTTGCTCCGCGGCATGTGGGATCCTCCCACACCAGGGCTCAAACCCGTGTCCCCTGCACTGGCAGGCGGATTCTTAACCACTGCGCCACCAGGGAAGCCCAAATAGGTAAAATTTAACAATCCTATATAGGAACGTTGGATTGACCCTGTATTTTGACATAATGCTTTCTAATCTGATATTTAAAAAATATTGCTGTCAAAAATTACTCTTTTTCTGAAATTATACCAAATTTTGTTAGTTCTGCTTTTCTTTGCCAGTTGTTTAAATGGTTAGTGTGTGTGCATGAGTGTGTGTGCGGATGTATTTGGTGTGAATACAAAGTTGGCTGTGACTGCTCAAGGTAGAGGATATATATAGATTTTGTATTTTGATTTCAGAAAATACATGTTCTAAAATCAAAGAGATTGGGAAACAGAAAAGTAATGGTCATTTGGAGTGTAGCTGAGTCATATTTATAGTAAAATACTGGAATGTAGCCTAAGTGGGTTCCCAAATTAGTGGAGTTCTATATTAATGATTCAGTCTCTTGCTGCTGAGGTCCCCAGTGATCTCATCCATTCAGAGACTTGGTTGTGTAGCTTTTTCTTGTTTGCTATAATATGCCATTATCATGTTAGCTCTTTACTTGAGCTAGTTTTTGTTTCTTGCTACAAAATGTGCTCAGGATAAGGTAATTGTTTTGAGAAAAATTCCTAAATACCATTTTGTTTTGTGATGATTCTGTTTGGGAATCCTTACTAATTTTATTCAGTTTGTCAGGGTACGTATGTAGTCAGTACGTAAAGGACTGTGGTGAGCGTCCCCAAAAGTTGAACACAAAATTTTCTTTGAATGAAAGAATAATAATCATACATAATCATGGAAGTATAGAAGTAGTCCACTCTGAAAAGGTAGTTTGTAAATATGTGACTTCCAAATGAGGACATTTTGGAAACCCTCCAAAAAAGGTAAATCCATAGATTTAATCCAGTTATAGAAAGAATGATTTAAGAGAGTGACTATTAAGTGCAGAATAATATATTGAATAAGAGTGCTAACATATCTTCTCCACTATCCTGGGTGAGACGGGAGTGCCTCAAAAGGCTTTCCTAATATATTATATCCTGACAGAGGACATGGGTACATTGGCCCTCATAGAATATTTTCCTTCACTTTAACTCATATTTACAAAGCAACAACTTTCTTATTATGATTATGTTTCTTATGTATATTTTCCATTGGGGAAAAATAGCAATACAGTGGTCAGATGATAAACAGTGTTCAGGGCACTTGATCATTATATTTATCATTAAAAATTAATGAAATGGACTTCTGGGTTGTACATAATTCTTTTGTGAGCCTGGTTAGCAGGAGATTTGCTGAGCCTAATCTTTTCCTTCTTAATTTACTCTCCTGTTTTCTGGAAATTACCCCAGAGTAATTTCCTGGAAACAGTGCATTGAAATTTTTATATCTTGCATATCTGAAGGTGTCTCTATTATGTGCTCATGCTTGATTGAAAGATTGGTCAGGTACAAAATTCTTGACTGAAAATAATTTTTACTCATGATTTTGCGTGCCTATTATATTGTCTTTTAGCTTTTGGTATTGCTGTTGAGAAGTCTGATGCCATTCTGATTCCTGATCTTTGGATGAGACCTGTTTTGTTTGATGTTTTTCTCAGTGGAAGCTTTTGGATCTTTCTGGGCACTGCATAGTCATTCGATAGCTTTTCAAGAGAAGTATTTAATTTTTAAGACCCATCTTATTAATTAGAAAACTGAGACTCAAGGAAATTAAATAAGTTGCTCAATCATAGAAGAACTAGAAAGTGCCAGAACCAAGATTCAAACACAGTCTAACTCAAGAGTTTATATGCTTTTTATATGCTTTATATTACACTAAAACAGTTAATACCTTAAGGTTTTAAGGAAACTGAGAGTTCAGTTAGTCCAAACACTTGGCTTTTTTTTTTTTTCCTTTTTTTCCCTAATGTAATTGTTTTTCTGAAGAATTACACTAATTCACATTATAGGTGCCAAAATACTACTTTTTATTCTTGTGGAAGATAAATCCGAATTATTATAGATAAAATAATTTTATTAGTTACTTAAGGAGTCTCTTGTCACATTCAAAATATCAAGGACTATGTACATCAAGATAAAGAAACCAATTTCAAATTTCTTATGTATTTCAAAATCTCAGTCAATACACATTTAATGCAGCTATCTATTCCAGTTTAATTCTCTTTAACACATGTTCTAATTTCTTCTCACACAAGACAGCCTTCTTATTTTAATGTGCTCCAGGATGATTAACATCTTAATGTCAGTTGTCTGTCTCCTAAAGTATTGCAAATGTGACTTGTCTTTTATGAGGTGTGCTAAATGTATCTTCCATTTCTTTGGGCTATTTGTGTTAAATCTGTGATTACTTCTCTAAAGGCATCATTCTGAAAAACAACTGGTTCAGTGACTTACATTAACACATAAAGAAGTATTATCTTAGCAAGATGTAATACAATACTTTTACAGATGGCAAAGCATTAAGGTTGAATTTTATTTGCAACAAGTGTGCTTAAATAACATGCTGACTACATTTTACTGGAGGCTGATATTATCACCAAATTACGAACATTATGCTCTTATGTACTATGCAAAATAAATATGAATTGAAATCCCTTCCCTCTATAATGCTTAGGTCAGAAAAGCAAAAGTATAGACAAAAGATAATATATATAATATGTAAAATATGATATTCAAGGTGAATGTAAATCAGTATGCAAATCCAAACCTAACAAGTGGTATCCATTCATCCTTATCTTTTACCACCATAGTTCCACAACATTCATTTCATCTTTATTTGATTCATTATAGACACCAAGTATACTTTAAAATAAACAGGCAAAAGGAGAACTGGGACTTCTATATTACCCATTATAGGTTACCTATGTCTCTATCTTGCTTCCCTCCCCCAGAATCTGTCAGGTAGCCCCCCAAAAAAAGCAAACCTAAAAAATTTATTAGTTCTGCTCTGTCTTGCCTGGCTGTCAGAAAAAAGTAACTCCAGAATTGGTTTCTTTGGGGAAAAAGTACTTTAATAAATCCTATCCTAAAGGGTGCTTTATGGGATGGTAATAGATATCAGAGGAAACTAATAAGTCGGTGAAGCATTCCATAGCCAAATTGGTTAAAATTTGGGCCTTTTTTCATTGCAGAACTTTTTTTTTTTTTTTTTTTTTTTGCGGTACGCGGGCCTCTCACTATTGTGGCCTCTCCTGTTGCGGAGCACAGGCTCCGGATGCGCAGGTTCAGCGGCCATGGCTCACAGGCCCAGCCACTCTGCGGCATGTGGGATCTTCCCGGACCAGGGCACGAACCCGTGTCCCCTGCATCAGCAGGCGGACTCTCAACCACTGCGCCACCAGGGAAGCCCCATTGCAGAACTTTTAAGACTTTAATATGCTATAATATATTCATTATACTCTCTATAACAGGAATGACCTATCATATAAAAAGTTCCAAGACTAACTTGACTGGAGAAGCTTTTTTAAAAGTCATCTTTTCATATAAAGATCAAGTGGTACACTTTGGAAAACACTGTTTTGACTTATATCAATTATAGCCTTTTAAAAATGCAGTAGCAAGTTGTAGTGGAGAATAACCCCTCTTCCTATGGTTAATGACATATTCATCTTATAAACAAACTGTTACAACAGGTTTCAAACTTACATATGTGGATGTGAATAATCACTAGAAAACACTGGATGTATGGAGAATGGTTCTATAGAGAAAAAAATTATGAAGCCAAATGGTTTTGCATAAAGGGTCCAGGAAAAAAGTGCTTCTCGAGTGACCTGCTTTATAATGATAACTTCATTTGCTCTCTCCCTGGTGGTCTAGTGGTTAGAATTTGGCATGCTGTCTCTCTCATTTACTCTAAATTCTTTATAAAAGTTTTCTATGTGAACATATATTCTTCCTTTTCCTCAAATGAATTGTTACTATCTCCTCACTACCGGACATCCCAAAAGGAGACGTAGGATTCCTGTTGAGATACTTTGAAGCTAATTTAATACTGAAACACTATTGAGTTTTTCAAGAAGCTCAGTGCATTTTAAGAAAAGGATTTTAGGTCGTTCTAAATTACACTGAAGCTGTCCTGTTTGGATATTTAAAAGCTAGTGCTCTCACTCCCTCTTTCGAGAGGACCAGAATCATAACTAACTGCTGAACAATCATTGACAGGAAGACACTGGAACTCACCAAAAAAGATACCCCACATCCAAAGACAAAGGAGAAGCCACAGTGAAACGGTAGCAGGGGCGCAATCACAATAAAACCAAATCACATAACTGCTGGGTGGGTGACTCATAAACTGGAGAATACTTATGCCACAGAAGTCCACCCACTAGATTGAAGGTTCTGAGCCCCACGTCAGGCTTCCCAACCTGGGGGTCTTGCAACGGGAGGAAGAATTCCTAGAGAATCAAACTTTGAAGGCTAGTGGGATTTGATTGCAGGACTTTGACAGGACTAGGGGAAACAAGACTCCACTCTTGGAGAGCACACACAGAGTAGTGTGCGTATCAGGACCCAGGGGAAGGAGCAGTGACCCCATAGGAGACTGAAACAGACCTACCTGCTAGTGTTGGAGGGTCTCCTGCAGACGTGGTAGGTGGCTGTGCCTTACCGTGAAGTCAAGGACACTGGCAGCAGGAGTTCTGGGAAGTGCTCCTTGGCATGAGCCCTCCCAGAGTCAGCAGTTAACCCCAACGAGAGCCTGGGTAGGCTCCAGTGTTGGGTCGCCTCAGGCCAAACAACCAACAGGGAGGGAACCCAGACCCACCCATCAACAGTCAAGTGGATTAAAGTTTTACTGAGCTCTGCCCACCAGAGCAACAGCCAGCTCTACTCACCACCAGTCCTTCCCATCAGGAAACTTGCACAAGCCTCTTAGAGAGCCTCATCTACAAGAGGGCAGACAGCAGAAGCAAGAAGAACTACAATCCTGCAGCCTGTGGAACAAAAACCACATTCACAGAAAGATAGACAAGATGAAAAGGCAGAGGGTTGTGTACCAGATGAAGGAACAAGATAAACCCCCAGAAAAACAACTAAATGAAGTGGAGATAGGCAATCTTCCAGAAAAAGAATTCAGAATAATGATAGTGAAGATGATCCAGGACCTCAGAAAAAGAATGGATGCAAAGACTGAGAAGATGCAAGAAGTGTTTAACAAAGACCTAGAAGAATTAAAGAACAAACAAGCAGAGATGAACAATGCAATAACTAAAATGAAAACTACACTAGAAGGAATCAATAGCAGAATAACTGAGGCAGAAGAACAAATAAGTGACCTGGAGGACAGAATGGTGGAATTCACTGCTGTGGAACAGAATAAAGAAAACAGAATGAAAAGAAATGAAGACAGCCTAAGGGACCTCTGGGACAACATTAAACACAACAACATTTGCATTATAGGGGTCCCAGAAGGAGAAGAGAGAGAGAAAGGACCCAAGAAAATATTTGAAGAGATTATAGTTGAAAACTTCCCTAACAGTGGAAAGGAAATAGCCACCCAAGTCCAGGAAGTGCAGAGAGTCCCATACAGGATAAATCCAAGGAGAAACACACTGAGACACATAGTAATCAAATTGGCAGAAACTAAAGAAAAGAAAAATTATTGAAAGCAGCAAGGGAAAAATGACAAATAATGTGCAAAGGAACTCCCATAAGGTTCACAGCTGATTTCTTGTAGAAACTCTACAAGCCAGAAGGGAGTGGCATGATATACTTAAAGTGATGAAAGGGAAGAACCTACAACCAAGATTACTCTACCCAGCAAGGATCTCATTCAGATTCGATGGAGAATTCAAAAGCTTTACAGATAAGCAAAAGCTAAGAGAATTCAGCACCACCAAACCAGCTCTACAACAAATGCTAAAGGAACTTCTCTAAAGGGAGAAACACAAGAGAAGAAAAGGACCTACAAAAACAAACCCAAAACAGTTAAAAAAATGGTCATAGGACCATACATAGCGATAATTACCTTAAATGTGAATGGGTTAAATGCTCCATCCAAAAGACACAGGCTTGCTAAATGGATACAAAAAGAAGACACATATATATGCTGTCTACAAGAGACGCCCTTCAGACCTAGGGTCACATAGAGACTGAAAGTGAAGGGATGGAAAAAGATATTCCATGAAAATGGAAATCAAAAGAAAGCTGGGGTAGCAATACTCATTTCAGATAAAATAGACTAAAATAAAGAACATTACAAGAGAAAAGGAAGGACACTATATAATGATCAAGGGATCAATCCAAGAAGAAGATATAACAATTATAAATGTATATGCACCCAACATAGGAGCACCTCAATACATAAGGCAACTGCTAACAGATATAAAAGAGGAAATCGGGCTTCCCTGGTGGCGCAGTGGTTGAGAGTTCACCTGCCAATGCAGGGGACATTGGTTCATGCCCCGGTCCAGGAGTATCCCACATGCCGCAGAGCAGCTGGGCCCGTGAGCCATGGCCGCTGGGCCTGCACGTCCGGAGCCTGTGCTCTGCAATGGGAGAGGCCACAACAGTGAGAGGCCCGCGTACTGCAAAAAAAGAAAAAAAAAAAGAGGAAATCGACAGTAACACAATAATAGTAGGAGACTTTAACACCTCACTTACACCAATGAACAGATCATCCAAACAGTAAATTGATAAGGAAACACAAGCTTTAAATGACACAGTAGACCAGATAGACTTAACTGATATTTATAGGACATTCCATACAAAAAGAGCAGATTACACTTTCTTCTCAAGTGCGCATGGAACATTCTCCACAATAGATCACATCTTGGGTCACAAATCAAGCCTCAGTAAATTTAAGAAAATTGAAATCATATCAAGCATCTTTTCTGAGCACAGCGCTATGAGATTAGAAATCAATTATAGGGAAAAAAACGAAAAAACACAAACACATGGAGCCTAAGCAATACACTCTAAATAACCAAGAAATCACTGAAGAAATCAAAGAGGAAATCAAAAAATACCTAGAGACAAATGACAATGGAAAACACAACAGTCCAAAACATGGGATGCAGCAAAAGCAGTTCTAAGAAGGAAGTTTATAGCTATTCAAGCCTACCTCAAGAAACAAGAAAAATCTCAAATAAACAATCTAACGTTACACCTAAAGAAACTAGAGAAAGAAGAACAAACGAATCCCAAATTTAGCAGAAGGAAAGAAATCATAAAGATCAGAGCAGAAATAAGTGAAATAGAAACAAAGGAAACGATAGCAAAGATCAATAAAACTAAAAGCTGGTTCTTTGAGAAGATAAACAAAATTGATAAACCATTAGCCAGACTCATCAAGAAAAAGAGGGAGAGGACTCAAATCAATAAAATTAGAAATGAAAATACATAAGTTACAACAGACACTGCAGAAACACAAAGGATCCTAAAAGACTACTATAAGCAGCTCTATGCCAATAAAATGGACAACCTGGAAAAAATGGACAAATTCTTAGAAAGGTATAACCTTCCAAGACTGAACCAGGAAGCAATAGAAAATATGAAAAGACCAATCACAAGTAATGAAATTGAAACTGTGATTAAAAATCTTCCAACAAACAAGTCTAGGACCAGATGGCTTCACAGGTGAGTTCTATCAAACATTTAGAGGGCTTCCCTGGTGGTGCAGTGGTTGAGAGACCGCCTGCCAATACAGGGGACACGGGTTCATGCCCTTGTCCGGGAAGATCCCACATGCGCAGAGCGGCTAGGCCCATGAGCCATGGCCGTTGAGCCTGCGTGTCCGGAGCCTGTGCTCCGCAAGGGGAGAGGCCACAGCAGTAAGAGGCCTGCGTACCGCAAAAAAAAAAACAAAAAACAAACAAACAAAAAACAAAAACATTTACAGAAGAGCTAACACTCATCCTTCTCAAACTCTTCCAAAAAATTGAAGAGGAAGGAAAACTCCCATACTCATTCTATGAGGCCACCATCACCCAGATACCAAAACCAGGAAAAGATACTACAAAAAAAGAAAATGACAGACCAATATCAATGATGAATATAGATGCAAAAATCCTCAACAGAATACTAGCAAACAGAAGTCAACAGCACATTAAAAGTATCATACACCATGTTCAAGTGGGATTTATCCCAGGGTTGCAAGGATTCTTCAATATATGCAAATCAATCAATGTGATACACCATATTAACAAACTGAAGAATAAAAACCATATGATCATCTCAATAGATGCAGAAAAAGCTTTTGACAAAATTCAACACAAATTTATGATAACAACTGTCCAGAAAGCGGGCATAGAGGGAACCTACCTCAACATAATAAAGGCCATATGTGACAAACCCACAGCAAACATCATTCTCAATGGTGAAAAACTGAAAGCATTTCCTCTAAGATCAGGAACAAGACAAGGATGTCCACTCTCACCACTATTATTCAACATAGTTTTGGAAGTCCTAGCCATGGCAATCAGAGAAGAGAAAGAAATAAAAGCAATACAAATTGACAAAGAGTAAAACTGTAACTGTTTGCAGATGACATGATACTATACATAGAGAATCCTAAAGATGCCACCAGAAAACTACTAGAGCTAATCAATGAATTTGGTAAAGTTGCAGGATACAAAATTAATGCTCAGAAATCTCTTGCATTGCTATACACTAATGATGAAAAATCTGAAAGAGAAATTTAGGAAACACTCCCATTTACCATTGCAACAAAAAGAATAAAATACCTAGGAATAAACCTACCTAGGGAGACAAAAGACCTGTATTCAGAAAACTATAAGACATTGATGAAAGAAATTAAAGACGATATCAACAGATGGAGAGATATACCATGTTCTTGGATTGGAAGAATCAATATTGTGAAAATGACTAACCTACCCAAAGCAATCTACAGATTCAATGCAATCCCTATCAATTTACCAATGTCATTTTTTTGTAGAACTAGAACAAAAAATCTTAAAATTTGTGTGGAGACACAAAAGACCCCAAGTAGCCAAAGCAGTCTTGAGGGGAAAAAAAGAAACAGGAGGAATCAGACTCCCTGAGTTCAGACTATACTACAAAGCTACAGTAATCAAGACAATATGGTACTGGCACAAAAACAGAAACATAGATCGATGGAACAAGATAGAAAGCCCAGAGAGAAACCCACACACCTATGGTCAACTAATCTATGACAAAGGAGGCAAGGATAAACATTGGAGAAAAGACAGTCTCTTCAATAAGTGGTGCTGGGAAAACTGGAAAGCTACATGTAAAAGAATGAAATTAGAACACTCACTAACACCATACACAAAAGTAAAATCAAAATGGATTAGAGACCTAAATGTAAGACCAGACATTATAAAACCCCTACAGGAAAACATAGGATGAACACTCTTTGAGATAAATCACAGCAATATCTTTTTCAATCCACGTCCTAGAGTAATGGAAGTCAAAAAAAAATAAACAAATGGGACCTAATGAAACTTCAAAGCTTTCATACAGCAAAGAAACCACAAACAAGATGAAAAAGACAACCCTCAGAATGGGAGAAAATATTTGCAAACGAATCATTGGACAAAGGATTAATCTCCAAAGTATATAAACAGCTTGTGCAGCTCAATATTAAAAAAACAAACAGCCCAATCCAAAAATGGGCAGAAGACCTAAATAGACATTTCTCCAAAGAAGACATACAGATGGTCAAGAGGCACATGAAAAGCTATTCAACATCACTAATTATTAGAGAAATGCAAGTCAAAACTACAATGAAGTATCACTTTACACCAGTTAGAATGGGCATCTACGAACAACAAATGCTGGAGAGGGTGTGGAGAAAAGGGAACCCTCTTGCACTGTTGGTGGGAATGTAAATTGATTCAGCTACTATGGAGAACAGTATGGATGTTCCTTAAAAAACTAAAACTAGAATTACCATATGACCCAGCAATCCCATTACTGGGCATATACCCAGAGAAAACCATAATTCAAAAAGACACATGCACCCCAATGTTCACTGCAGCACTATTTACAATAGTCAGATCATGGAAGCAACCTAAAGGCCCATCGACAGACAAATGGATAAAGAAGTTGTGGTACATATATACAATGGACTATTACTCAGCCATAAAAAGGAACAAAATTGGGTCATTTGTAGAGACGTGGATGCCTCTAGAGACTGTCATACAGAGTGAAGTAAGTTAGAAAGAGAAAACAAATATCGTATATTAACGCATATATGTGGAACCTAGGAAATGGTACAGATGAAACCGGTTTGTAGGGCAGAAATTGAGACATAGAAGTAGAGAGAAAACATATGGACACTAAGGGGGGAAAGCGGAGGGGGTGGTGGTGTGATGAATTGGGCGATTGGGATTGACATGTATGCACTGATGTGTATAAAATGGATGACTAATAAGAACCTGCTGTATATTTTTTAAAAAAGCTAGTGTTACCAATATTAAAAGTTCAATCTTAAATATATTTTTAAAAAAGAAAAAAAATTAAAGGATTTTTAAAATAGCCATTTATCTGTGATTAGGTTTTCCTATGCTTGGAATAAGCTTTTGGTCAGCAATAGGAATGCCTAAAGGAAAGTGCACCTAATTTTCTTGTTTGTTCATTCAATTGATTCTACTTTGTGCCTATTACTATGCTAATACTAGGATGAGGGTGAAAAGAGAATGACAAGACAAGCCGTAACCTGGAAGAAAATCTTTGCAAAACTCATATCCAATAGAAGTCTGGTGTACAAAATATATGAAGGACACTTAGAACTCAGCAATAAGAAACCAAGCAACCCAGTTCGAAAGTGTGCAAAAGATCTGAACAGGCATGTCACCAAAGAAGATATGCTTACAAATAATTATGTGAGATGATGCTCAAACTCATGTCATTAAGAAACTGCAAATTAAAACAACAATGAGATACCACCATACAACTATTAATGGTTAAATCCAAAACACTGATAACACCAAATACTGGCAAGGATATGGAGCAATAGGAATTCTCAGTCATTTCTGTTGGAAATGCAAAATGGTATAGCCACTTTGGAAATCTGACGGGGTCTTACAAAACTAAATGTAATCTTACCATAAGATCCAGCAATTGCACTCCTTCGTATTTATCTAGATGAGTTGAAAACTTATGTCCATACAAAATCCTGCACAAAAATATTTATAACAGCTTTATTTATAATTGCCAAAACTTGGAAGCAATCAAGATGTCCTTCAACAGAAGAATGGATAAATAAACCATGGTACACACATTGAAGGGAGTATTATTCAGCAATAAGTAGAAAAGAGCTATCAAGCCATGGAAAGAAGTGAAGTGATCTTAACTGCATATTGCTAAATTAAAGAAGCCAATCTGAATAGGTTACTTACTATATGAGCTTAACTGTAAGACATTCTGGGAAAGGGAAAACTATAGAGACTATAAAAAGATCAGTGGTTGCCAGGGCTTTGGAGGAAGAAAGGGAGGGATGAATAGATGGAAAATAGAAGATTATTAGTATAATGATACTATTATATGTAATACTGCAATGATGGATACATAACATTATGCATTTTTAAAAACCCATAGAACTATACAATACAAAGAATGAACCTTAATATAAATTATGGCCTTTAGTTAATAATAATGTATCAGTATTTGTTCATCAATTATAGCAAATGTATCACTGTTATGCAAGATGTTAATAATAGGGGAAACTGTATACAGAGTAGGGGGTGGGGAGAGGAGGTAGACGCAAACTATACTTTTTGCTCAAGTTTTCTCTAAACCAAAAGTGCTCTAAAAAGTAGAATCAATTAAAGTTTGAAGACCACTAACTTTTAGAATTGCGTTTTGGCAAGGACCAATCATTCCTGGGCCATTTCTTTAAAAAAAACGGACATAGTTTGAGTTAAGGGCATAAGCCTCTGTGAGAGACAATAATAGTTTATGTCACAGGTCTGTCATAGTATAATACACTATTTATTTTCTATATCATTCATTTTCTATACAGAAGACCCTTCCTGAATGGACCATGAATATGACTTTGATATGGACCCCTTTATGTTAATAGTAACTCTACAACTTCTTTTAAATTACCTTTTCTTCCCACAGTTTCTTTTATATCACTTCAAATATAAAAATAATGGGAAATGCTTTCATATTTTTGTCAAGATTAATGCACCCTTTGCCCCCCTTTATGAGGCTTTCGACTGGTACATTAATTCTAAGGGAATGTACCCACCAGTTCTGGGATGTCTGCCCTGGGAGATTAGCTGGTGGTTGACTCCTTATTATACATACTCAGTCAGTCTATGATTGGCCAGAAAATTTCACATTATTTTTTACCACTTGAAAGCAAAAGGGGAGAAAAAAATCCCCCAAACTCCTCAAATTGCTATTTCCAAGTGTCCAAGTGAAATTTCAAGTAACAATTGAGTTTGACCAGTTTAGTGCAACCCTGAAGCTCAAGCTGACTCTAAACCTGTCTTTAATCAAGTTAACCACAACATGCAGTCAGGGGTGAAATAGGCATTTGCTCTTATGTCCTTCCTTATCAATACAAAATGCTACTCAATTTCATAACTTTCCACAGCACTCAGCAGCCCCAACTTCCTCTTTTGCACCTCCCAACCCACTGCCAATGTAAATTATGGTGTAGTACCTGTATTTTTCAGGAAAAATCATGAGAACAGAATTTTTAGTGAGAACTTTTTTTCAGAACAACATGGAATTATTTTAAGGTGTGTTTCCAGCCGATAGTAAAAACGACTAACTAGAAACTTAGCTAAGTGGATGCTATGTTCCAAGAATTCAAGTCCTGAAGAAGGTTATTTTAATATCAAACGAATGTTGACAGCATCTCTTAGTGACACAGATTCCATTCAAATCTCCCCTTTGCCGTGGGTTTGAAGTTGAGCCTCTGGTGACATTGAGATTTGTAATATCAAAGTTCTTTTAAACGACTAAGCAGGTATTATAATTTTCTTTTTTCCCGAAGGAGATGGTAGAGTTCCCCATCAGCTCATTTATAAAAAAGCCATTAGGAGAAGGAGGAAAGGAAGAATGGGGATAAAGCCCTTTAAAAAGAGGTAATAAATGATCACATTAGAACAGTAAGATATAAAATAAGGTCTCTGAATTTCTGTTTTTAAAATAGCTTTATTTTTAAAAATTAAAAAATAAGTAACTTTATTAAGATATAATTCACATTCAATACAATTCCCCATTTAACATTTGTATACAAGTTTTTGTGGGAATGTATGTTAATTTTAGGGGGGTAAATACTTAGGAGTAGAATCACTACATCATATGGTAATTCTGTGTTTATTTAAGGAAATGACAAATTGTTTTCCAAAGAAGCTGCACCATTTTACATTTCCACCAGCAATGAATGAGGGCTCCAATGTCTCCACATTCAATCTCTTTTATAAGTTAACTTTCTCAAAAACAGAAAGAAATGAAGGAAGGAAGGGAGGAAATAAGTCAGCTGATGCTTTCCTGCTGAGGCAGAATTGCACTGACCATTTTTTTCCTACATTATCAGCCATGTTGCCTATGAAATCATAGGTAAATGATTCTAAATATTTTTTATGATATATGAAGAAACATAAAAATGCAAGAAAAAAAACAATGTTCACATATTCACACATATTTTCACACAGGCATGCACAGTAAAGAATGTGGAAGAAAATATACCAGGGTTTTAATAATTGCTATATCTAGAAATCAAGGTTGCACGGTTGCAAGGTTGCAAGGAGGATTTTTTTCCTCCTCCTTTTGCTTATCTATAGGTAACTTTGTAAAAATAATAAGCATGTGTAGCTTTTTTGTTTTAAGGAAAAAGTATGATCCTTCTACCAGTGGGTCCCATAGCACTGGTTCTCAACCTGGCTGAACATTAGAATCGCCAAAGGAGCTTTTAAGAAAAATACCAATGTCTTGACCCCCTTCCTTACAAATTCATATTCAATTGATCTGGGATGATTCCAGTATACAAGCAGAGTGAGAACTACACCCTTCAGTTCTCTGCTATCTCATTTGTTGAGTTTTGCTAGAAGGAAAAAAGCTTTCCTACAGGCTGACGGTCTCCTGTTGTGAGCTTAGTTGAGGCCATTTTATTTATGGTTTGCAAGGTATTATCTTTACTGGGTTACATCTGGAGAGGCTCCTTTAGTATCAAGAGGCTACTTCAAGAAACATGTGAAGAGGTGTCCCAAACTTTATTCTGGCAAGTGTCACGGGAAGATCAGTAACTTAAATGTTGAAATGAAACCATCTGGCACTTAAGGAGTTTTATACACATAGTAAGGTGCAGTTTTTAAGCCAAAATAAAGCTGTCTTTGGCTTAATGAATAGTAATATTTAGACAATGATTTGTCATGCAGTCCTCTGCTGCATGGTAATGAGAGATGCATAGAAGTGGTCTGGGGATGGGAGAGAGAAGATGAAAGTAAACACTGAAGGCCTCAGTAAGGATATGCATCACTGAATATTCTATATCTATTGCCTTTTCCTTTTTATGTACAGTAGGTAGTTGGAAAGAAACTGGGTCCATTAAAATTCTTGATACCGGTATCTAGTGTGAAGTAACATACTTCTTGAATGAAGAACAAAGTAGTTAGCTTTCTGGCTGAATAATGGGGCAGTGTGACTTTATGTGTCTGATACCTTCAAAACTAGGGATATTTGATGTTCCTGTCAAAAGGGTCTACTCCTGAAGCATCTGAAGGCTTTTAACTTAAAAAATTGGAAGCATACATCCTTTGACAAATCTCACTCTTAGCTCCTGTCTGCCCTCTGTTTGGTGGGGCAAGAAAACGGGTAAAGAGAATGGTTGTCTTAAATGGATAACCAGCAACGACCTACTGTATAGAACAGGGAGCTCTGCTCATTGTTATGTGGCAGCCTGGATGGGAGGGCAGTTTTGGGGGAGAATGCATACATGTATATGTATTGCTTTTGCTGTGCACCTGAAACTATCACAACATTGTTAATTGGCTATACTCCAATATAAAATTAAAAGTTAAAAGCCCCCTCCCCCAAAAAAAGAGAATGATTGTCTTTCTCTATGACAAGGGGGGAAAGTAGTACTGAATTAAGCAGCTCTTTTCACAAATGTCAGTTATTTTTAGAAGAATTATTTTCATCTTTTCATCCACAAACCAATTTTAATGAGTTTCAAGGTACCTGGTAGGTATGTGGGGAAAGCCAGTGGTAAATGACATTATTCAGGCCTTTAAATTCTTATGATACAGAAGAAAAAATACAAGTCCTTAAAAATTAATAAACAAAGTAGAATTCATGAAAATGACATACAGTTCTGTAAAATTTCTAAGAATGAAGAGAGCACCTTTGGATGTTGAAGAGGTTTAATGTTTTTCTACTGTAATGTCAAAGCTGAGTTTTCCCCCACCTTTTAGAAAGTGGTGCCAGCTTTCAAATGAATCTGCAGTCCCTTCAGCTTCAATTGCAAGACTTTTGTATATTCTTCTTTCTCACTGCATTGTTTACCATTATTATTTCTATATGATAAATGTCAGAAGTGTTTTGTTGTTTTGACCTCCTGGCTTCTGCTAAAAATAGCCAAATTACCAGTAAATTTAGAATGTTAATTAATAATCACATTGGATATTAATATCAAAGAAGATGCAAGATTCTTATCCTGGATAACTTTGAAAGTTTAAACTTCTTTTTTTTTTAATGTTTTCCATATTAATGGCTGTCAATCATGCTTTATCCATGGTTTATTTATTTATTTTGTATTGAAGTATATAATTAACTTACTATATTAGTTTCAGGTGTACAACATAGTAATTCAATATTTTTATACATTACAAAATGTTCACAATAAGTCTAGTTACCATCTGTCACCATACAGTTATTACCATATTATTGACTATATTCCCTATGCTGTATGTTACTGAAGTTTAAACTTCTTAATGTTTAAACATAATAATAATGATGTCTATCATTTATTGAGCTCTTTCACTTTGTTCCTTCCTCTGTGTTTATCTTGCTATAAGTGTATTACTTCATTTAATATTTAAAAACATCCTATGTATAATTCTTCTAGCTTCATCTTCATTATAATTCCTGAAAATGCACATGATACCTTGTTTTTATTGACATACTTTTGTAAGCTACAACAACCGATGAAAAAACCCAGACAGGAAAGTGGTTGTTTTCTCTATTGCACTGGCTGAATTTATTCCCATCCTCACCTCATTCTTTTAAAGGTATCTCTTGGTTAAGTTTGTGCGCTATACATTCTATTTCTATTCTTCTAGTAGTTACTCTTAAGTAGTAATATATACATAACCTAATAAGTTTTGAGGTGAATCAATAATTCTATCCTTCTCTTGAAATAAGGCAAGGACCTTAAATCTGTCTTTGTTATTTTTTAGTCTATTTTAGTGTACACACACACACACCACACACACACACACACACACACACACACACACACTTTTAAACATTTAAACCTAGATTTATCAACAAACTTTTGATTTTGTTTTTTGTTTGTCCATCATTGGTTCTTCCACCACA